>NW_009260479.1:796165-830722 GCF_000687185.1 Egretta garzetta | reverse complement strand
AAGGGCCCCCTCTCCTCATCTGGATCCTGAGCATCGTCTTGGCTGGGAGTACAGGGGAACCAAGCAGCCAGGGAAAGGTCCTTTGGCACATCATGAAGGTGGGATTTACATACCTGAAAGGAGAGATTAATTTCAACCCAGAAAGAAGCAAGGAAAGTGAGAGAAAGAAAAAGTACCTACAAAACCTCAAGGAAGGCTCAACAAATGCTGAGAAGGATTCTAAGTTGATTCCTAACATGAAGACAATTAGGATGTGGATTCCTAAGCAGGAGTGACATCTCACTGCCCACACATGTGCACAGGAGGCCTTTGCCATTTTCAGGTGCTGTAAATATGCTGTTTAAGCACCCCATGGTGTCTGTGGGGCTGAGTTAGAAGTAAAGAGCCAAGCTGCGAGATGGTAGGTAAGATCATAGCCTCCTGATTTTGGCTGGGGTGATGATCCAAAGGTATGATTCATTTGCCTGAATACCAGTCTTCTGTGATGTTCGATGCCCTATAGTATCCCAAACATCCCTATAGGCCTGGCAGACAAAACTTGAGAGATACGTGTGTCATTCTAGAGGGGCGGACACCTGAGACCAAGGCAGTCCATTAGACATGTACATCTGGGTAATTTAATGATGCTGTAGAATCATAGAATCATGGAATGTTTTGGGTTGGAAGGGACCCCTAGAGGTCATCTAGTCCAACTTCCCTGCAGTGAGCAGGGACACTGCTAGCCAGATCAGGTTGCTCACAGCCCCGTCCAACCTGGCCTTGAATGTTTCCAGGAATGGGGCATCTATCACCTCTCTGGACAACCCTTTCCAGTGTTTCACCACCCTCATTGTAAAGAATTTCTTCCTTACATCCAGTCTAAACCTACCCTGTTTTAGTTTAAAACCATTACCCCTTGTCCTGTCACAGCTGGCCCTGCTAAAAAGATTGTCCCTGTCTTTCCTGTAGGCCTCCTTTAAGTACTGAATGGCTGCAATCAGGTCTCCCTGCAGCCTTCTCTTCTCCAGGTTGAAGCCCAGCTCTCTCTGCCTGTCCTCATAGGAGAGGTGCTCCAGCCCTCGGATCATTTTTGTAGCCCTCCTCTGGCCCCGCTCCAACTGTTCCATGTCCTTCTTGTGTCGAGGGCTTGAGCCAGACACAGTACTGCAGGTGAGGTCTCACCAGAGCAGAGTAGAGGGGCAGAATCACCTCCCTCAACCTGCTGGCCATGCTTGTTTGGTGCAGCCCAGGGTATGATTTGCTGTCTGGGCTGCAAGCACATGTTGCTGGCTCATGTCCAGCTTTTTGTCCATCGGTACCCCCAAGTGCCTCTCAGAAGGGCTGCTCTTGATCCTTTGTTCCTCCAGCCTGTATTGATACCGGGGGTTAACCCTGCCCAGGTGCCGGACTTGGCCTTGTTGAACTTCATGAGGTTCATGCAGGCTCACCTCTCCAGCTTGTCCAGGTCTCTTTGGATGACATCCCATCCTTCTGACATATCAGCTGCACCACTCAGCTTGGTGTCATCTGAAAACTTGCTGAGGCTACACTCGATCTTGTTGTCTGTGTCATTGATGAATATATTAAACATCACTGGTCCCAGCATGGACCCCTGAGGGACACCACTTGTCGCCGGTCTCCATCTGGACATTGAGCTGTTGACCACTACCCTCTGGATACAATGTGCTAAAGTGTTCTCACAAGTCTGGAGACTTAGAAATAAAAAGAAAAAGAAAGATTTCCTGAATTGGTGAATAAGCCAAACAAACTTTGTTCTTGCAATGAACATTTCAATGAGCAACGACAGTTTTCACAGGCAAAATCTAGTAATTTTTCTGCCAGGAGAAATAATATAGGACTGTGCAAATGGGTACATTTCCTGCCTACTGAGGTTTTTCTGGGCACAGTTCACCGAACCAAGAGAATGTTGTAAAATAGTTTTTCAGTAAATGGGTTGACTGTTTTCTCTACTGACTAATAAACCTACTTTTTGCAATAGCTGTCATACATGATGGGTAGCGAGCTTTTCAGCATAGGCGACTTTCATTGTCCAGTGTGAGTATAAGGGGGAAAGAATATATGTTGGCATGTGTGGTGGTTTGACCTTGGCTGGATGCCAGGTGCCACCAAGCCGCTCTATCACTCCCCTCTTTAGCAGGACAGGCGGGGAAAGAATAGATGGAAAGAAAAAAACCCAAACTCGTGGGTCAAGATAAAGGCAGTTTAATAAAGAAAAAGCAAAAGCAAAGGCCGCCTGTGGTAGCAAAAGGAAAAAACAAGATTTTTTTCTCTACTTCCCATTAGCAGGTGATGTCCAGCCACTTCCCGGGAAGTAGGGTTTCATTATATGTAGTTGTTCCTGCCAAAGACAAAATGTCACAAAAGATGGATGTCCCCCCTCCTCTTCCTTTTCCCTTAGTTTTTATATCTTAGCTGACATCATATGGTATGGAATATCCCTCTGGTTGGTTTGGGTCAGGTGTCTTGGCTACGTTCCCTCCCAAGCCCACTGGTGGGGGGAAAATATTGGAGACACAGCCTTGATGCTGTTCGAGCACTGCTCAGCAGTAGCCAAAACACTGGTGTGTTATCAACCCCTTTCTACATACCAGTAGAAAGCGCATCCCTACGCAGCTTGACCCAATACAGCATGCGAAGAGATATCAAATGAGCAAAGATATTCAAGACAGATGCTGATTTTCTGTCATCCTGCCTACCATGGCATATCTTAGTGAAGTGGAGTTGAGGGACTCCCTAGACTATCTGTTTTCATTGATCAGAGCTGACATCACTGAGGCATCCTACAGATCACATCTCCACCTCCCAGGGCTAAGGCAATGGTTAGCCTCTTCTCTGTCCATTCATAGTTACCTTCCTCTCACATACACCAGACTTCATTAAGCCTTGAGAATGGGGCCCTCCTTTTCATTGCTGCCTTAAACTGATCCGTGGCACTGCTCTATGTCAGTTTGGCAGGAAAACCATATCCTCCTAAAAATGCAGTAAATGGGAAGCAGACTATCTCCTTGAAGGGCATACATGTGGATACACGCCATTTTCAACTGCCAGGGTCCAAACCTCAGAAAAGCAAAGGCTGTGCAATTAATCTAGTGTTCTCCAGCAGCCTGAGAACCTCAGGTTGTTAGCCAATATGCAGTTCAAATGCTCTGCAGACCAACATGAGATATGGACATTAACATGGATGGGAAACACCAGCTTATTGGAATGGATATAATCTGTCCTCTGAATGAACTGAAAGCCAGATATTTATTTTCCAAATTCCCTGAATATTCATCTTCCCTGCATGGAACAAAACAGCCATATGCTAGCCACCTGTTCACAACGCAAGCCTCATCCTGAGTTTATTTTCTGTTGTGTGTATCTGTGTCTTTATAACTATATTCACACATACAGAGCACACTGGCACCAGCAGCCAGGGCGTAGAGCTAAGATGAGAGTGCCTCTGATGACAACTGGCCTTCTGGGACCGGGGACAATGGCTGCGGTTGGACAAAGCACATATTGCTTTCTTTGTGAAAAATAGATGTGTGTACTTCCACACAGTGGGTACACCCACAGCAGTCGTGTTGTGTAACAGCCTGCTGAAGACTCTGTCCTTTGGTGGCCAAGGTACACTGGATCCCTTTTAGTTCTCTTGTGGTGTCCATGTAAGCACAAGTCTAAATAAAGACTAAAGCAGCTAAAAGGTTCCTGCTGTTAAAACACTGGGTGCCAATTTTTTTTCTTTACACTACCAGGCCAAACCAACAAAAGCTTTGGTGCAGAGGTTTGGGTTTTTTTTTTCCAAAGAAAGGAGTTTTGCCTCACATCCTGTGTAAAGAAAGGCAGATGGCAGAAGGGAAAGAACAGATTTATTCCTTTTGGAGTGAAGAGCTCACTCAGAAGACATTTTTGCAGGGATTGTATGCAGTTTCAAGATGTTTTTTTGAGGTTGGCAAGGTCATGTCTATGTTGAGGAGCCAGTGGGCTCTGCAGCACGCCCTGCAGTGCTGGTCCCTTCCCTGTTAAGAAAAGGAGGCCATCAAAGCGCACTCTGTCTCCCTGGGCACAGATTTAGCAGGGGCTAAAGTCCTGCAAATGAGTCCTGCACTCAAAACTGGGCCCTAGCAAAGAGCTCTTTCATTATGAACATAGCCAGAGAACTCTTATAAACTTTCCAGTACAGAGCTGTAGCTATCATCCTCCAACTGCTATACTGCCTAGGGATTTGCTCTGATGCAAAGTAGCACAGCTCAACTGCCCTTGACAGAGCTCAGCTGGGTTCATCTGCCAGAAGCATTGCAATTTGTGCAGAGGCAGTAGCATGTTTTGACTGCTAAACCCTAAGCTAGTACTAAACTCTGTCCTTAACACAGCCTTTCTCTTTGGAAAAGTGGCTCATGAGATCCTACCCAACCCCGTCTTACTAATCAGCTGAAACTCCTCTCCCTGTAGGTTTCTGGCAATGTACACCCAGAATGTGATTTTATGACAGAGCTGAAGAAAAAGGAGGCTGAATGTCTGGAGGACTCAGAAGAACGTGGGAATGCAACAAGACCAGGTATCCATTGTGAGGGATGAAAGCAAC
Organism: Egretta garzetta; assembly: GCF_000687185.1. Taxonomy (NCBI): domain Eukaryota; kingdom Metazoa; phylum Chordata; class Aves; order Pelecaniformes; family Ardeidae; genus Egretta; species Egretta garzetta. The sequence goes on along the minus strand of NW_009260479.1, from coordinate 826,155 downwards.
ACCCCACCAGAGTCAGGACACAGCCATGCTGCCAATGTGCACATTTGAGTGTTTTATTTATTGTCCCATACCCTTGTTCTCTGGTCAGCAATTCTTCCATCTACTCCCATTCCTTTAAATTCTTTTTTTCAACATTTTTTTCACATTCAGATATGGATGGGCAATCTATCTGAAGTGAATCCGTGTGTCCTTGTACTATTCCTTCCCCAACTGGATGCTATCATGGCATCATGCTTGCTATGTGAAGGTGAGCTGACCTGTAAAAATAGGGTAACCCCTTAATAAGTACTGTAACCTAGTCTTTCTTCCAGCATCACTCTCCCTCTCATTTTCACAATACATTTTCATTTATTGCATTGTGTCTGAAAACCCACCCCAGTCTAACACGGAGGTCTAACTAAAGCAGATTAAATAGTCCTCTGGAGGTGTTTATTTCTCACTAAAGAAAAAGAAAAAAATAGGGCTAAACCACTTTTTTAAGATATGTAAAGGGTGGAGGGTCAAAGTTTAAAAAGTTTTTTTATTTTTTTAAATGTTACTCAAATATACTTAAAACCGCATTTCACTTTCTGTCTGAGGTTGCAAGAGAACTTGGGACAAATTACTGTGCTGGCCAGAGGCAAATGCTGGAGACACTCTTGCCTTACCATGCCCAAACATCCTCTTTCACTTCATGAAGGAGCCAGGTGATGTGCTATTATGGTTGTACTGCTATTGTTGTGTGCATGCTCAGCAAGAGCATTTCTAAAAATTGGAGGTGAAGACAGAACATTGCAAATTCCTGCTCTCTAGTTGGATCGGACAATTGCTGCAAAGACTTCAGTAGGATCAGAGAGAGCTTAGCAGTTCTCATATTTTAAGCATTATCCATAACTGTATATAATCCCATAGTCTGTGATGAGGTCCTGAGACAAAAAACGCTGAAATCAATAGAGTGATTTCCATTGGTTTCCATAGGTTTTGGGATCAGCTTGTTGCATGAGTTTTCTAGAGCTCATATGGGGGTTGTCTAGGTCAGAACTTAAGCATGGGGCTTTATGCAATTTATGCTCTGATTAGCGTGGGGTGAAATTAGAGGTAGAGGAATGAAAAATGTGATGGTTCTTTAAGACCAAGGTTAGAGATACAGAGCAGAATTTTGTCACTGAAGTAGCATGCCTTGGGTCAAATGCAAGAATGTGAAAACTAATGCCTTTGTGACTGCTTACTCTCCAGGTGAATATGGCTAAGAAAAAAGAGCAAGCCGATACGGAGGCAACAATCTTACAGGAAAGACCTAGATTTGGCAGTTCCACAAGAAAAAGAAACTGCAAAGCCCAACCTCTGCCTCACCCAACACATGCTAGTTATAAATGAGGGATAAGGAAAATCCCTTTCATCTGTGCAGCTTCATTTCCTGGGATTCTCTTACTTATCCCTCATCTGACTCATAAATCTTTTTATGGAAACATGTTATCCTCATAGCAAAAACTGCTTATTCCAGCCTCTGATCTGCAAAGAAGGAGTAAGCCCCAAGGAAGGTGGGGGTGAGAAGTGATATATTAGAGGGGTGAGTGGTCAGCGAGGCAGAAGTCTGGTAGAGCAGTGCTTCCCAATCTTCTTCAATTGACTTCCTTGTCCCTGATTTATTTCTTCCTTACCCCTTCATACCTCTACCTCTGTCACCTCAGTTCTCTCACTTCTTCTGATTGTTTGTCTCCAGATAAAGTGAAAAGTTTTGTATCTGACTACCTGAATGTACACATGCAAAATGTCCCATCAACTTTGTGAGATGCTAATGGAGATGATTCTCTTCTCCTGGTATAATCTTCATACCAGCAAGAGATTTCCTGTTTTTTATCTTCTATGTTATGTGCCTCTTCACTGGAAAAAAATAAGTGCTTCTGTTTCAGCTGGGATAGTAGAAAGGAACTGCACAAAGAAAGGCTGGTCTGACCCATTCCCTCCCTACCACATTGCTTGTCCAGTAGAAGATGAGATTCCGCTTGAAGAAGTAAGTTTAATTAAATAAATATATAAGCGGTGTGTTGACATTCTAGAATTCCTTTCTATTCCTGAAGACCACTGGGGAGGGAAACTCAGCTGAAGCTGAAATTTCTTACCAAGTATGGAATGCAATTCCAATTTTACTCTAGTCACTTATTTTGGAGAATTACTTAGAATGTTTTATTATTCAGGTATAAGAGGGTAATAAAAATAAAGCCAGCTGCAAATGCCATACGATCATGCAGTTCTGTTCAACTTGCTCGCAGACATAACAGCTAGAGATATATCATGAAATGTTCATAACACATGAATTAAGATAATATCTGTCAGCAAGATGGTTTTGTGGCATCACAGCATCAGTATAGCAAATGAGCTGTCATAACACCACTATTCCAAACTCAGCAATATTTAAGGACAGGAGAGTTTTCTGGTTTCTCATCCTGCCTAGCACAAAATATCTAATTCAACAAGGAAATAAAAATAGAAAATGTTTCAAAACCTACATCTCTGTAATTCAGATGAGAATTTGACATATTGCTTCGGTTAGATTTGCACAATTGGAGATATTTAGAGTTTATCTATACAGGAAAAAAAAATGCTTGATCTCTAACTAATAAGCATACAAACATACTGTGTTTAGCTTCCTGTAACTCCTCTTTCAGCAAAAAGAAGCAAGCCAAAATATTATATCATATTTCAATAAAAAATACCACAATACTGAAAATTATTATGGTTACATAAAGCCTCTTTTGTGATCAGGTTTTTCTGTCTTATTAGCTACTGTGGAGAAAATGAGAAGTAACTCAGTGGAAAGAACCTGAAGAAATCTCCACTAAGTTAAACCTGATAGAAAGGGGGTAGAAATCACTTTAAGTGATTAAAAATTAATTGTCTACTCTAACTCTAGATCTCTACCCTTCCTCTGTACAGGTTAAACACTGCACTTTTTTCTTTATTTGTACAAGTTAGGTGAATACTATCCTTTTTTGTCCACTATAGAGAGAATGAAAAGAACATTTATACTGTAGTTGGTGAAGTCCATTCAACTTGCTGGAAAGAATTTAGTTTATATCGTCATTTTGCCTTCCCTTTAGTTTTTGTACTGACTACTATCATGCTGTTTAACTAAAACTTTCTTTCCAGCCTCTAAGCCACAGTACCTGCTGTTCTCCATAAACACACACACACTGAAATGCAACTCTTCTCTTTCTTTCCTTCTTGTACTGCTTCCTTACATTTCTTAAATGAGTCTATGGATTTTTTTAGCAGTAACCCACATTTTGCCTCAAGGTAAACTCCTCAGTTGTAGGTTTATCCACTTAAGGGTTTGATTATTTTCTGTGTTTTTCATCTCTGATTTGTAAGTGGAGGTTGACAACTAAGGTCAGCCTAACACAACTTTTATATGTTTCTTATGGAGCGGTGCCTTCCAGACTTACTGGCTAGCTTTGTAGCTCTAAGGGACTTCTCTGAGCTCTGGCTGGGACTGTGCAGAGTCAGGCACACGGGTAACCACAGTTCATCCACCAGACAGAAAAGGCCACCATGCATTTTTTCCACATCATTTAGCTTTATCAGTCTCAAAAAATTACTGTGTAAGTCTAAGCTAATCACTACACAGTCAATCTATATTAGTGCTTTGATCAGGGTCGAGTGTGAGCTCTTGATTATCCCCACTTACCACATTTACGCTGAGGAGTGCTCTCAGAAAAAGTGGTCTGGCTTCCTATGGATAAAATTAACCTGGAAGACAAAAGCAGCACCTAATGTGCTCTGACCAGTAGTAAAAGTTCAGCCCATGGGATTAGACTACAGATAGAAATGCACACAACATGGATGTAGGGTCCTCAACACCAAAGGCTTTGCTCTACTAAAACAGACCTATTGGCCTGCACTTGCTAAGGCAGGTGTAGGGGTAGATTGGTAGATCTTTTTTCTTGCTGACAGAAAGCGATAGGCTCTCATCTTACAGTGAGTTGAAGTGACTTCTGGGGGTGCTTGTTTCTCTTTATAAACTAGAAAAGAAACAGAATAAGAGAAACAGGACTGTGTTAACAATTAAACAGTTGAGTCCTGTGGCCATACTTTCACATTGCTCATTTTACTCTAGACTCAGCTGCTCACACTTAGGCAGCTAATTTTTAAGCACCTAAAATAAATGAAATAAATCCTACCCAATGTAACCTTATAATGCCTTAAGTGAGACTTAAGGCTCAAAACAAGTATCTGCCCTTCCCACAGTGAACTGCAGCAATACATTGCGTAGCTGTGTAGATTTTAGGATATAAAAACATTGAAATGGGACCCAAGAGACAGACCATGTTAGATTGAAGGGAAAGATTTGCAACCTACAGCTTATTAAGTCTATTTTCTGCTTCTATGTGTGATAGTTGAAGTCAGCTATATACTCACTCAGAGATCATGTCTGATAGAAGTGCCATTTCAATTGAAATTGATTTTGATTGACATTTTGACTGAGTAAGAATTGAGTTTGGAAGCAAGAAGGAAGAGTAAAAAACCAACCCCAGGGAAAAAAGCCACCAACACAATAAAAATGGAAAAGAAGAATAGACAGCAAAATTGTAAGTAAGGAAGCAGAGTGAAGGGAAATGGAGAAACATGAGGAAAGGCTGACAGAATTCTGTATTCATCATGCAGCCAGCTACCAGCAGGATTGTTCTGCTATTGCTGTAGAGAAAACACAGTATTAAATGCAGTGCTTATAAAAATGCATAAGAGTTTTTACAATGCCTTCGTGGAAGACTGGCTTAGTTTTTTATGGGTTTATGAATGAGCTGGAAACCATCCTGATCAACACCTGTTTCTTTATCAAACTGGGCTGTATCCACATAGGTATGGAATGGGTCTGCAGAAAAAAAACACGATGAGTGATTTCAGTTGAATTTTGCTGTGGGATTAAAATGTGGTAGTGGGGAAAGCAGTCAGGGATGCAAACGGATTGGAAGCACCAAACAAAGCAAAACTGCCAGAATGAGTAAAACAGCTGTCATTTGGCTTCAAGTTATGTGACAAATAATTCTCTTTCTTTATAGCAATCCTACTTTTCTACTATAAAAATCATCTACACTGTAGGATACAGTGTATCTATCACCTCACTCATTATTGCCGTGACAGTTCTTATCGCGTTCAGGTATGTAAAGTTACCCTCTCACCTTGACTCTAATATAGATCTAATATCTTAGAATGTACGAGGCAACATTAAACATAAAAAAGTAATCTAGATAGAAATCCAGAAGAATAAAAATTAAAATTTCTAGCCAGGCTAGAAATGAAAAGTGATCAGAGAGCAATGGACATAAGAAGAATCAGAACTGGGAAATGAGCCCTGACTGTCGATCGGTAAAATCAGCAACTCACTTTGATCCTAAATAACCAATAGATAAATTTGATTGCTTTACCTGGAATGGAGATATTTTAAAAACTATGTGTGCTTGCCTCTTATGGATTTAGTGAATTTTATATTGCTAAGAAGAATGTACACAAAGAACTCAATTCTGAATCAATGTTCCGGTGGCACTGTATGTATTGCTATTGAAATATTTACAGCTAAAGACATGGTTTGAAAGTTAGGCCATGATTTGGCTACATTTAGTAAGATCTCTTTCCTACTGAACTATCCAGCTACCAGGAATTTTCAGGTGTAATTTAGAGTATCTAGAGTGAAACATTATTTTCTCATTTAATGTAGATCTGATGTTTGCTGCCGTGTAGAATTTATTTTATTAATCTTTGTTTATTACTTGTATTTGTGCAGGACAACAAAGAGTTTGATTATTATGCTGTGAGCATTAGGTTTTTCTGGGGAAAGTTTCTTGACCTCTATTGGTTCCTAGCTCATGTCTGGAAGTCAAAAGATATGTTAATTGACATCCACTCTGACCTCAGGAAAACAAACTGGCCCAAATAAGGGGAAAGAAAGAAACAATGGTCATACAGAGGCTTAGCAACAGGGAGGAAAAAGTTATAGTTAACAATGGAGTTGGCATTTGAGTTCAGTAATAAAATTCTGCACACTCTAAGTGAGCTTTAAGATTGGGTGAGCCTGAGATTACTGTATCTGGATGGAATTCAGCTTTTAATGGATCTCTTTGTTAATTAGCTAAAGTCCTCAGCTCCAAATGAAAACATAAAGTGGAGGCTGAACTCCTCCAAAAGTCTGCATTTAATAACAGTCAAAAAAATTAATCTGAATTAACTGAACGTGAGAATTTAAAATAGATGTGCCAAATTGTTTTAAAGCAATTATCTGCATTCAGTTAAGTCATAAGAGTAACTTTGGTAAATAAAGGCAGAATTCTTTAATTCTGGATAAGGCTGTCTGCACAGGGATTTAACACAATTTAACTCACCCACAGCATTTTGCTGTATAGAAAGTCTTGCAAAGTAATCATTACCCTGTTCATCGAGAAAACTGTCTAGTCAGTTGAGGATATCTCTGCGTACTTGTTCCTGGGAGTGGTTCAGCCACAGTTACAACTGTATCAGTAAAGATCATTCCTCAAATGCAGATTTCTCTTGGCCCAAAATAATGCCACCTAAAAGTCTGACTCAGGTATACCGAACACAAATTAAAACTGAGATTCCTGGAATTTGGCAGACCAGAAACATCACCAAGGTATCACCTAACAAGAAAGGAGATTAAGATGTAGACCGTGGGTGAATTGCTTTACACAAAGGAGGTTTCTATCTCTGCCTACCTGCAGAGAGAGCTGAGTGAATGAAAGTGTTCTTTCTATACGTGCCTGGAAGTACCTGAGATGAAACAAGGACTTATTGCATATTTGAATTACTGCCAGTACCAGTCAGCTAATTACCTCAGAAGGACATTTCTTCTTTTCTTACAGGAGACTTCGTTGTCCCAGAAATTATATCCATGTACAGCTCTTTTTTACTTTTATCTTAAAAGCTATTGCTATTTTCATTAAGGATGCTGTCCTTTTCCAAGAGGAAGACATCGATCATTGCAGCTTCTCTACAGTAAGCACATGAAAAGCAGGATGCTGTGGTACTTGATGGTTTTGCATAATGTCTATATATGGTTTCACTTTTCATTGTTCTTTTTTACTACTTTTTTTTTTCCTTCTAACCCAGTAGTGAAAAATATATAATTCTTTTCTTCAATATGTTTTGTCTCCATAAGTGTGCACCTCAGAACTTCTACATTCTGAATGCATCAATTTGTGATCCTGTAGTACTCTAAATCACATGTAGACTTTGTCATAGAAATAAAGTAGTATCGTTACACTATTATGCTTCTATAAACTGAAGCCTAAAATTGAAGATCTCTGAGCATCTCATAATACAACTTTTAAGAGATGTTTCTTCTGAAGATGTTGGATTTTGGAAGCCCTGAATTGTACACCACAAGACATGCAAGGTACTAGACAATCAGCTTAGCTTTGGTCCAGCCACAAATATTGGCAACACGGCAATGGTTTTCAAACAGAGTTTTATGGGATGATTCTTCTGCATTGCTCATGGCCACACAGAAATTTAAAACTGAGCTTAAGCAGGAAAATGAAATATGGTGGATCCTTGAATATACATTTGTCCAAGGGCTATGGAGCACTTGACTCTGCTCATACAAGCTACGCTGAAGGAAGTGCGTTTTTGGGAGAAATCACGTTCTTGGGAGGCTAAGCTATATTTCCAGCATAGAGTTAAAACCCAAAATACAGTGGAGATTCCTGGCTATTATGATGGTTAAAACCTTACTATTCATAAAGCCATACTGTATTTGAAGCTTTCCATTTAAACATGTGTGTAATTGTAAGATCTTTGTAGATCTCAGCCAGAATTACAGATGCCTACTGCCTCTGCAAATCAAACACATGTATGCACCAGTAACACCAAAACTATGACTTTCCTGTTCCCTAGACTGAATGCAAGATCTCAGTTGTTTTCTGTCACTACTTCATGATGACAAATTTCATGTGGCTCCTAGTAGAGGCTCTTTACCTAAACTGTCTACTACTCTCATCACTTTCTCATGGAAGAAAATATTTTTGGTGGCTTGTTCTCTTTGGCTGGGGTAAGTAAGGCTTGTACATGAAATTAATAAAAGGCAAGATGTTACAAAAGGCGTTATCCATCCCATTAAAAACACTGGATGTCTGCCTAACTGGGCATTGCTTTGATTTTATTTTTACATGCAGTCTAGTGAGGAGTAATCAAGTTTTTTAAGATATGGCATTGAAGTCCCTATGAAAAAAGCAGAAAATTAAGTACATTTGGGAACCTACAGTGAGAGATCCAGTCCATTTAACCTTCTTCTCCCCATTGAAAACACAGATTCCTCTAAGGAGCTATCTCAGTCACCTAAGTTAGGTGTACCTTGCTTCAGTTCATGCAAGAATGTGGTTACATAGTCATCTTCTTAGAATGGGTCCATCTGGAGGCATAGCAGGCATTTTTGTAGTCCTGGTATTGCTACAGCCTCTTTTGCATTGGGCAATTGTGTGAATAAAGGAGCTCTATCCACTAAATAACAGTGCAGGCATGAGGCAGCAACATCCCCACTCCTTTTTCTTGTAGTCTGCAAGATATCTAATTGTTCAGACCTTTGTGATGACTTAGAAATTAAAAATTAAGCAGTTTCCCACATAAAGCTGGTGTGAAAAGGAAAAAGCAGAGAACTCCCTCCTGAGGATATATGGCAGGTGAATGCACTTGCCCAGGGGAATTTTTTGTCCATTCAGGAAGGCAATCCATGCATGTTGCCACCAAAGGTTGAGGTAGGACTGACAACGAAGCAGACTGAATCACTTTTTGTGTTTTAGGGAGACTTCAAGTGCCTTTTTAGGAAGGTGTAAGGTAGGCTGCATCCCATTCTGTGTTCGTAAAGTGGTAGTATTATTATGATTTTCAAATTTGGTAAATTCTTTTACCCAATATTTTGTCATGCAAAAAGTGTGTTTACTAAATAAACCTTGGTTTTGATGAGCTATCTGCATGCAAGTGCCAACTTCAGGTGAGATCACACACCCAAAATATGTTCATCTTAGTTAGAGGTTGCAAGTTCAGTTGTCTGTGACGGAACTATATCATGTGCAAAGTGTGTCCCTTTATATCTTCACAGTCATGCACAATCACCAAGTAGTCAATGCCTTAACTCTTTTCATTCCATCATGGAGATTTCTTTTCAGGCTTATACCACGAGTCTAAAGCAATTCCTGTTACATGAACCGGCCACAAAGGGTAATTCCAGTTCTGAAAACGAATGATCGGTATCAACACAGCAGAGTTTCAGTAGACAAGATTTGGAATAAATGATGAAATTACACAACCACAGTTTTTATTTAACTGTCTAACAGGTTTTCCAATGCTTTTCACCTTTATATGGATATTAGCAAAATTCTACTTTGAAGACACAGCGTAAGTCATTTTTTCCTACATTATTCTAGATTCCTGGGTTATATTTTTAAAATAATGATAGTGATGAAGGCTTATGTAATTTCAATTACAAGAGAAAATAATATCACTGTATTACCCACCTTTCCCTATACCACCAAGTAGATTAATGCCTGTGGTGGAGTTCTGAATTTCCATTCCACTATGGACATAGTGAACAGGGATTACAATTTCCGTTATAGTGTATTATGGCAATGATATTGCAATTGTGCAAGAGATCCTTTCCAGGAACCTGAAATATTTATCTGTGTTCCAAGAAAAAACAGTATTCTAATCAGATAAACAAAATAAGGAAGGAAAATTTTAGGAGTTTCTGATACAAAATACCTCCTGGTATTTCAGAAGCTTGGAATGCTCACTATTTTATACAGACAAAATGTTTAATGTTTTATATTAAGTGTCTTTGAAGAAAAAAAAAGCTACATCTTTGTATCAGTCAGGGCATCATCTGTTTGTCTTTTGTCAGAATCTTTGCATCCATGGCTGTCACTTAACACATCAAGATCACTATTTCTTTTTTAAAAGAGTAAGATAATCTGTGAAGACTCTCTCCTGTTCAAAGCAGAGTTTAGGTATTTGAATACTTGATCTATACCTGCACTTCCATAGAAATATCTCTCTTCTGATTTTCACTGACACTGCTATGTGGTATCTTAACTGTAGTCATCACATAGAAGTCTTTTCTAAACTTACTGTTATTTTCTCAGATGCTGGGATATTAATCAAGGCTCTCCGTACTGGTGGCTAATCAAAGGACCTATTATAATTTCTGTTGGGGTAGGTACTTCTAAATTGCCAACATTAATTAGAAGAAAAAATACTTTTAAATTGAAATCTGGTTACTGTTTGCTGAAATATTGTTTGAAATAAGGAAGAGGAATGGTACAATTTCTTCTGTAAGCTTGCCTATATTTAATGCAAACTAAAAAGTCACAGGGAACTGCCCCCTGCCCCAAGCAAACATTCTTCAAAGAAATGAAAGATTTCATAGAATTGTCAGTTTGGCTGAAATTAGTGTCAGGTGAGAGGTTAAGCAATCCTTACAATATTTGAAAACACAAGTTTTAACCTAAGCGTCCAGAATCATCCATACATTTTAATACAAACTTTCAAGAGCAATAGGTTTCTGTTCATAGGTGATATCAATGATAATAGTTCTTGAGCCTGACACTTATTGAATAAACTGATGGGCTTTAAATGATTATTGTGTATGATTACTCCCACATGTCATTAAATCCAAGCAATGTTTGAGAAAGCAGCTAATGGATGACCTCATGGCCATCTATTAAAAGCTTAATTTAATTGGAGGAGAGATGCATATAAATAAGGCATACATAGGCAAACAATGTGAATGAAGAATCTCAAATAGAATTCTGGTCATAGTTTGCCACGTTTCAAGAAAATATTGCATTTCCTTCTACCTCCATTATTTTTCCTCTTACTAGTGCTCATCTGACATCCACATTTGAAGTGAAGAGATTCAGGGGACTGCAGTGATGATTTTTATGCCGGAATGTACTTAAGCCATCACTGATAGATAAAATAAGATTGGACTTTCTGGTAAAATGTGGACATTTTTAGGCAAAACTAAGCATTCAGCCTCATCTAAAGAGCTGGTGTGTACAGACACACACAAATGCATAGGGAGAAACTCTCTGTGGAAAACTGAGCAGCTTCACAAACCTTGGTAAACTGTGCCAGATTGCTATTGTAGAAAATTTGATTTGCAAGTTAGGATTGACCCTAGCTAGCTTTGGAGCTGAGGTAATGCTCCTCAGTTCTCTTCAGCGTCAACAAAGAGAAATACAGACTTTTGGTATATGATTCATCTGACTTATGATAGACGTCTACATTTGGAGGAGGTGACTTGTCCCCCATTCTACCTGAGGCTCTATTGGCTATACTGGCTGGGTCTCTGTTGACTAAACAGTGATAACAGGGTGTTCAGCTCAGATACAGACCTGTCATTGTAGATATCTACATTTAGTCAGATTAATTCTACTAACAACATCTAAAGATATTAGACAGAATTGAATGCAATAGCCATCTCAAAAGAAATCAATGTTATATGAGCTACAAAAAAATAAAAAGAATCACACAAAAATAGTTCACTTAAAGTCAAATTCTCAAGTTTTCATCTTCAGCTATTTCTGTAAGAAGGAATGTAACCTGTTGAGATGCTTGAATACTGCCAACAGGAATGATGTTAATGCTCTTTACACTGGTGTCATTGGAACTGCACAAATTGCATCATAACTGAAGTAAAAAACCCCAGATTTTCATTGCAAAGTTTTACATGTGAAAGTAACCTTGTCTTTTTTTTTCCCCAAAAATATTTTGAACAGGTCAATTTCATCCTATTTATCAACATCATCAGAATTTTGCTGAAAAAACTAGACCCTAGACAAATCAACTTCAATAACTCTTCTCAGTACAGGTAGTGTATGGAATTAAAAAAAAAAAAATCAGTTATTTTCATCATAAAAACTTGTATCATCTTTTCTAAAATGAGAGGCACCTGTCCAGTGCCACAGACAAGCTCGGGCTGGTATTATATTTTAGAAATTCCCAACTTTATCCCATTCCCAAGGAAACTAGTCAAAGGATAAGACCCATCTCACCTAATAGTGACCATCTAAACATGATGTAGTCAGATCACTTCAGATATCTACCTTGCAATGGCAATCAATGGAGACACTATGAAACCATTAATTCAATCCACATTAGATGTCTGATTTAAGGTAGCATAAATTACTCTCTGTAGATGCTTTTTCCCATACATGAATTATAAAGGGAGTCTGCATATTATTTCCCCCGAATTTGCTTATAAATAAATGTCAATTTTGGAATAGTTCTGATGGGACAAATATATTCTATTCCTTTGTGTCTTCCTGAACCGCAATCTCATTCAGAAAGACAAAATGTCCAAATACCATAAGAAAAGCCATGAACATGGTATTGCCAATAAGGCAATAAGCATAAGAAGATTGTTTCCAGCTAGTTTCTCTTCATGCTTTCTGCATGATGTAGTCCTGTAGTCCCAGGAGATATGAACTTCACATGTAGATACTCAGATCCTCTTTTTAACATCTGTTCACTACTGTTGCATAATGCATGCATTAGTCTTTAGTCAGGAAAATAACATTACCTTTCTTCTTCTCATGTCCTGTCCTAGACGTCTCTCAAGGTCAACTCTGCTTCTAATTCCATTATTTGGCACCCATTATATTGTGTTCAACTTTCTTCCGGAATATAACAGCCTGGGGGTTCGGCTGTACTTAGAGCTCTGCATTGGATCTTTTCAGGTAAAATGACTGCAGAGGCTTCAGTTCCTTCTTAATAGATTTTCTAATTTAATCTAGTGTCCACATGACAACTACTACTGCACAAAAAAATCATTGGATCTTGAAGCTAGTGTCTCCTCACAGAGTTCATGTTTTTTGCTGAGTTACAGTATCTGAAGATGTGACCTACATCCTATCTGGCTGTAGGCTAGACTGTATATATGCAGATTTTTCAAATACAAGTCTTTCAGATGCATGTATAAATTGGATGGTGGGCCAAAGTCAAGCATGGAAAACCTTCTTTGCTACCAATGGTAATACGCATACCTTCCCTGACTTCACTGGCAAGATCAAGATGATTTGGGCTGACGTTAAATTATCCAGGGGTAATCAAAGCTGTAGGTCCATCACCCTTTCAAATTCTTTGGCAAAGAATAAATTGATAGGCAATCATATAGGCACAAAATAGTGACAGATGCACATATTAGCCCCATACAAACTACTACCCTGAGGTACGCTACATGCTTTTTCCTCCTGGGTAGACAAAATATTTGGTGTACTTTGGATGCCTCCAACTGCTCTGAATTGACACACGGAGTATGGACAGCTTGAGGAGCTTGGTGCTAACTAGAACAGCTACTGGGGCTGCTCTGACAGACCCTCCAGGTAGTTTTGCTACCTGAGTTATGAGCAAGGCAGCACCCAGCTGCCCTTTTCTTTCCTCCATTTCCCTGTGTTGCACCTCAAAGTTTACAAGAAGCAGCTGTGGAAAATCCTACAAAACTTTACAAGGGAGCATATCTCCCACTGAAGGGTTGCATAGCATCATTTGTCATGACATCACCGAAAATCCAGCAGTTGTGCTGGTTTAGTCCTCTTGAGGATGTAATTCGTTGTGTCGGTCTTGTCCAATATATCCTGCCACACCTTAATCCTGACCCTTCGTACTTGGAGCTGGCCTTACATTGAGTTAATTAACAATGTAAGGAATAATAAGTAAACTGAATAGAGGGGTGAGGCGTTTAGTTGGTATCTGATCACATAGGTCCATTGACCTCATAGTATTTTCCTGAGTTTAATCTCAGAAGTACTTAATCTCATCTGACATACTGCAAAGACAGAGAAATTGAGTGGAAGGTTGTATGAGCTCCATACATGGATCTTATGAAATCTGTTTCCTTACTGGTTGCATTGTGTAAAGAATTAGCTCACAGTGTGTTTGGCTGTAGAATAGACCATGCTTTTATAAGCATAACGTGGGAGAACTTCAGTTGCCGTATCATCTGTTCTTAGGAATTTATATCGCCTTACTGAACTTACTTTAGTGAAATGCCACTAACTAGTTGATTAGCTGACCAGCTTTATTGGAGATATATAAGGAATTTTCCAATTGATAACAATACTCCAATGTATAATGATACTGATTAATTCACATACACAGCACTGTCATGAAGTCAGATAGTGCAAGTGGCTTTTTCAAACTATACTAACACTCAACTTTTTAATTTTTTTTTTTTTCTAGGGGTTTATTGTTGCAGTTCTCTACTGTTTCCTGAACCAAGAGGTAAGGGACCTATATCCTTTACAATATGTCTTTCACTGGCAGATATATAAAATTAATAATCAGTTTCATACAAGCAGATAATAAAACCTTTTAGTTTCTTAGGATTGTCTGTTAACATGGGAATCAATGAAACTGAACTTCGTTTCAATTATCTTCATGGGAATGAAGCCATCTAGTGGAGAAATGAACTTTTACTACTTTGCTATTCCATCAAGTATTTTTTATCTTTTCTGCATCTTTTTGTGCAATAGCAGGGCTTGGGAAACCCATGCTAGGTCTGGACCTGAAAGTACAAGCTGCTGCAGTGATGCAAAGAGATCTACAGTTAGTAAAAGTTTGTGATGTAATTGGAAAGAATTTAAAATTATGCCGATTGTCCCATGCCAAATTATTATTTTCTAGTATTTTTAATATGCTGATGAAGTTTCCCAGTGTTTCTTCATGTGGATAAATCTTTTCTTCCATTTAGAAAATGGAAGTCAGAATTTTAGTCTCAATGGGACGGGAATCATTCCACTTAGTTTTGTAGCCAGACCCATTTATAGAGTCTAGACATTGTGATAAGGCTGCATCTTCAATGAATTATATAGACAACATTACAGTTTATCCTCCATATTTTAGAATGGGTTGAAACCCTGGAACTTCACCCTCTTTTCTGACTACAGGGTAACTGAGATGGCTGTAGTATGAGTGGGATTCACTCTCAAACTACACTAAGAGCCTACTGGTTTCTGCCTAAAAAGGGAAAACCTCCTGATTCATGTGTTCTACCCCACAGAGCGTCCCCTAGGATGTCAAAGGTGTGTTTAGGAGGTGAATCCTGCCCCTAATCATCACAGTCAGTGAAACTTAGAGAGATATTGAAATGCCCAAGTGCAGTTGTCTGTGTTTAGAGACACCTGACCCACTATAGACTCCCTGGGCTGTATTGACTAAATTGCCATTTTCTATAGGGCTGATTTCAAACAGTATGCAAGTGTCTACATGCGCCACAGTCCACACTTACTTGACACTGTTGTCAGAAATTTCTGAAATGTATGTTAACATGTCTTCAAATATGTTAACATTTCTTAGCCTTTTGACTGAGTTTACAGCTATGAATTGTTGACTGCTCTAATGACCTTTGTGCTCAGTTAACACTCCTGTTCCTTACTCATAATAATCCTAATCATTTTTGATAGTAAACCATAGCTGTACATCCAGCTTGACATCCCAGAGATACAACATACAACACTTCAAATTAGAAATTTCCTTCTTAGTAAACATCTGAGAGGGTACATTTCTAATGAGAATCAGATGTGAAAGCAGGTTTTAGTGGCTTGTCTGGACCCTTTGCATGTTTCTGTGAACATGCCAATGCATGGTATACATAGTTGTCAACAACAGAATGGAAATGTCTTCTGATTTCTGATCGCCTTCACCTCACGGTCTTAAAAAGCAAAGTATCATAGAATCATAGAATGTTTGTGGTTAGAAGGGACCCCTAGAGGTCATCTAGTCCAACCCCCCTGCAGTGAGCAGGGACACCACTAACTAGATTAGGTTGCTCAGAGCCCCGTCCAACCTGGTCTTGAAGTAGTATTTTTTCTCAGACACAAATTGGTGAGTGTCAATTAAGAAACCTGCTGCAGATTATACTTTTCTAGAAACAGATGGAAACAAGACAAAATCCCTTAACAACTGAGGAAAAGCAAGTAATGTGGAGAGAATATGTTTAATTGTGTAGGCAACGTTGGTGAGACTATTACCAGAATAAACTTTCAAAGGAATAGTTAAAAAAAAAAGGGAGAAGATATAAAAAAAAAGGCTGATAAAATATTTGAGTGGTGGAGAAAATATTTTACAGTGCTAGAGTTAGAGACCTCAAGCTCTTTCATTTCTCAGAAGAAGACTGAGGTAAATTGGCTATGCATAAAGATGTCAAAGTATAAGTACTTTGATGGGGGAAAGTTACTTAGTGCTGACAGACTTTTCAGTTCAGCAAATGAAGGTGGACTGAGGATCACTAAGTAGAAACAGAAACCAGGAAAGTTAAAAATGGAAGTGGGACTTTTTTTTGTTTATTTAACTGTGTGACAGTCTAATAATAAACTTTGATTGTTGGGCCTGTAGTCATTAAGTAGGGACACAGGACTGGGCAGACTCACATAAAGTGTGTCCTTACTTTGTGAGAGGAAGAGTGGGGTTCATTTACTCTTTTCAACATGGGAGGCCAACTCTGAAATAGCCACACTAGACATTTGCATCAGTGCAGAGGAAAGAGCATGCTGAGACAGGCTAGATGAAACATTCTCTGGAGGATCCTACTTTTCTCTATCAGCTAGAAAGGAAGCCCAGAGGGACTAATTGGACTGAGATGTCTAAATTTTACATTTCTCTAGCCACCATTTCTGTCTTTCCCACTGGTCTACTTCCAAGCAGTATTTGACCACAAAATAGCATTCTCCTTTCTTTTTGAGGTACAAACGGAAATTGGCCGGAGGTGGCATGGTAAGAGATATGGACTTATGCCAGTGTGGAGGAGGACAAGATGGACTGTGCCATCTAGTTCTGGAGTAAAAATGACCACATCTGTGTGCTAAAGATGGCCTCAGGATCTGGAGTAATCACATTAAAAAGCTCAATTAGGAAAAAAGAAACCAAGCAACAAACAAACCAAAAGTCCCACCAGATATAATGATTGCAGTTTATATTGAGCAAATTGGAGGAGTAACCACTTCTAAAGCAATTCTGCCTATCAGACTTACTTTGCAGGATGAGCATCACAGTGACATATTAAACACTGACTGGCTGATCACAATAGCCCTCACACTGATATACTTTGCACCACAGAAAACACAAAACCCACCTCCTTTTGATTCACTTCCTGTGCAGTTTCATTGATGAAGTACATAGCATAACGTGTCCAGGGAGTGGACACCAGTAGTACCCTTCACTGACACCATAGATGACCAGCTCTGGAAATGGGTATTTCATCCTTATGCAATGGAAAATTGAGTATATCCAGCTTGTTCAAGCTTTGTTCCTTGTTTTGATTCAGTAGACAAGCAAATACGAAGCCAAATGTCTTGTTAAACCATAACACAATGACTAAAAATCCTCTTATATTGTCTTTTTATATTGTCTCTTTAGAAGCTAAAAATTCAAAGTTCACAATAAAAATCAGTACACTCATGTTCTGGCGTTATTCCAGTAGCCACAGGTAAGAAAATTTCTGATAGCCAAGTAGCAGAAAGTAGTGTTGGGAAGGACAAGGCTCTACAAGGTAATCACTTTTGCAAGTAAATGAGAAAGAAAAGCGAACTTTTGCACAGAAAGAGAATGAGACCCACCAGAGATGGACTCGGAGAGTGCTAGGAATACTGCTTAGTATTTTCTTATATGTCTACTGTTATTGCTCTCCAGTGTTGTAAAATATTCAGAAACTTGAAAATAAACTTGCATTCCCAGTGTTTGTACTTGAGGGGTTTTATTTGTTTGGGGTTTTTTGTTTGGGGGATTTTTCTGGTTGTTGTACCCCCACCAGTGGTTGTAACCTGTAATGGGTTGATAACATTTTTGATGGGAGCATCAAGGCTTGGAAAGGAAAGAAGAAAGCTAAACAGCACCAAACAGTGAGGACTATCAGACTGATACATTTTCACCCTGCTCTTCTGGATATTCCAGTGACCTGCCAGGTCTGATTAAACAACAGAAATGATAATAGAGAAAAGTGGACTTGCCTTCCTTTTTCCTTTGCTGTATCCAGGGAATTACAGCTAACCTAAAGAAGTAGGATGTTATGCCATCTAGTTTTTATGTAAAAGATGACTGCCAAGGAGTTGTCTTCCTCTTTCTATTAGAAAAAAAGTTATTTTCTCTTTGTTTTTTCTTCCATCTGTGCAAAATACAACAATGGCTGAATTCAGGTCTGAGGGTGGGAGAAGAGTCTGAGGGAGCAGTGGGAGGGAGGAGTTTATTTCCGTTCCTGTAGTCATTTTTTGGAACACAATGTAGGGACCAAGATATTGTTTATATTGGTTTCCTTCCTTTATCCAGGAGGGTTCAAGGGGAGCTGGATGGAAGCATGTGTCAAACAGTTGGCAATCTGTTGAAAGTAAGAGACTAAGAGTGAGATGAGTTTGCAGGGCTTTCAGTGTTCTATAGCATCCAGCTAATGTGAAAAAGTGGCAAAACCTGTAAGCATGAGTGTTGAGGTAGTTGAATGAGTCTTCTTTCCTGCAGATGGATTTTTTTCAGCCTCAAAATATCATGGTCTCTATCATCTAGAAAGGACCCCAGAGTAACAGCTCAACCAAGAAGTCTGAATTTTACTCATCTCTACCCATACATGCTTCGAAGATTTTCTACAGCTTCTGCATTTCTGTTGTTGTATAATTAACTGTGAAATGGCAAATTTACTCACAAGACCATCATGCCCTGTAACTGGAAGATAAAATAAGAGGTGATAAGAAATAAAAATCTTTCTTCTGCTGAGCAGATCAACCATTGTCTAGCTCAGCTGATTTCTGAATGTGTGATGGAACTTTCTTATCTTCATGTCTCAACCAGTGATATAACGGGTCACATTAAGACTTGTAAGTCTTGACTGTATCAGTTGGATTTTCTGGCTTGTAATTAAGCCCTACAATACTGAAATGGTGTTACCATGATGACTTTGACATTAACTGGATACGTTAGTAAGAGATATGAAGGCACATGAATACATGGACTTCTCAGGGCTCTGCTTTTCTAGGCTTGGCCCCAAACCCCTCTGAATCAAGAATACCGGCAGTCTGACCAAATAATTTCTATTAGCTTTGTATCATATATAATATGGACAACTTTTTGGCTGCATTCAAGTATCTGCAGCATCTGTTCTTACCTAAGTAAGGCTATCAAAAACTAGGACCTTGTCCTTTCTAGTCATCTCAGCTTTTGCTAACATGAACATGTGCAGGAATCTTCAGAGAGCATTGCATTCCTTCCTGAAATAAATAGCCACTATAGGGGGAATACTGTCCTGTGGAATAGCTGATACTGGAAACAGAAGTGGCTAAAATGACTCTATTTAATTAGAATATTAATATCAGTTATGACTAGGCATGGCATAGATAATAAGGTTACATTACATTTTTAGCAAATTCAATCTTGATTATGAAATGTTAAGCAGAATTTTAAAACTTAAGAAATTTTCAGGTTTTCAGGAAGGGAATTGTCTTGAATTTAGATCATTTTTACCAAGCTTAACACCAGCTTAGCAGCATGTGCATACATTGCATAAGATTATATTTCTGCAAGTTCTTGTCTGTCACACGCAAAGTTTGATAAAACAGGTATGAAAAGTGTGAGTAACAGAAACTCCTTAACCTTTAAAGAATAAATTATGCTAAGTATTATTTACTTTCAGTTGGAGTAGGGCCAGAGCAATGGAAAACTGACCTGAAGATAGAGAATCATTTCCATGGTATGCAAACTGCTATAGGGCTTACACTGCAATGAGTAAAGGCAGAAGTGAAAAAGAGCTTCCAGGAGCGGTGGCTATGCTGATCTCACTGCAGGCTGCAGCAGAAAAAAATAAAGAAGATCAGTGGTTTTAGATGCATCTGCCCCATTTCTGCCAGTTTAGGTGCAACTGAAGTCATTTGGACCTGGCTTTTATGTCGTATCACAACCAAGTGTATGACATTGATTAACTTTTTTCCTTCTACCCTCAAAGACACCTGCTAGATTCCTAAAATTAAGTAAAATTTTTGACAGCATGGCATCACTGAAGACCCCAACTTACATTTATTTTTTTGAATGGGAATATCTCACTGAGGAGTATTTGATTAGTTTCTTCTACACTGCAGATTCAAGTAGCGTGAGACTCCTGTCCATTGGTTTTGTCCTAAATTTTTTTATCTTTTCTTAGTAAGGCAATCACTCTTTTACAATGTTTTTTTCTGTCTAGCTTAGTGCCTTACATTGCTTCCCCACACAGTATCACTGTTAATAACTTCAATGGCAATCAATAGCAATGGCAAAGTCTCTCCTACAAACAGTATATATTTTATATTTTATATTAAAAAAAATGAAACGGTGCATCATATAAAAACTAACAGTGAACCCCTGTGGTTCTTTTGCCTTTATCTAACATCAAGGCAAGGTTATTATTATTGTTTTTACATCATAAAATAATTTCAGATTTGAGTGAAGAAAGATCAGGTTTTCGGTGTTTTGCTTTATTTGAATTATGATTCAAACTGTAATACAGTAAACACTTGGCACCTCTATCAAGGGGTGTCCTACAGGGATAAGGACATTGACCTTATTGTAGGATGCTGTAGAGAAGAGAAACATAAAAATATTAAAAATGGCCCACAGTGTTTAGTGAGGTTTAGATTGATTATTCTAATAAGAAATCTAGTAGCAAAATTTGTTATCGAAACCAGTTTTACACCTGAAACCCTCCCATGTATTAAGATCCAAGATCTTCTGTGTTGTCTGTATGTACCTGTAGGAAAAGGGAGATGTCCCCATCTACCTATAATAGACTGGGAACGGGGAGAGGTCTGGAAATTGAAATTGAGATCAGTCACACATAATCCACATCAGCTTTCACTGCAAGAGAGAATTACATCTACACAATCACTGTCTAGCTTGAATTGTGCTCTTGTATTATCAAATTAAGATACCTATATGCCACCCTAAAGGTTAATGTCTTGCAATTATCCATCAAGAATAAAGCTTTTAATCAGACCTTGCCTACTGCAAAATATGTCCAAACAGAGTGATGGTGAGTTTTTTGGTTGGTGAAAATGATTTTATAACATACTATGAAAATCTTATAACCAAAGAGCTTAAAAAGAGAATTGCAGTCTGTATGAATATTTCATTATTTTTATGCTTGCAGAATATCAATGTTATTTAGTCACAAATAAAAATATATCGTGTTCATATTTCTTTTCATAATATTAAATTACTGGAAATGTTTATTTCTACTATACTTTGGTTCAAATGCTCTCAATATTTTATATATATTAATATTTTAAAATACGAAAAGAGAAAGTGAAAATATTATTTACAATTTTAGGGAACAAAAGGATTTTCCCGCAATTTTGTACATGATTGAACAAAACTGTTGTATCGAAGTGGACAATAAATACCTTTCTTAAAGAAACAGGAGCACATACAATAAATCCTTGATATCGCAGAGTACACACAAATGTCTGTGATATATCTGTGTTTCTTTATTTCCCCTATTACCCTCACTTAACTTGGCAGACTCTTTTATCTGTACCATAGCCAGTCATGTGCAGAGCTGTCTAGAAGGTGATGATGTTTCTTGCTCCAAGCTCAGTTTATATAGTCCTTTCTTCTGGTCAATCCACTTCCAAATTGGAGGGCTATATGTATCCATTTCTTTTTCCCAAATTCAACTTGGGTCAAAGTGATTTCTCACCCTTCTTTGAATGTTTAAAATATTAGCAAAATTATTCTTTTCTTATAGGAGGATGAACAAACAGTGCTGGTCTAAAGTGAACTTTCCATGAAAATATCTGCCACCTTTTCTAACAAAAAAAATACAGTTGTGTTGCAAAGTGCACGTTAGAAAACAAGCTGGGGTGGGGGGACTTAAAATACCATATGATTACTCTGAAAACATCCCAACTTTTTTTTTAGTTGGGAATGAAAACCCTTGTGTGTTTTTCCATAGAGGCGTGAGGGAAGACACAAGCTGTTTCAGAAATAGGGAGCAAGACAACCTCAGTGTTCCTTTATCTCCTGGTTCCTGTCATTACGATGTGGTTTTGCCCTCAGTTTCATTTGTGTCTAGGCTACTTTATTTTTTTTATGACTTTTTCTCAGGTAATGAGGCTTTTTAATCTACAGATTACAGGTTAGTTCTCTCTTATTCCCATATGTACCATTTATATAATTATTTTAGTTTAAAGACACACCACGACTGGATTATACTTTGGGTGGATTCCCTTGACACACACCAATTAAGATGTTCCATTCAATGGATGAATTATTTCACTGTCTTTCCAGTGAGACTCTCAGCATTCAGTACAGCACCAATGGACTCCACTATCCATCCTACAGCCAGGACATCACATCTTTCTTTCCTTTACTGCTTGCCTGGGATTGCTGAAATGATCATAAAGGCACCTGGAGGCCTCTCTGCAGGGTGCTGCCATGTTTTCACACTGGATGTCTCTTAATAGAGCAAGCCCAAGGTGCCCTTGAGGCTAGCCTTGTACAGGTTGTGAGACTGCAAAACAGGCATGGCTGAGGCTCATACTCATCCCTCAGCATGGTCTACAGGCTCCTGGACCAGCAAACACGACTGGAGAGCAGCCTGAAAGCTGTTTGCAAGACAACTGTTGACTGACAGCTAAGTGGAATATGTATCACTTCACTTTTATAGCCACCCTGGAGGCCACTCAGGGCCATAATGACTTTCCATGGCAGCCTATAGACGTCTCCAAGCACTAAAGGAATACATTGCAGTCCCTTTGGGGACTACCGAGACTCTTTGCATTGCTGGTGGGAGTGTCTGGGAGGAGGTGGACTTCTGTGGGGCTATCCCCTCCCATTTGGACAGATTGACGGAGAAGCAGGCAGATGGCAAAGTTGACAAAGCAAAGCCTGATTCATTTGGTTGTATTAATCAGTGCCTCAGAGCTAGTGTTTGAGTGAAAACAACTCCTGCCAGAAGCAGGGCTCTCTCAGGCTATACTGCATCAAGCAACAAATGTGGATTTGGTGCAAAAGCCTGCACCTCAGGTATGGGCAGCAGTATTGCTGCGGTTGTACAAAGCTCAATTCAAGTCTTAAAATCCACCTGAGGTGCCAAGAAAAGAAAAAAAAAGAATTAACAGCAGAGCTGGGCTTAGTGCCACAGCTGCTTGGGTGTTCACAGTTGTAGGAAACTCATTCACGGTGTCCCCATGGTGGCTTGGTCACTGGGTTGTGACAGTAATGGATGCATGTGTGAAGTCAGCTCTAAAAATCACGTCGTGTCACTTTTTCCAATATTGTGACAAAACCTCAGTAGTTCCCTGTATTCGTTTCATTTTACTAGTGTGTTTACGGTGTTTTAATACTTTTAAATGGATTTTAGAGAGAAAATCTTGTAGGCTTGTAGTCACCTCTGTGAGGATCAGTTTTGGTAAAAGAGACAGAACTGAAATGCAGATCAACTCTGATTCTGGTCAGTGGTTGTATAGCTGTAGAGTCCATTAAAAAAAAAAAAAGTTTTTTGAGTATTTGTGGATAGCAAAAAGAGAAAGAATGAATAAAAAGAAGATTTTATGGCTAGATGATTGTTGATAGAATAATTTTCCACATGCCACTAGAGCTGTCATATTTCATGCAGGGGATTAAAAAAATACCATTCCAATTCTGACTGAAAATAGCTTTTTCACTTGCCTCCTGATAAAGAAGAGGCTGCAACAATGAAGGTATTGGAAACATTAACTTCCTATCCATTTCATAGCCAGGGCGAGATGAAATAATTTGGAAACGTCAATGTTTTACTGAGAAATGAACATTTTTCTACTGATTTTAGAGTCTTTGTAATGTTTCTGAGGAGTTGTTGCATCCTTGGAAAACAGTCCACAACAGCTGTGGAAACCAACTCGACCTACTCACATGGTTAATGCTGCACACATACTGAAGTCTCTTCCTGGAACAGGGGCTGTGTTAATCCAAAGCATGGTGGGGTTTGTATCTTTTTCAATATAAAATTTGCTCTCATATCTTTGAGCAGGAAATGCAGACAACTACCACCATTAAAAAATCAAAATACCCTACTTATCAACCTAAGAAATGTATCATGGGGTTCCCTTTTGTTGACCATCTTTTTTTTTTTCTTTCATGCTGAAGATATGTCTGCCATAGGAACTGTGTGTCTTCATAATGGGAGAGCGTTACAAAGAAAACAAGCTTTTACCGATGCAACCTGGTCAGGTGCAAAGAGGTGGGATTCACCTGGCATTATTTTGTCATCTAAGAGGTAGGTGCCTAAATTCAGGCCAGGCATCCCAGGCTTTCTTTATAGTTGAAAGAGAGGAATAGATAATGGATGTGATTTACCTGATCATTTTAGATACTCTCTTTTGAGATGAGATGAATTGCTCTGCAGACTCCCCTTGTTAGCTCTCCATGGTTTATGGAGGAAGCCCACCTAGATCGGCTGTAAATGTACTGAATTTTAGCCAGATGATCCCTCCCAGCACGCTCTTCTACACACGGACAAGGAGCAGAAAGTTGTGAGCGTTGCCTGCACTCACTGTGCTGGCACTGTACAAAATTACAGTGTTCAAGACCACCCTGGAGTTTCCTCAAAGCTGGTTCTTATCAGGTGTGACCAGTTTTACTATTGTCTTACCAGTCAGCTGTTTCGTTTGGCATCCGCAAGGTACCTCATGCACTCGCGAGCCCTTTTGTTGTCCTTCCCTAGGATGTGTCAGGACCTCGCAGGATGTTTCAGGGCTTGTATCCAGGAGGATCCCAGAGACCTGCATGGATATGCAGCCCCATGGATACATGCTAATCTATCTGCCTTGGTGCAATTCCTCTGGCTTTTCCAACAGGTATGCCTGCATGTGTTGGATCCAGTTCTGCTCAAAAATCGTTGCTTGTGACAGCCAATTTTGTCACAGATCAGCAAAGTGATAGCGCAGTTCCCTCTGTAGACTGCTCCTGGTGTTGGAGAAGGTTTCCTGGACATCTTAAAAATGAAGTTATAGCCCAGCCTTGGTCCCCAGTGAAAATGTAGGCTTATTACCAGACTAAATACACCCAGTGCCTTTTCATATCCTGATTTCTGTCACTGAACTACCCAGAAAATCCCATTTTTTTTTCAGTACTTAGGTTAAGCAGGTGCTTACCTAATTTGCTGGCATGTGACATTTACTTTGCTGTTGCTGGCATTTGCATGGGCATAGAACAAAACACACTGAAGCAGCCAGGTGCAAGCGCTCTCTATCCTCATCGCTCAGCTTTTAATGCATCTGTTTTCCTGAGTGCCCTTTCAGAAGCTCAGTAACAAAAGGAAAGTAGCTTTTAACTGCTGGTTGGATTTTAATCTCAGTCTGCCTCTGCTTTAAAAGCTTTGAAAAAAAAAAATAGAGTGGCTTTTAATAAAGTAGCAACTATTGGAACACCAGTAATTTTCTTTCCTCCCAGAGACACAGTGGAGAATATAATTTAATTTGATTAATTCATAGCTCACATTTTTAATGTTGGGTTCTTTTTGTTTCTTTCTTTTTTGGTTTTTTTCCTTTTTCTTTTTTTCCTTACTTTGCTTTTGTCATTTGCATCTGGAAAAGGCATTTGTTTAATACTGCTTTTGCTTATGACATAATGAAAATTCCCAAAGACAGGCTATTCTTAAACTATTGAAACTATTTGAAAACATTGATCTATAGTGTAATTTTAGGGAGAAGACTTTTGGAGAAATGTTAAACTCTTAATTTCATTTTCCTCAAAGGAGAAAATGGGGCCCTTTTTTTTTTTTTTTAACAGTATGTAAAAATATTCCAGAATGTACATGGACACACAGACACACACACAGTTTTTCGAGCATTGCCTTCCTCAGTACCTATGCTGTTTTTCTTTATATAGAGATGGGTATTTCCCTGTATATTCATACAGCTCCAGCTCTTCCAAATTACTGTTCCCCTGCAAGTCTGTTTACCTGAGCACTTATAAAATAGCTCCAGGAAGTGTAACCGCTGGGAATGTCTCGATGAAGAGATTGTAACCAGAGGCTGTGCCAGTGTGTGGCATGAGCAAGAGGAATACAGGCAAAACTGGAATATAGTCTGATAAAAGATTCTTGTAAAAAACATGTCCCCCTCTAACAGGCTTTTGGGAGTTGGAGTGGTGAAAAGCTTTTTTTGATGAGAAAAACAAGGCTTTTAGCAGCAAAATTGGACAAACACCAAGTAGCTGATTTCACATTGGGTAAACATCTGCAGAGGAAAAGGCAGCAGGGGAGTCCATGGCCTTTGTGGCTGGTCTGTGTTTACCCTGTAAGTGAGGGAGTTGCAGGAATTGACATGTGCCAGGCGAAAACAAGATGTGAGAGCCTATTGCTAGGGGTGTGTGCAAGAGGGCAGCCCAAATAACCAAACATGTTGAGAAGTCACGAACTGCTTTGCTGTAAAAGCTCAGCTGGAGAGCAGATATCGAGCTCCTGCAGCTGTGGAGCAAGAGGGATTTTGGCAGGGGAGGCACATGGGCTAGAGTCAGCCAAAAGGAAATGGTTAGGGCTCATGAGGAGCTCCCTCTGCAAGGAGTGCTTATATGAAGTTAAATTCTGTCTGAGATATAAGTCATCAAAACCTCTAGGAAAAAGTCCAAGTCTGAAGAAAACTGCTTTCCCATTTTCAGTACAGGTGCGTCAGAAATCACACAAATTAAGCTCTAAGTTTCAGGTTTAAGCTTTGAGCCAACATATGAAATATAAATGAGATTAAGACTAAGAAGCAGAATGAAACCCCCGTAATCCAAGGGGAAATGGTTTGTGACCTGCTACACCATTTAGACACACAGAAGTCTATGGGGCTGGATGGGATCCACCCAAGGGTTCTGAGGAAGCTGGCAGAGAAGCTTGGCAAGCCCCTCTCCCTCATTTATCAGGCGGCCTGACTGAAGGTTATGTGATGCCCATCTACAAGAAGGGCTGGAAGGAGGATCCAGGGAACTACCTCAGTGCTGGGGAAGGTTATGGAGCAGATCATCTTGAGTGCCATCACACGGCACGTTCAGGACCACCAGGTGGTCAGGCCCAGTCAGTATGGGTTTATGAAAGGCAGTTCCTGCTTGACCAACCTGACCTCCTTCTATGACAAGGTGACCCACTTAGTGGACGAGGCTATGGATGTTGTCTACCTATAGTTTAGCAAAGCCTTTGACACCATTTCCCACAACACTCTCCTGGAGAAATTGGCTGCTCATGTCTTGGATGCGTGTACTCTTTGCTGGGTAAAAAACTGGATGGCCAGGCCCAAAGAGTTGTGGTGAATGGAGTTACATCCAGCTGGTGGCCAGTCACAAGTGGTGTTCCCCGGGGCTCAGTGTTTGGGTCAGTTCTGTTTAACATCTTTATCAACGATCTGGACGAGGGGATATTTTGCATGCTCAGTAAGTTTGCAGATGTTACCAAGTTGGGTGGGAGTGTTGGTCTGCTTGAGGGTAGAAAGGCTCCACAGAGGGATCTGGACAGGCTGGATCAATGGGTTGAGGCCAATTGTATGAGGTTCAACAAGGCTCAGTGTTGGGTCCTGCACTTGGGATCTGGGGGTGTTGGTGAACAGCTAGCTAAATATGAGCCCAGGTGGCCAAGAAGGCCAATAGCAACCTGGCTTATATCAGAAATAGTGTGGCCAGCAGGAGTAGGGAAGCGATTGACCCCCTGTACTCTGCACTGGTGAGGCTGCATCTCAAATATTATGTTCAGTTTTACCTCTTCCTGGTAAAAAGTCAGCCTGATATGGTAGCTGAAAAATACATGCTATTACTCTTGTAGGGGTATAAAGTTTCAAAGTTATCATCTAAGGCCTCTGGACTCATATATTCCCTTTTCTAATTCTCTTGTCAATATTTTGGCAAAACTAAACTAAAATGGCTAAACTTTAATAACTTTTAATAATAATTGTGGAAAAAAAAAATTCTCTTGGATCAGAAATAGTGTTCCATATGGTTGGGTTTCATCTGATCCAAATCAAGGTGTGTGTCACAGGCTCCCTCTGCAGTCAGCAGGCTATACAGGCACCTCCAGGGGGAGGTTGTTTTTTCCTAATCAAAACATGTAAAACAGTGAGATGAACCACACCGCGGATGTGATATCACTCACTGGTAGCTTTAAAAGGATTCTATGTCTAATTTAGAAGTTTAATTTTTAGGTATCTAACTTTAAGGGTCTAAATTGCAACATATGAATTCTAATTCAAGAATCAAAGCTGATTGCTGTCTCTACTGCATGTATTTGTAGGCCTGCTTTTTTTTAGCTGAATTTCAAATGAAAGTGGGCTGAATCTTTTTTAATATCACATTGCTTTCTAAAGAAACAAGGCATGTAGGATACCGAGAGTGAGAAGAAAACTTAAAGGAGAAACAGAATGAAGAGCAGAGGTGAAACATTGCAGATACAGAAGGTGGAAAAAGATGGTAAGGGAGCTGCCCACAAAAGAAAACCAGAAGGGACAGATCCTACACATTAGACAGAAAGTCAGGGCGATCACTCTGTAGCAGGTGAAACAAAGTGAGCTTGCTGAAAAGTGTCAAAGCCTGTTCAATTGCCCCTCGTTTCCTACGCTGCCTGCTTCACAGTCCTCTACAGGAGACTCAGGAGACACCCCTGGATGCTTTCAACAGGTAAAATGCTTAATTTATTCCTCTCACTTGTCAAATGTTAGGATTTTGAAGAGGAGAACCCTGCTGCTGCATGTTCTGATTTTTTCCAGAGAGAAAACTAAAAATATCAAGTAGATCCGCAATATGGTCCTTAGAACTGATTTGTCCCATCTGCTTTTCTATACAACTCTGCTTGGTCAGTGTTTATGAAATGAAGTTCTACATAAAAAATGAACAAACAAACAAAACCTTATAATCTGCTTTATTAGTTCTTCAGGAATTCAGTTTCAAAATAAGACATGAAAAAGTGTCAGATTTGCAGCTCTGTGGTTTCTCTTATGCTCTACACTGGACTTGCCTTAGGGCAAGGTTTTTCATACCAACTTTCATATATATTTCAAGCACAAACTATACTGACCCGTAGTCAAGTAATTTACATAGGCAATTCAGATACTTTGGGTAGGACTTAACAGCAAGAATTCTAAATCTCCATTACTGAAACAAGGCTCCGTGGATATGTGGTGGAGAGAAGTAGGCATCTTTCAGAGAGATGACCTAAGGCACAGTATCCTGAAATTAAATAAATTGTCCTCTGGTGATACCAGTCTGTTTATATAGACTTCTGAAATCATGTTCCACAGGAAGATGAAATCCTTGGTTAATAGGAATTTTCAAGGACACACACACAAAAGAATCAGCTGAACCTGTTGATTCTGTGGCAGTGGCAAAATATGAGTTACACCGATAGACAAACACCATTGTGCTGGTTCTGGCTGGTATAGAGTTCGTTATCTTTATAGTAGCTAGTATGGGACTAAATTTTGGATTTGTGATTAAAACAGTGTTGATAATATAGAGATGTTGTTATTGTTGCTGAGCAGGGCTTACACAGAGCCAAGGCCTTTTCTGCCTCTCACCCCACCCCACCAGCGAGGAGGCTGGGGGTGCACAAGAAGTTGGGAGGGGGCACACCTGGGACAGCTGACGAGGCTGGGAGTGCACAAGAAGTTGGGAGGGGGCACACAGCTGACACCAACTGACCCAAGGGATATAAAAATAATTATTTCTGGCTGGACTTGATGATCTTTAAGGTCTTTTCCAACCTAAATGATTCCATGATTCTATCCCTCTCTTTCTAAATCCATGAAGGCAACCAAGAGGACACCTATGTCAAACTAAGTGTGGTGGTGTGCTCCCCCTCCCCTCCAAATCCCCCTCCCTTGACCTCTTTCAAGTGATAACCACCTGTGGCCGTGGTGATAGATGGGTCTGGTCCTGAAGGATGCACCCACTGGATGGGGGGGAGACAGATAACAATAAAATAGCCAAGGGCTATTGTGGAATGTGCCCACCTAACCACAGTGGTCAGTATGCAAATATGACTATGAGCCAAT
>NW_009260479.1:788797-796099 GCF_000687185.1 Egretta garzetta | reverse complement strand
CCAGGATCTCCCCTTGAGCAGGGACACCTCTCAAGGTTGCTCCTCGAGGTTGAGAGATTCCTTACCACGACAGATTCTCGGTAAGTGACTAACAGCATGCTACCTTGGAAACCTTAGCTAAGTGACATAAAGGATTGATTGTGCATTTATTCATTTAGACATAAACTGTTGACCAAGTCTGGGACTAGGATTGGATCCAAGCCATACCTAGACTCCTCTCTGAGGAAGGAGTTTAGAAAGCAAGGGGATCTTTTCTGAACCTCATGACTCAACGGAAGGGTGTCCCTGACAGCTTTCTCTGACCCTGTCCTCTGTGCAGTAAATAACAGAGTGTACCTTGCCATCAAATCTCATAAACTATTGTTGCATTTACCACTGAACTTTGTTAACTCACAGTTTCACACCAATATACTGTATTATTTTTGCCTCCCTCTCGCTCCATCCGCAACACTAAGACAGCAGCCTTTCAGTATTATTTTAAAGGAGACAAATTCTGCCCAGTATTCTGGAGTTGCAGAGATTTTGCTTACTAATTAATTATTAATAACTTTGTTATTAGCGCTTATATCTAGCTTCACAAAAGCATGTAGGTGTTAGATATTATTGAGAGATGGGGCTGCTATCAGCTAAATCTAACCTTCTAAAAAACAGCTAGATTCAATTGTTCACAAATGCCTACTGCTGTTTGAGATGTCCTGAAATATCTTATACACCTACATGATGCTGACAAATATAATGTAGGAGCTACATGAAACCTATGTCCTTCTGACAAGAAGGGCAAGTGGAGGTGTATCTCATAGGAGGAGCTAATTAGGTAGTGTCTTAAGATGTTACTAAGTTTTCCACAGTCATCTATTATGATGAACGTTATAGGAGATGCTCATCATATGAGTTACTTGAGGGTTTCCAGGACAGTTATATGAGACTGACATATGGCATTCAGGTCAGACAATTGACATCTTAAAACAGATCTAAAAAAATCTTCATTTGTACAGGCAGCTGACTCAAGCATTACAACTAACATATAACATAGACAATTATATTTAAATGTCTGTATTTAAAGCTAAATCCCACCACTAGAAGTGGGTATACTAATATCAAAGTCTTGATCCAGTTGTCCATACAAAGGACTCTTGTGTTGTTTGAGATGCCTTGGATTACTCAACGTGGCACATATGATTGAGGTCTTACAGGAGACGTGTCCTTCTGAACCATCTGCTAGAGGCCTAGTGGCATAAGAATCTGATGGTAGATGAAGCACTAATGCACAAGTTTCTTGAGCTGCTGGATTGTGTGATAACTCATTCTGTGGATCATATTGACTTCAGCTTGAAGCTTATGTATAATTATCATTATTGCTCACTAATTTAGATGTTAGGTTTTACATGATGTCCTGGTTATTCTTGAAAATAGTACCCTTGGAGAGACTGAGATTACTGACTGGGACTACTGACCCTTGCTGTATGACAAAGTAGATATTTTTAGCCTCCAGTAATGTTATATGATAAGGCAAGGCTCTCCCAACCAAGTTGAGTGGGATCCACGAGAGTGATCATAGCATTTATCCAATGACATTGTTGCTACCGTGGCAACATGTTTTTGGTGTTGCAGTTGAAAATAAAATTTATTTTTTTCTTTTAATGTCTGTCTAGAGGTTGGAAGACACAGGCAAGACTTCATCTTAGTCTATCACTGTAGTGTCCTCTCAAGAGAATGGAAATGAAATTGTGAAGACTTCAAGCGTTTCAGAGTCTCAGGAAAGACAAAGACTGAAAGAATGAGAACAGCAGAAGTTGAAGCAGCAGCATCTTCTTTTATGAAATATTTCTTTTAGAATTTATGCAAAGAAAATGCAGCTTTGTAAAGGGAACTGAACATAATCCCCAACACTGATGGCAGTGCTCAGACAATGAAGGCAAGTTGTTTAATTAGATATGCAAATTCTAGAAGAATTAATCAAAATTCATGGCCCCATAGAGCATCATTGTAGTGTTTAGTCCTCTTAGATCTGTCTGAAAGTTGAAGGTAGTCTTTGTGTATATTACTGCATAGGTGGAGGGAGAGATTTTTCAAAGGTGCTTAACAGATTTCAATGCATAAATCTGACTACATGGTAATTAAACCTACATGGTTAATTGCTGTGGGCGAGCTTAAAATCCTTAATTTAGATTGCATTGTAACTTCTAGACATTGTCTCAAGGAAGGCTGTAGGAAATGGGGGAAGGAGGAGTATGTGCAGGAAGCCTTCACAGAGATAAAAGAAGACTTAGTGATGAAAATAAATTAGTCCAAAAACAAGTAAGGAGGTGAAGTTCTTTTACCTTCTATTAGCTGTTCAGAAGTTAGAAATCAAATCTAAGCTGGTTGTGTAGACCAACTCTATAGTCAATAAAATGAAATCCAATGAAATGAAATCCAGAATTTGCCACCTCTAATTCATCTAACCTCTGTTAGTCACACCTTAAGGGAGATTGGATTAACATTTGGAAGTGTCTGTATGTCTCCATTGACTGCCTACAAATTTAGCTTAAAAAATAGAATAGAATAGAATATTTTCCATTGGAAGGGTCCTACAATGATCATCTTGTCTGACTGCCTCAGCACTTCAGGGCAAAAGACACTTTGCTTTTAGATAAGATGAATCCAGCTTTATCTGTCTGCCCAAAACAAGAAGGCGTTTTTTGCAAAAATTATTGTTCATCCACATGTGCAGTTTGTTGTGCATGAGAGTGGCACACACAGAGAATCTGATTCCTTCTAGGTACTAGAGAGTACAAATGCAGAGAAGAATAGATGACTTCAGGCTTATGAATTGCTTTCACCCTCAGTTGATTGACATTTTATTTCTGAGCTTTCACAGACCTTAAATTTCTATTTCTCTTAATAAAGAAACCCTTACTCTGTATCTAGATTGAAAGTGCTTTAGGAGCCGGGAAATTTTGCCTGCACAGGACAACCAAAGGAAGTTATATACATAATTTATTTTCCCCTGGGTAAGGGTATGAACCAGATTAATTACTTTTCATGAGCAACTGCTGGCAGGTTGACCTCAGCTATGATTATAACCATTAAGTATCTAGGAGGAAGATAATCAATCAGTCAGTCTGTTAGACTTTAAATCTCGGCCAATCAAGAGGCAGAAGATCTATTCATCTGCCTGCCTGTCTGTCTATTTTTCTACCTGTTCATATCTTCTAGATAGCAATATCTATCTATCTACTGTCTAATAGTCACTGCTTTGGAAGACACATCCTCAGCTGGTAGCAATGTAGAATTGTTCCAACCAGTTGAGCACCAGCAGTTTCCTTTCCTTGATGGGTCAGCCCAGTATTATTTCCTCTCTGTAGAGTGAAAGTTGAATGAAAATGAAAGCAATTAACATTCAGATGAGCTGAATCAGGGACAGCTGAATCAAAGCAGCACAACAGAAACCCAGCATAGGAAAGGTACTCTCTCTCTTTCCATCTCCAGAAGATTTTACATATTAAGGATAAGCACTTTATTTTTCATTGTAATCAGGACTTAATTACAGATGCAGTCACTAATAAATATCATTGCCAACATCTGTTTCTGTTAAAATATTGCATAAATCACCTCTCTACCCATTAATCAGGTGGATGGAGTTCTGCTAAGAGGCTCTTTCTACCACCTTTCTTCTGCCACTCCTATGAGACCTGTTGTCTTCAAGAATGTCTTTTGTGGAATAAGACAGTGACCAAAGAGCAGAGAGAAAAACTTAATGATTGTTCATATTCTGGAATGCCAGCAAAGTTTTTCCCTGTGCTATTAATTCATGAGAGAAAGGAACCGCTTACATGCATGTTTATCTATGGCATGTATTGCTCTTGTAAATCAAGCATTTCTCTGTTAAGCATCTTCCAAGTAGTCTAAATAGAGCCAATTTATTTGTTCTGTGCTGTTAAGTAATTGAAGAGACTACCAGAGGAATAATAACATGAGTTTGGTAGCTCATATAAACATGAAATTTCAAGCTGTAATGATACTCCAAAATTATTATTGTACATTTTGAGTCATGTATCAATAACAAGTAATTCAGCTGGCTCTGTTTTGAAGCCCTCTGTGCAGCCTGTGTCCTGATTTTCTTCAATTTTCTCTCAATGAAATCCATGTCCTGATAGACATGCTCTCTAGTTTTTCATTGCAGCTAAGAACAAAACCAAAAGATCATTAAAAATACAGCTGGAAAGGCCTTAAGAGGTTGCCTAGCCCATATTCTTTTGCCAAGGGAGGCCCTGCTTACCTAAAGAATTATTTTAGATATTTGTACTAATGAAATCCAGATACGACAATATTGCAATCTGTCTGGAGATACTTCTTGCTAGAATGCTTTATCACTAATGCTTTTATAATCACCTGAAACACCTCTTGCTGAGATTTGACTCCTCTTTTTTTTTTTTTTGTTTTAGCCACAGTAGGTGCAAACATGAATGTACAACTTTCTTTTTGACAGACACGTTTCATATCTTTAAAAGGATGTTATGTGAGGATTGTAGTTGCAAGGAAGTAAGTATTCTTTCTTTCGTTTTATACAGGCTTCCTACTCAGAACATAACAGATAGATTTGGAAAATCCTACAGATTAAGATACCAAACACCAGAGAGAAACACAGCTGAGACACAAAAAAAAACCCCAAAGCCAAATAAAAATACTTCTCTGTTATTCTGTTCTTTTTAAATTGACTGCATAAATAATAGAAAATAAAGTTAACAAAACCCAGGAGTTTCACATTTGTGTTTCTTTCCTGTTTCCTCTCAGTTTTGCTGCTAAATGCAAACCACAATTTATTATGCTACCTCAAGCTTGACAGGATGATTTAGGTTGATATGTTAATTGATCACAATCAATTTTATCATGAGAACTCTCCATTCAGGCCACTTAAATAAAGAACGTAATTAAAGTATTTTTGCCTGTGGTCCTATTTATAAAACATGCACCTCACCCAATTATAAATATTTAAAAGTTTCATTGTTCAGTTTATGTAAGTCTATCATTTCCTATAGTCACTGGAGAGAAATAGGCACCTAAGGATGTAATTTTTGTCTTAGAATTAGACAAATCATCCTGTTCTGGTTTTATTTCTCTTCATAGGGAACATGGGGATGACCAGTCCAGGCTTTGACAGGTAACCTGCCTACCTTGTATAAATAAATATCACCTAA
Organism: Egretta garzetta; assembly: GCF_000687185.1. Lineage (NCBI taxonomy): Eukaryota > Metazoa > Chordata > Aves > Pelecaniformes > Ardeidae > Egretta > Egretta garzetta. The sequence goes on along the minus strand of NW_009260479.1, from coordinate 790,919 downwards.
GAGTAGAAAGAGAAATATGGACACAAAGTAAATTAAATTTAACGAGATTTTTCAACCAACCAAGATGGAATCTAAAGGGGATTTACCCAAAACTATGCTACGATTCAATGTCAGAGGCAAGAATCAAACCCAGTTCTCCAGAGAGTCATCCTGTTGTAATACAGAGACATAATGAATTGTAAATCCCTGGCAGTATAATTAGTTGTTTTCCAGAGTAAAAAAGTGAGGCAGGATGAAGTGAGATGAGAACTAGACCAGTGTTAGGCATAAAATTTCAGGAGCAGTTGCCAAAACGAAAACCATCAAAGTCAGAAAATGAAAACCAGAAAATGACTGGGAGAGTAGGACAAATGTTCTTTAAGAATCTTATTTGTCTCAAATATTTTTTCATCTGTTACATTGCCTTCCTTCCTTCGCTACTCATTAGAGAAGAGAAAACTTGTAGCCCTCACTGTAATAGATTCTCAGAATAATCTACCATCTGAAAGTTATGGTCTGGAACACACAAAGCCAGACTTCCAATGCTCACATGTTATCCTTGTAGATAACAGCAGCCATTATCTCAAAATCAGAGTGACTTTGTGTTCTGTTGGAGAAGGAAATTGTTCATTTCAACTCCAAAGAGGCTTATGGTCTGCAAATATTTTCCCAGCTGAAAGCAGACAGGCTGTATTTCTGGATTCTGTCTACACAAACAACATCTTGTCTACGTGTGTACGCTGTGTCCAGGCCCCCATTACTGTCAGTGGAGAGCTTGATTCAGTTGTGATAACACAGGTGTCAAGTGACACTGGAGATGACCTGGGATGTCTGAGTCATCCATGCTGTGACTCACTGGTAGCCCCAAGGAACCAACAAAAAACCAAAACCAACTTGCTGTGGGAGGTGCTAGAAGGTACATCCTAATCTACCATTCTCCACCTGGTGAGCGGAACAGCTCTTTAGTCTCCACAGTAGTGATCAGACCTTCATTGACCATAATGAACACTTAGATACTTTGCACACATGCCGATATCTATATTTAGAAAATTAAATTGGTGTGTTTTAATCTACAAAATGAGGTCCATCTCTAAGGAGGTATAACTCAACTCATAAGCATATAGAAAGCGCCTAGGTTGCTTAGCATGCAGAGGATGAATGAGCATATATGTTTTCAACAAGAATGTTTGCAATTGCTTGAAAGAAAGAGACACATCTCTACTTGCCCAAGAAAAGTTTTTTAAAACAAGCCTCACTGTGAACCGCATTCACATAATCTCTTGGCAGCTGGACTGCAGTCAATCACTGACCAGATTATTTAACTGCCACCCAGACTCAGATCATTCTCCTGTGAAGCAGTTTATCAAATATCTAAGAGGCTGCTGAGGCAATCCACTGATTTTCCACCAACGGTTCCTCACTTCAGTAGAAAAAGGGATATAAGTAAAGGCACACATAAATTTTACTTCTTAAAACTACTTCTCTGCTCCTTCTGGCAATGGATCCATTTGCTTTTTGTCTGTTTCTAAGGGAGCATGCCAGGACCTAATATTTGAACCTGTAAAAGAGTGGGGGTATTTCTTGAAATTATTTGGGGATTTAATGCTGTGTATAGGGAGAATTCTGGCAAGTTTCCTCCCACTAGTTAATGATCCTTTGAGAGCTGGAGCTCTTAAGATAAACATATGCAACTATAAGTAACTTAGACTTCCATCTGTGGTGGGTTGACCCTGGATGGATGCCATGTGCCCACCAATGCTGCTCTATCACTCCTCTCCTCAGCTGGACAGGGGAGAGAAAATACAATGAAAAGCTTGTGGGTCAAGATAAGGACAGGGAGATCACTCACCAATTACTGTCATGGGCAAAACAGACTCGACTTGGGGAAATCAGTTTAATTTATTACCAACCAAATCAGAGTAGGATAAGGAGAAATAAAACCAAATCTTAAAATCACCTTCCCCCCACCTCTCCCTTCTTCCTGGGCTTAACTTTACTCATGATTTTCTCTCCCTCCTCCTCTCCAGAGGCACAGGGGGACAGGGAATGTGGGGTGGGGTCAGTTCATCACATGCTGTCTCTGCCGCTCCTTCCTCCCCAGGGCAGGACTCCTCACACTCCTCCCTGCTCCAGCCTGGGGTCC
>NW_009260479.1:757490-788470 GCF_000687185.1 Egretta garzetta | reverse complement strand
ACATTACCCCATAGGCGCTACCACCATCATTGATGGGTTTGGCCTTGGCCAGCGGTGGGTCCATCTTGGAGCTGGCTGGCATTGGCGCAGTCAGACACAGGGGAAGCTTCTAATATTTTCTCACAGAAGCCACCCCTGTAGCCTACACCCCAACCAAAACTGTGCCTTGCAAACCCAGTACACCATCACAAACAGTTTTACTTTAAATTAGTCAAGGCTCACTCTAATTTCAATTCACATTTTTTTAAGTTCTGCACGCACGCCAAATTCAGAAAAAACATGATGAGGAAGTTGCTTAAGATGATTCAGTGATGATATCACTCATTCTATCATTTAATAGATAAGTTGATGAATGGTGTCCATACACATAAAACTACAACCTCAGCAAGAGTTTTAGATTTGTGACTGCCATGACCGTACTGCAGTCCTGGAGGAGTGAGGAGAGCGAGGAACCCTGATATGCGGGATGGCTCATTGGGATGCGTTACTGTACCAAATAGCACCACTGCAACATGTATTTTTGCCATATCAGGACCTAAAAAGTTGACTTTTTTTCTTTTTTTTAATATTCACATTGACAGATTTCTTTCTGCCTTTCTACAGGTAAAGACTTATAGATTATAATTATTATCAGTGTGAGGACTGCATAAAGGAAACTGAGAGCCTGCCTGCTGTTCTTCTTAAAATAGATACCAAATCACTGTCATTGGCATCCCTTTTGTTTGTGCAGTAGCTACAGGGTTGTAATATTCTCTTCGTGTTGGCAGTTCTTGAGCAGTACATAAGAGAGTAAGATCCCAGCTTACACAGAGAATGGCATAAACATCTGCTGACAATCTGATAGATATAGGGGGAATAATGGAGACAAAAGAAGGATTTAGCTTGCTCTAAGACGGCAAAGACAGATTTCATTTTCTGAAGAATTAGGGCACATTAGGAATTCAACCGCTTCTTTTTGCATATTGAGTAAGGAAGAGAGGGCAGCTCAATTAAACAGCTCTTTCAAATTTATCCCAAGGCTGTTTTTTTATTCTAAAATAAATATTTATACCTTCTTGCAGACATTTCTGTTGAGTCAGGTTTGCATTAGTGTTTAGATTTGTTGAGATGGAAATTTTACCTATTAGGATTTATGGAAGTGACTATGTGTGTCCTAAAGAGGTATTAGCGCAGGAAACCCTAGCGTTGGCTAACAGTGGGAAAACAAAGAAAAATTCAGATAAGACTAAGTTTTAATAATGAGGCCAAATAATCTGTAAGTTAATTATTCTTTTCCCTCAGCCCAGCTTCCCTACGAACATGGCAGCAATTTCTCCACATTTTGAAGAGAGACTTCTAAAAGTAAAGCCCATTCCAAGACACAAAAGAGCTCTTTGGCCTCTTGGAAACCTGACTGAATAAAATTATGGAGCTAAGTGGAAATGAACAAATGAGACCAGCTTATGATCTTTTCTATCCTTAAGCCTTTGTAAATCATGTTTTTGGATTTAGGTGTAAACAGAGTCTCCTTCTGTAAGTCCTTTATTTTTCATCGGCAGCAGCATGACTGAGTTCATTTTCCAAGGGCTTTCTGTAAATACCAGCTTGAGCCCCTGGCCAGAAATATGGAAGCTAAACACAACTCCCTGAGTACTTAAGGAGCTCTGCCTCCACATTATGAATCGACCATCTTGACACAACAACAGTTCTTTGAGGGAGGTGGGGCAAAAAGAAGGAGAAGTGAGAAAAAAGAGCATACAGGAAGGAACTAGCCCTTTCCCAGAATACAGCTGCCATAATTTACAACTCTAATTTTCTTATGAGGTGGCTAGAAGAGGAACTGACTAATTTCCACCTCCTTTGTAACACCTTTTGCAGGTTGATAATGAGAATCATCCTATTTTGTTAAGTGTAGAGTGTCCCTGAGTTTTGAGGACTTAACTCTCCCACATATAATAAAATATAAAATGCAAATAAATTATTTTTTTAAGCATTCCAAACAGTCCTGCTCAACTACCTTTATTTCCATTGAGGGCCAGTAAGCACTACTGCTATTCAAACTTGCTTCCTCTGGAGCCTTGTGGGAGGTACCCCTCTTCTCTTTCAAGCCTCAGTAACCACAATGACACTTCCCTTGCATGTTATGTTTAAAAAACAAGAAAAAGGAGGGGAAAAAAAAGAAAGAAAGAATTCCATTTTATTGCATATGAAAAATGTTTTAGGAAAATAATAATCTTTTCAAGTCAAAATAGGAAAGAAATCATCAATATATCAAGCAGGACACTTAAGCTACATTTCACATTACAAAATGCCTACCCATGAAGCATAAAATGAAAAATAATTGTCTTTGATTCCACAAATCAGAATTTGACCTGGGCAATATGTGCATGACCGAATCCTGAGACATTAAACCGTAACTGAAGAGCATCTGGTTGTCAAGATTTTCAGAAGTTAAACCTTCTGAGAAAGGATAATCCAGTAGATAAGATATTACTTTAAGATTCAGAAGACAAGTTCAACCCTGCCATCCACTTTGAGACTTAATAAATCACTTTGGGTCAGATCTGTGAAGGTGGATAATGTGTCACAGTGCTACTTTTTACAGTGCCTTCAGGTGCCAACTTGCTGAGCAGAAATCACAGGCATCCAAGCTGGATTTGCAGAGGGAGAAGAGCTGAAACATCCATTTCTCTCCATAGGAAACTGTGCAGGCTGGGTAATAAGTAATGCAGAAGAGGGGGTTGTGTCTTGAATTCTGCAACTCTGGAAGATTTCCGTATTTTATTCTGAACCGGGAGCTGCCTTTTCTTCATAGGAAATTCACAGCTTTATGCACGCTCCTGGAATTCAGTCACTTAGTCTCTTGTTTACATTAAAAAACCAAACAAAAACCAATGCCCCAAATACACAGGAACCTTTTCTTCCATGGAAGAAGTGCTGCCACCCTTTACCTGGGAGGATGCTCAGGAGAACCTCACCCTCGATGGTGAGAAACCTTGGTGTACTTCCAGAGGTTAAACCTACATGTGTGCACAGGGTACTCCAGCCAAAAGGCCATCAGCTGCTGTGGACTTGTCTAGTATAGGAGAAGCAGATGTTTTCACTCTCTCCTTAAGCTGCTCCACTTTGCTTGAAGTAATTCAGCATGAATTGCACCACTGAGAGAGAGAGAGATTAGTAAATGTAATTTTGAACCCCAGAGGCTCGTCACTTACTGGAGGTAAGGGAGCTAGACTTCAGTCCCACTTCCAATTAATATAAGTAATGTATGCATTCATCAGAGCATGGTGTAAATGCAGCCCTCTGTCTCCTGGGTGCATCAGCTAACCACAAATCTTATTCCTTTCTCAAGCTCAGGTAACTCATAATTAGCATGCAGAACAAAAAAAATTGGCAGGAGAATTACAGAACCCCACCAGACTGCAGCCCAATGGTTAGGACAGTTTTATGTGGGTTCAGCTCTCTTTTGCTGAAAGACAGACTTAAAATCACTGACCATGAGTTACTCGATAAAAAGGAAGAAATAAAATGCTTCCATTTGCTGAGCCTGCAATCGGTGCAAAAGCTTTCTGTCTCTTAACTGGATTCGGAGAAATGATTAGGTTTTAAATCCTGACGGTGCATAAATATGTATTACACGCTTAGCTGCTCAGTGCCATCAAAATGTACATGGTTCTGGGCACGCCCCAAAGGAAGCATTTATCTGCTCATGGAAGTTGACTGGTGGAAGTGCAATCACTTAAGGAACTCTTTCTGCTAATGTGAAGGCTCCTGTTGATCAGTGCCTGCTGCTTTCTTCCTGACTCTTTGGGAATCAGATGACTGGCTGATTTTGAATACGAAGCGTGGGTTTTATATGATAAAGTTTAGGTTTTTATAGTGTAGATATCTGTATCTTTGACTGCTTCTGTAGACAGTGGAGATTTGGTCAAGATAGTCCGTGGACTGCATGACCAACTCACTATTTGCTAAATAAACATCTAAAATAGATTAAATAAAACATGTCCTAAAATAACTATTTCTCTCCATTAAGGAAGCCATACAGATATTTTAAAAAAGAAAACACAATTTCCACATGAGTTCTGGCCACCAGTTCCCAGCAGGTCCTGCTCCTGATTTTGGCATGTGGTGCCATCATTCACATCTCAACACAGAAATTGCCTAACATTGTGGTTCAAACTTTTCAGTACATTATAGAATCAGCAGGTGGTTGCCACTAACACGTTTGGATATTAAAAAGAGTTACCGCTGATTGGCAGGGAGCTGCTGCTTCTCAGGGGAAAACTGTCAAGGGACTCTAAGACTTTATTAACTCACCTATTTCACTTCATACCACAACTGATAGGCAGCATACGCATGGTCAACTACAACTTCTTGGCTAAAGGGCAATATCGTATCCTTACTCATCTTCATGTTGCGGTTGGGAAAAAAAGCTTCAAAAAGGATCAGGGGGACAGAATTTAGACTTCTGTCCTAGAAACTAGGAACATTAATTTCGCTAAGTCTCTCTCTTCTTTGTAACACAGTCCTGTAGCATATCAAAGGTGGTTTAGAAAAGAATCTATGAGTATTAAGTCATCATGTGATGGTCCAATGCTTTCAGGTGTCAGGAAAATTAATATGGCCTTGTGGTTACTGTCAGAGAGCTCTTTAAAATAGCTCAGCTACTACTGCCAAAGAGCTATTACATGTTATTCATTTTAAGAGTGATGGAGCTCAATTAAAGACCTTGATATATCCCTGCGCTTTTTCACACCGTCTGTCACCAGTATGTTCCTCCACATCCATTTGCCTAATTTTTTTTAAAAAGAGAGGCTTTACCCTTCTGATTCTGAGTGAATATTAAGATATTCTACTGTCTGGTTTCAAGCAATCTTCACAACAAAAAATGTAGTGGAAGATGTGTGGCTAAAAAACCCACAACATTTTATTAAATGAACACAATATGCAGTGTAGGTTTGACCATTTGTTTGCAACAACTGTTTATTTAAATAATTATCACTCAGATTCTGTTGAATGTAATAAAGTTTTAAAAGAAATCCCCAATCCATAATTTTATCTTTCTTCCTTTAGCCTTTAAAAGTTATGATTGAATTGTCTAGACTCTGAAATTTTAAGACCTTTAACTGAGACTGAAAAGAAATATCTTCCTGGAAAAAGAGAGACAGATCACTAATTGATTGCAGGAGCTATGGTGTCTATTTTTAGGTATGCAATTCATAACTTAAAGCTCCAGACTCAGACACCTAAATTTATGTGTTGCAGTCTAGACCTCCATACATGAGTTAGGTGTCTGAGCTCCTCTCCAGGTACCTATATATAGACACCTATTGCAATATAAGTTGTCACAGGGTATCCAAAACTTCTATATGGAGTTGACAGGTATAACAGAGAACCTATATGCAACCTGTTGTCTTCTGGAAGGTGAGGCAAGACCCTTTAGGGCATCTCAGAGGGCACTAAACACTTCTGTGTAAGCAACTGAGGTATTCAGGGAAGTGATCATCCCCATGTACTCGGCACTGGTGAGGCCACACCTCGAATACTGTGTTCAGTTTTGGGCACCTCACTACAAAAAAGACATGGAGGTGCTCAAGTGTGTCCAGAGAAGGGCAATGAAGATGGTGAGGGGTCTGGAGCACAAGGCTGATGGGGAGAGGCTGGGGGAGCTGGGGGTGTTCAGCTTGGAGAAGAGGAGGCTGAGGGGAGACCTTATAGCCCTCTACAACTGCATGAAAGGGAGGTTGTAGTGAGGTGGGTGTTGGTCTCTTCTCCCAAGTAACAAGTGATAGGATGAGGGGAAATGACCTCAAGTTGTGCCAGGGCAGGTTTATATTGGACATTAGGAAAAATTTTTTCACTGAAAGGGTTGTCAAGCACTGGAAGAGGCTGCCCCGGGAAGTGGTCAAGTCCCCATCGAGGTGTTTAAAAGATGGGTAGATGTGGTGCTAAGGGAGATGGTTTAGTGGTGGACTTGGCAGTGTTATGTTAACAGTTGGACTTGATGAACTTAAAGGTTTTCTCCAACCTAAATGATTGTGTGATACAATGAACCCCCCAAAACAGGCGGTATGAGCCACCCTCTGGAGATTCCCTTCCCTGTGCAGTTACTGTTACTGAGACAGCTTTGACTGGACACATGCTATGAGTAGATAACACGAATCTCACAATAAATTTCCACAATGCCATATCTCAGATAGTTTATATCTACTGTGTAAAGAAATAACTCTGAAAATTTATGTATAGAGAACTTGGGTACCTAGACTTTTTTGAGATAAGAAAAGAGTTTCTGTACTGGAGATTAATTAACACTTTCTAAGACCCTATTTTCAGTTTCTCACAACAAGACTGAGTATTCCAGAAACTCTCTGCTCTGTTCTTTACAAATCTTCTTCTAATTTTCAGACTAAATTCATGTGGAAAACTGCAAAAGAAACTGTATCTATAGATTAGTCCTTGAACATGGAGGTTTAGGGACTGCAGAGGAAGCCTGCAGTGCTGCCCCTTTTTAGGACACAGTTTTGTCTTCAGAGACTTTATTGTTTTAAAACATTCCGAATTTTCACCTAAAGTAAATTAGCATAACTAGCTCTATGTCCTCAGTAGAAAAAAGGTAATGTTGTTCAGCTAAGGGTCTGTCCCTTCCATAAAATTAATTCAGTATAAATATATAAGTGTTTTAAATATCTCCTTGAAAAGAAAGCTAAGCAAAATCAGGTTTATTAATATTCACCATTGCAGTAAAACACTGAAGAAGTAGTATATTCTCATTGCATTAAATACCAAAGTAGTATATAGTTAAATAATTTTGTTTTTATCAGCCAACACTACTTTATGGGTAACTGAATACCACTTGGATTTTAAAAGACACAATGAAATGCTTCTAGGTAATCTAATTAATTTCCTTATTAAAACTACTGCTCCTAACTTATGCATATTTATTAGCCTCCCTTGAGTATTAAACTATGTTCATGAAATCTTAATTCCATTTCTCACATTACACAAACAGACAGAGTAATGATCCTTGGTATCCACAGCAACTATCAAGGGGCAATAGCTAGCACACAGCTTATTTTTAACTCACTGTACTGCATACACTAAAAGTCCTTTTCCTTTCCTTGCAGCTGAAGGATGTAGTTGTGGATGTTTACTCTCTCTCTCTATAGTTGTTTCTCCAGCAGGATTATTCAGTTTACTAAGGAATTTACAGTCACCCATGTAAAACTAATTAGAATTAAAGGAGCAGCTCTTCTGAGTGCTTCACACTTGTGAATTTTTTTCTGCACCTAATCAGTTCATATTTAATGTAATCATACAGAAAACTGTATGCCTGTACTTTCAGAAGAACATCTTCCAAAAATTATCTAAAGGAACATTTTTCATGGGTTTTACCTAGCTTTGGGTTGCGCCTTCACATACAAAAAAATATGCCATTTTACTATTAAGAGAACATATGAAATCCTGGTGAAAGCAACTCTTTCTTTTGGAAGAGGGATGTAACAGACATTAAACTCCTTCCTCTGCATTTTCTCTGTCAAAGCTGTAGAGTCCAAAGGACTAGATGTCTGCCTTCAAGATAGCTGGTTACCCTCTGTTCTTCTCTGTCACTGGAAGCAGTTTCCTCCAGAGCTTGATCATCTGATGAATTTTTGTATGGTTTCCTGGAAGTATTTATTTCCTCCCATGGATGTCAAAGGTAGCAACTGCCTTAAAATTAGACATCTGCCTTTTAAAGGATTAAGTTAGGACACATGCATCATACCCCAAACTATTTTTCTCTGTCATGTTATGAGTTACAGGGAGCATAACCCTTCCCAGAACACCCATTAAGTTGCACACTTTCATTGTGCCTTTGCACATGCAAACCAGTGCTCTTTTACATTTTTTTAACGGGTATGCTTGGTGCTAAAAAAAAACAAATACCCCCCCCCAAAAAACCCAAACCAAAACTTTAAAGAGAGATCTTATTTTCCCCTCTTGTCAAACAAAGGTTTCATTTCACCTCATGTCCTTATCTCATTAAGTATTTTGGCCCTTATCGATATCAATGGTAGAATCCCATAGTCCTGTAGTATAACATATATAGTACATCACACATAATCTTATAGTATAGCACAGGGTGGCAACAGATACTGATTCTTCATGTCTAGTATATCAGTTCAAAGTGGGCCAAAGTGATGTCTCCAGGCATGTACCTTATTCTGTTTACGCTGATGACAACCCAAGTATCTCGATTATACAGTAGTAGGTCATTAAAACTCAGTTTTTGAGTAACCTCCTTAATTCATTGGTACCGGGCAATCTGAAAACTGAAGAAAATTGTGAGGAGGCTTCTTTTCTGAATCCAGTACATTAGCAGCTCTGATCTTCTTTTCCATGGCCTTTACATCTATAGGAGTTTGCTAGAGGGTGTTGCCATTTTGTTTGGTATCAGTTTATATGTTGTTCAGCATGAAGTTACATGACCTCTGTACTTTCACGTAGACGTTATTTCTTTCCTTGTTTTTCACTTGATCTCTTATGAATTCATTCAAAAAGTGCAAACTGTGGCCATTAGTATGGAAATCATAACATAAATCACCCTTGAAAGTGTGAAAAGGAAAAGTAAAAAAAAACAAACAGAAAAAAGCCTCATCAGTCCCACACATTGTTTTGATCACTGAGCGGATGCAGTGCATTCAAACTAGTTTACACAAATTGTATGTGATTTCTTCCTTCCTGACTCTTTTGATGTCAGCCATAATAGGCTATAGAAAAAAAAAAAAAAATCATGTGTTTGGTTTTGAGCATTCTATTATCAAATGTATAATGACTTTGGAGGAGGTGGATACTGTAAATGAATTACACTAGAGAGTAAGTGACAGAGTTTCTGCTTTATAATTTTTGCTGTGTGCATATTATGCTGCTTTAAGGGTAACTGAATAGCACTTCGGTTCCAGCAGACATAATAACACCTCTAGGCAAGTGAGTTCTTTTTACTACCAAACCTACTTTCTTCCCAAGTAAAATAAAATTCGTTTCCTGCTTTACATTCCCAGAATAACAGTATCTCACATTCTATTCAAGTGAAAAATAACATATAAAATGGCTCTCTGATTCAAGAAGTCTGAATAATACAGATTCACCAAAAGGGATTGGAGCTTTAGTAGGGCAAAAATGGTCTACGTGCTTTAAAATTAGAGTGTAAGTGACTGTATTTCTACCAAGAACTTTGTAGGTGTAAAAAGTGAATTTTGCCTGAAAGTGAGTGTAAGTGGAAAATAATAAAAGATGCATTCACTTGACAGTTTGAAAATAGGTAACGTCTGCAACCTGGTACGCAGGGCAACTAGCAGAAAGACCTGCCTTTACTATGACTGCTTTCCCTGCAATTTCCACCAGCATTAATGAGAAACAGCTCGTGAATTGTTAGGGTTCCCCTTGCAGAGTTAAACTGCACCAGTAGATTGCCAAAACCCTTTGTGCCACCATGCCAGTCCCTTTGAACAGTGAAGGCAAGAACCTGCCTATGCTGCTTCTGCAGTTCTGCTACAAGCTCTCCTAAGAAATATCTATAGAGAAAAAGAGGGAGGAATTGGTCTCTGGGCATTTCTCTGAGTGTCTGTAACTACAGGAGGCATTTGGACCACAAGTGTTAACCTAGATAAATCAGTGTCAAGTCTGGCAGCAATGGAAATTTGGACTGAAACAAGATTTGCCATCACTGCCCACCTTGGCAAATATAGACCAGGTGCCGGGCATTCAGGATGTTCAAATTAGCCAGCACAAGCCTGATCTCTCAACCCTTTTGAAAGCATAGGAGAATATATATTCAAATGGCATTTGTTCTATGTAAAGTTAAAAATAGAGCAAGGGGTGCAACAAAAATTTGGCAAATCCACTTCTGTTACACCCAAATCATTGCCTAGTAATAATAAGGAAAGAATTTCTAGATCCTTATACGTCAAGTTTGAAGAGAAAAATTTAAATGGCACCTTGAATTTTAGAGCTACCAGTGTTTCAATAAATATAAGATAAAATAAAATAAAATAAAATAAAGAACAGTGGATTGAAGAAATCAATGGTGGGAAAGGAGTGATTCTTCTGCAAACCTGATAAATCAGGAAACATTGAAGTACTAAGTTTTTTGGAAATTTCCATACTCAGAGTGGCAAAACTAGAATGAATAAAAGCTAAAAGAAAGCCGAAAGGGTTTGTTTTTCCTTCTATCAGGTCTTGCTGAGGATGAAAAATAAAAGGCTTCATTTTTGTATAGCAACAACAGAGAACTGAATGTTCCTTCTTGGACTATTTTTTAAGTAGAAAGATTCATATCTTACTGAAAATTTCACCAATCTGCTTTTTCCTCTGATTCTCAGACTGCAATCAAGCAAATTAGAGAGCTGTATGTTGTTACTCTAGTAATAAATGTTACAGTGCATGAAAAGAAATTGGGCAGTCTAAGATACACATCTCCCAGGGAAAATGGAATCCAATTTTTCATAATTTTGACCATTCAGTGCTTTTGTAGCTGTGGGTTCTAAGAAATGAATGTCCCTATGTCAGTGCAAATGTTTTCCTACTCATTTGTCATTTTCAAAATGAACAGGCATTTGAATCAAAGCTAAAAGTATATTCCAAGTTGGTGGTGTGAGCAAGGAGACGGGGCTTACAGTACAATTTACACTGACGTGTTGCTAGGCATAACTCATTATATTTGATGTCTTCTATACCAGCTTAATTTTCAAGCTTTGAATTGAATAAATTCATAAAGAAATAGAAATAAATCTACAGTTCAGTTGTTATTCTACATTTCTTTACATATATACAAATGGATTTCATGCACATATATTTATACATAAAATAGATCTGCGCTTCTGAATCTTCATGCTAGGGTATGTGTGTATTTAGGTAGGTGTGTACACATAAATAGCAGTTGGATTATAAGAATAAATTAGCCTGGATCTAGTTAAAGTTAAAAATTACTACCATGTTCAATAGAATTAAAATATAATACAGAAATCCTTATTAAAAAAATGAAATAAATAAGGATAATTTAAAAATAAAATCTAATACACAATTTGAATGACAAGTAACTGATTAATTGCAGGTAAAACACAAGAGGACCTGGAGGTGACAGTGAATTCCAGTCTGCATATAAATTCAAAGCATAATGTTTTTACTCTTAAAAAAAAATAAAAATCTCATTTTGTTCTATATTTTAGGTAAGCATTAACCCACCAGTACCATGAACCCCTGTGGATTAGAGTGTCTGGTTTTGAGAGATGTAGAACAGGTACTGAGAGAAGATGTTTAGCTATGTGGATGATGAAGGTGACAATCAACTAACATTTTAGTCTCCATTTTAGCTGGTCATCTAGAAATATCTTCTATTTAATAGGGAGATGCAGAAAGAATATGGTTAGTCTCATGCTAGAGCGGACTTCTGAAGTTAGATGAATCATGCTCTCCACCTCCCTGTTCCTCTCATTGACTATAAAGAGAACCCAGAAGGTCTGGCTGAGCTGTCAATGTCTATGCTATACATGTATCAAGTTATGTGAAATGAGTTTAATCCTTAACACTTGAGACAGCTACACAGAATGATGGAGGAATTCCAGTTAATGGAGACTTGTAAGAATGTATCAGACATATGTCTGTCAAGAACAATGTCAGGGTCTTTGATCCCATTTGGTATTTGGAGACGGTCTGGATGATCCTTCCACCTCTACATGTGTCTGGTTATGAAACACAAGTCCTTGTTTGGGATGTTTATGGTGGCAGAAGCATTAAACACATGCAAAAGATACCAAGCAGATATCACTTCAGTATCCTGAAGCATGGGATGCTGAGCTTGTGTTATGCACTTTTTGTTCATCACACTTGTGAAAAGTAGATGTTTGTTTCTGTGTTTAATTTTGATTGAAACCGTTAATGTGATAATCCACTCACATTAACCAACTGTCTCTCTCTCTGATCCCCTTCCCATGTTTTAGAGCAAGAGCACCATTCTGGCTTTCACAGCAGAGCCAATGAGTGTTGCAGAATAAAAATTTCAATTTGCTTAAATGACTTTTTCAATGCTCTTTTCTTAGGTTTGTTCCACAGAGCTGAAGAGACCCATGATTTAACTCAGACTGATACGTACGTTACAACAAATTCCCCATCCATGCCAACATCGTGCCTGTTACACCTCCACCTGTCCTTATTTGAAGGCTTGAGGAGCCCCCTGTGGAGCCATCCCTACAGCACGCTTTCAGACTGTCTCCAGCTGGGTAGTCTCCCTTGGTCAGATATATCTCCCCTGGCAGAAATCTTGCTTCTAAATCCAAAACTGAGTGTCAAAGCAGGGAGGAGATTCATAATGTTGTCTTTCTTCTGCAGCCTGTCAAAGCAAAGACACAGAAGGCTGTTCTTCAATACTTTACCCGTGGTGTGTATGGATAAGAGAATGCAGGTTTTGAACAGACTCAGCAGTAAAAAATATGCCCTAAAATATTTAGTAGGGAAGGGATTTACACTCGAAGAAGTGTAAAGAATAAAGAAGACATCTTTATACAGAAATTAGATCATCTCACGCCCTGTTCCGGGGAAAAGGGCTATCTGTTTGCCAAGCTGCATGCAAGCAGCAGCATATTGCTGACAGAGAAGCTGCCAGTTACATAAAGCTGTCAGAAAAAAATGTGCCTGCATGTACACGAAGCTAGTGAAAACATGGCACACAACTTCTGAGTGATTATATCGGTTGTGCTGGCTCTCCAAAATGACTGTTCACTTCAAGATACTCAGCTCTGAAGTTGTGTAAAATGGGGCCTGGGTGGTTTTTTTTTCTTTAGCTAGTGGTGAAAAAGTGTTCTTCACAACTCAGGCCCTATGATATTAACAAAAAATCTTGGGGTTTCGTTTTTGGGGGGTTTTTTTGTTGTTTTTTTTTCATTTCTCTGATGGGAGTTGGTTGGTATTTTGAAAAATGATGTTAGCCTAGAAGTCAAGGGACCTTGATCAATTCTCTAATCTGCCACAGTCTCCTTGTATAACCTTGGTCATGGCACGATTCCTTTGTGTCTTCTAGTTGCCCATCTTTACAGCAGGTAAAATGATAGTAAAGTGGTGGTTAAATAGATCAGCAGGGGCTTAGAAGTTGAAGTAAAAGTGTCCAGATCAGTTACTTAAAGAGATACCTTTTCTATTTCAGGTGTGTGGGGTTTCTTTTTGTTTTCCATAAAAGTACTGTGTTGGTTACTCTTATTTTTATTTTCCAGTGATTGGAGGGAGAGTATCTGTTGTCAGCCTTTCATAAGTTTTCTTTCTTGTTAGTCTGAAGAAATTTCTGAGCTTTGCTGATGACAAACTTTGCCAAAAAAAATTGTTTTCCTTACCCTCTCTACTTCTTTACATATTCTGTCAGTCTGCCTGTCAAGGCATCTTTATGCTAAAGGGATGACTAACGTGAAGGTTTCAGTCAAAGCACAGGTTCACCAGAAGAACAGAAAAATTACCCAGTAGCTGCTGGACTGGACTGTAAAGTCAATGGCCAAACCCCTGCTCCTGTGACGGGCTGTTATACGAGGGCTGTGTGAAATCAGTGGCTGTGTCACTGAACTTCTTCCATTATGTCAGCAACTGAACATAACTAGACCTTAGGCAATAATGTAGTTTCATTAAAAACACATTTTCACTTAGTGACTAAGCTACCATCTTTGTACATTAATATTAACAAATCACATCGGCTGACATTGCTATATGGACAATAATATCAGTCACGACTTTTTGCAGAAAATTTTAAGACGTGTACATTAAGGAATATAAACTCCTGACATTGACCATTTTAAACATGGCCTGCATTAGCTTCAGCATTGTGTTGAATCAAAAATTTTAAACATGGCTTGGGCGTACACATGCTTGATGGCAAACTTGTAGGGTTTACTGAAATACTTAGCCAAGAGAGATAATAAGGGCTGGAAATAATAAGCTGATCTCAAAGCTAAGTTTCCCATGGCTGAAAGCAACCATGGGACTGGTATGGAAAATAGGATTCATCCCACCTGATTTTAGTCACTGAAAATTAGGCCAGCCATGTAAATTCCCTTTGAAGTCCAAGGGAGAGACAGATTTCTTCAGAGTCAATCCATAATAAAATAACTGTCTAAAGGGCAATGAGTCATCTTTTAAAGATGCCTGTGTCTTTCCACTAATTATGAAGGAGCTTGATGACTATGTTAGACTAGATGACTAACTTTTAGATGATTGAATTTAGATAAATTAAATTCTGACCTGCTAACAGAAGAGTTCACAAAGCATCCACTCCACCCACCCCAAGCTCCAAAACACTTCTCAAATAAAAAGCCCCATGTGCTTCAGAAAAAGAGCGTAAGTATTTAACTGACATTAAGCAGTTCTGAAAGTACTAAGAAGGCATCTGTTTCCATCTTGATTTCTAACTGTACCTATGAAACTTTTTTCCTAAATCATGGAACTGCCATTAACTTTACCTATATTTTCCATGTCTTCTTCCTAATTTTGTTGACTCCTTTTCTGACATGACATCTACAAAAATATGTGTGAACAGAGAAGACAACATATAATATGGAGCAGGCAATAACCCACAGAGGAATAGGGATCATAGACTAGAGGCATTGAAAGTGAACAGAAAATGGCACATTCAGGTTTTGTGGAGAGGGATTACTGTGAAAAAGGATCATTAATTCCACCACCAGAACAAGCCCTTAAATCAGAAAACTGCCAGTGGTAAAGGCACAGTGTGTGGCTCAAAACTATCCTGATAGGAATGCAGAAAAAACTCATGGGTGATCTTTCATGTCAGGAAAGATGACATGGGCAGATTCTCACTGAGACAGCTCAGGAAACAGCTGTTCCTTAGGTAAACTACAGGCAGTCAATGAGCAAAGTAAAGGGATGACTGAAATGGGTTATTCTGAAAGGACAATTAGACATTGCTTTGCTGGAACATGTCCAGAGGAGAGGAACAAAGCTGGTGAGGGGTCTGGAGCTCAAGTCTTACGAGGAGCAACTGGGGGAACTGGGGGTGTTCAGCCTGGAGAAGAGGAGGCTGAGGGGAGCCCTCATCGCTCCCTACAACTGCCTGAGAGGAGGCTATAGCGAGGTGGGGGTCGGCCTCTTCTCCCTGGTAACAGGTGACAGGACAAGAGGAAATGGCATCAAGTTGCGTCAGGGCAGGTTTAGGTTGGACATTGGGAAAAGTTCCTTCCCCGCAAGGGCTGTCAAGCACTGGAAGGGGCTGCCCAGGGAAGGAGTTCAGTCCCCATCCCTGGAGGTACTTAAAAGCCAGGCAGATGAAGTGCTTGGGGACATGGTTTAGTGGTGGGATGGCAGGGTTAGGGTAACGGTTGGAGTTGATGATCTTAAAGGTCTTTTCCAACCTAAATGATTCTAAGATTCTGTAATTCTAAAAGGAGTCACGTTACTAGCAGATCAGCCTTGGAGCAATCAATAATTAACCTTTTCACTAAATATTTTGCCACACAGAGTAGATGTGCACTAAGGACAGTTACTGAAGATGCATTTTTCAGAAGCATGCTCAACAGGGTGTAGAACTGGAGAGTCACCCTAGCTGGCTTGAATACCCTGAAGAAGGGTTAATAAACAGTGGAATAACAATGCATGGTACCAGAGATGGAGATCATCGACTTGGAGACTAGCACAAAAAATTTTGCTTTAAGTGGAAATTTGTCATATGAAAAACTACAAAGGGCAATTACAGAGAACAAACAGTACAGGTACACCTATGTTAGCAAATTAAAAATGCCAGGGCAAGGGCCCAAGCACTGCAACCCAGGATGGACACTGGTAAGTTGCTATAACTGTCTTTGGTACCCTTTTGGCCAGGGTCATTTGGGACTCCCTGGCACAGTTCAGTCATTAGGCTGGACCAGGGACTTTACTCAACATACAGTTCGAGTGCAATCACTCTACCCGAAGGCCTAGAGAATTTAATAGTATAGGCATGATGAGAGCATGTCATTTACCCTGAGGTTTGGTAATGGTTAATGGCACTGTTTAGTTTTAGTATAGACATAGCTGATAACTAGTGACTAAGGTAATATGAACACAGAATATACAAAAAAGTTCCTTCCAGTAAATATACATCATGTAATGTGACAACCTCCCCCACCCTAGGAATGATGTGTTTTTTCCTGGCTTGTCACAGACAACATTGAGTGGCCAAGATGAGTGTGTTTCAAAGGAGGTCCAATACTGTGACAGCCAATTTTATGTCTCCATGTGCTCAACTTGACACAGAGGACCCTGATTTTTCAGAAAGCATACTACCTCGGCATAGCTCCAGCAATCTCATCCCTTAGACTTCAAGATCTGTGTGCTGACAGAGCTTTTTCACTAGTGAGCAATGCCTGCTAATAGCAAAAAGCAGATGGTACTTCCTCAATCTCCATTAGAAACAAAGAACAACACAGGAGCATTTTGGCACCTTTCACCTTTCACGGAAGCACTGGCATGACTGCGAAAATCTGACTGAGCCTCCTTCATGATTTAATGTGAGTAAACCTGAAATTAAACCAGATTGCAGACAAGCTCACCCATCTCATGGAGAGGGAAGGCGTCTAGTTAAAGACACACACACAACCCCTCCAGTTTGTTTTCTTTTCCATTTTTCCTTTCTAAACATTCTGAGACTATGTTGATTTTATTGCAAGAGTGTGTAAAGCTAGATCCAAAGATTGATTAAGTGGAGAAGGTCTCCTTCATTTTAAACATATCCTCTGCAGCTGGTGCAGCCCTGTTCGTGTCACATTCTGCTTCCCCTCCACACAGCTCCCTCCTGGGTAGCAGGTACGAAGCCAGTGTTCATGGCAATACACCAGTGCCCCGAGCAATCCCTCATTCCATCCTATGGCCGTGCTTTGATTCACGCTCCAGCACACCATGGAAGCCTCTCCAAGTCTATTCCCTGCTGAGAAGCCAGGAGCAGGTGAAATCTGCCCCATTGAAACATGCAATGTTGAAATGAACCACTGATATAGGTCCTCAGATATGCATCTGTGCTGTAAAGATGAAGAAATAAACCCCCTTTTGTCACTTTAATAGAGACTGAAACAAACTTTATTTCTAATAAAACTGTTTTTGTGCATTACAAATATTGTCCATCATTTCTCCAAATGTCATCGATTATCCATCCCTATTACCCTTTTTTTCTTTTTTTTGTTTTAATGCCCCTCAGACATTGTCATTTCTCTTTTATTTATTTAAAAGGATTATTTCTGGCTTTTATGAGAGAATTTTATGAGACAGTTTTATGAGACATGACCAGAATTATGGAACAGTTCTCAAAAATGCTACATTATCCCTGATGTGCTGTAATTACATGACAACAAATGCAGTCTTTTATGTGTGTTAGATAGCTTGTGAAGGAAAAACCAATAGCTTATTTATAAAGGCTTTTTATAGTTTTTTCCTGAAGCAAAACTAATACATAGCTTGAAGCCTTTTGATTTATTTCAGTAGGCTTCAGACCAACATAAAAATCCTCAAAACAATGGACATATTTCCATTTAACAGACTATGACATTGTGTACTTCCAGTAACTCATTTGCCATGTATTTAAATCTATACACCAACAAACAAAAGGTAAATCAAGCCTTGCCTAGCTGAGACCTATATGAGTAAGTCTTGTAAACATTGCGTTACCAACTCAGGATTTAGCCTTCATAAGAGTTGGAAATATAGGGTAGCTTTAAAAATACAAAATGACCTATGGTTACTTTTTTTTGCTTTTTGACTTGGGAAAAAATGGAGTATTAAGAAATGGTAGAAGACGTCTGTTTACAGTAAGAGAAGAGGACATACACAGTTTTAGAGCAAAACTAAAAAAAAACCCAAACAAACTTTGACTTTTGTGGCTAGTGACATTTGCTGGTAAAGTTAAGCATGAATGCATTGGTCCCAGGCATGAAGAACTGGTCAGGGTATGGTGCCCAGGCTGTGCAGATCCTGGAAAAGGGGCAACAGTGAGGACCTTGATTAAAGAGTGGCTGTGTTTTCAAAAGATGTCTTAATATAGCCTTGAGATTCCTTAATTTTCTTTTCCCATGGACAGAGAACTCCAGAGTAATGAGAAACATTAAGAAGAAAAGTGCTGGAGCTGAGGCTGTGAACTGAGGAATGTTTGTCTTCCCTTTGGACTGAAAGTGCTTCACTGCCTATTTAATGACTAATGGCTGCTCTTTTCCTAACACCCTCCATGTTATGTCTCATGGTTGGTGTAGAAGCTGATAGTGATCCACTCAGGTGCAGTCTGAGTCCACCTGCACTGACAAGCTGCTTTTTCAGCCTTTGGTTGCTGTTATGCCTTGATTGCAAATTCTGGAAAGGCTCAGAAGCCAGGCTACCTTGGCACGGTTCTGCTTCCTCCAGTTCTCGAGTGAGATCAGTTTGTTCATCTCCTTGACACATTCAGTTTAAAATTAGCATCTGATCATTAAGGGTAGGATTTGTATGATTTCACATTATTCCTCTATCACAGAATCGCAGAATAGTTGAAGTTGGAAGGGACCTCTGGAGGCCACCTGGTCCAAACAACCCTGCTCAAGCAGAGCCACCTGAAGCTGGTTGCCCAAGACTATGTCCAGGCAGCTTTTGAATATCTCAAAGAGTGAGACTCCACAACCTCCCTGGGCAACCTGTTCCAATGCTCAGTCACCCTCACAGTGAAAAAGTGTTTCCTGAGGTTCAGATGGAACCTCCTGTGTCTCAGTTTGTGCTGACTGCCTCTGGTCCTGTCACTGGGCACCACTGAAAAGAGCCTGGCTCCATCCTCTTGAGGTATTTATATACATCAGTAAATCCTGCCTGAGCCTTCTCTTCTCTTGACTAAACAGTCCCAGCTCTCATTCTTTCCTCATAGGACAGATACTCCAGTCCCTTAATCACCTTCGTGACCCTCCACTGGACTCTGTCCAGTATGTCCTTGTGTCTCTTGTTCTGAGGAGCTGAGAATTGAACGTAAGACTCCAGAGGTGGCCTCACCAGCGCTGAGTAGAGGGGAAGGATCACGTCCCTTGACCTGCCGGCAATGCTTCACTTAATGCGGCCCAGGATAACATTTACGTCCTTTCCACAAGGGCACATGGCTGGCTTCTGTTCAACTTGTTGCTCACATAATGAAGGAACAAGGCATTGCAGCAACTGGTTTGTTCTTTCAATGTCAGTTCCTCTTAAATAACTGGAAAGGGGTTCCTTATGGATTTAGGGAGAGAATTTCCAAAGCACAAGGATGAATGAATATTCGGCAAACAATCCTTAGCTGACAATCACATTCTGAACCCTTAGGATGGATAGTTGATTTAACTATACATGTCAGCATCTCAGCTACTCAACACAGGCTGCCTTTGCAGACCTCATCAACAAGAGTCACTGAAACGCATGGCCTGATCCATCTCATGCGAAGGTAGATATTTAAATATGCTAGATGAATCATAAGTTAAGGTACATATTTCTATGAAAGACAGCCTGGACTGTTGTAGATCCCTAAAGTTAGGGGAAGTGAAGTCCACCATATACAGAGAAGGCTTAATTAATTTAGAGGTTGGTATAAATATTCTGGGCTTCATTAAGAGGTAGCAATTTTGTCCTAATGCTAACTCTGACCAAGCTATATCCCACACTCATCTCTTGATTTTTCCTGATGAAAGCTCTTAATAATGAATTATTCTCTTTTTTTTTTTTTTTTATTAAATCAGAGATTCTGACAAATAAAACTGAAACCAGCCCCCCCCCCATCCCTCAAATAAAACAAACCTTGTTTGAACGTAGTATGGAACTGCCTGAGTTTGAGCCTTTGCATTCTTCAGTTTGAACCATCCAATTATTAGTAGTGCCACTGTTCCAGGTGAGAAAATGAAGCCTCCTGTCTCTACGTATTTAAGACAGTAAGATTTTGGTTTTGATTTTTCTCCAGATATTTGTCTCATGGAGGAATAAGAAGCAGAAGAAGGGGCAGTGTGTTTTTGGTTATGAATCCGGGTTTTAATAGCTTAGTGTCTCTTATACTTTAAAAAAATAAAAATTATTTCATATTACTTCCAATTTTGTGTGCCTAATTCTCTCTTTCCTCTAAGGGCACTCATACACTAAAGCCCATATCCATTACTCTAGTAAGTGCATATATTTATTTTCAAGATATCCTTGGTTTTTTTCATGCTCTTTGTGACGCATGAAAACCAATTTGCTTCTTTTCTCCTAGATGCTAACAATCCTTCCCATCCCCCCCTAAAAGTGGTGATAAGAATAAGAGTTAGGCCAGTGCTCCCATACTTTATATATAAATTTTAACCATGAATGAATTTATTGCTTCTGAAAATAGGATGATTAATAGCTGTGACTGTAGCTGAAGGAAATCTCTGGCAGTGCTGTGCTTTCTTTGCACAGCTCAGACTGTCAGATATCTTCCATGGGAATGGGCATTCAAATTCTGTAGGTAGACATTGAACTTTTGTTATTTCCTTTCCTTTTTTTCCTTTGGCTCCCTCTCTGCCTAACAGGAGGTCTAACAGATAACATGTATCAAACACTGATATTTTCCACAACATGGGAGTCTCAGGACTCCTCCTGGAGATTCAGAAGCACATATTGGTAATTAGGAGAGGCTGGAGGAGTTAGTCCCAGGGTCCCTTCCGATGGCTGATGTACATATATATGCCCACAACTAGATATTTTTTACCACCGTAGCAGGACAAATTACTAAAATCAGAACATTTAAAATTACATCTAGGCTTCTGGTAAACTTAATTTTGTGAAGCTGAAAGGGTAAATGGCAAGCTCTGATTTTTCTACTGAACTACCACCATTCACTAAACTAACAGGAGCAGCAGAAATGTAAGCACCTGAAAATCACTCTCTGCTGCTTTTCTTCAAAGGCAAGGGGAAAATATGCACAAACAGCATTACTTAGAGTAATTAAAGCTTAGCTTTGATCTGCTCTTCCCACCTCATCCCACCGCCTCTGCAGGCAGTGCCCACTTCATGGTGAAATTCTAGCAGTTACTGTTTGGACACAATCTTGAATCCCTGAAATAATTTCTAAGTTGTCTTACAAACATCAATTTCTTTATGAACCACACAAATGAGAACTGAGATTCTGGGGAACTGAGAGGGAAAAAGGTGAAAAATTCACCTTCTGATGAAATGAAATTAATTTTGAGTTATATGTCTAGAAATAAGTGTCTTTTGCATTCTTCTGCATTCATTTCATGGACTATTTCATTGCCATGTGAATAAGCTATGCATGTGTAACTATATGTGGGAAATTAAAAAGTATCTTATTTTTCTATAATGATCTATCATATCTATGACCTACCTATGATCTACCTATTTAGACCTATTTGTATGTCATGGCCAAATCACAGCCCCATTATAAAAACATTATCCAAGGACATTTAAGCAAGTTCTTGAGCTTCAGATCTGAAATTTGAGAACATTTTTATACTTGCATAGAGATTAATGAGAAAAAAGCCATGGAAGCTAGAGCTCTTTTCTTCACTGAATGAAGCACATAGAATTGCAAATATTCAGTTACTGTAAAATAGCGAATAAAGATGAAGAAGAAGAACCTTAGTGTGGGGAATGGGTTTGTGCTGATATTATTAATTTCTCGGTCTTTAAAGATCTAGTGTGATCTTATGTTTTCTTATTAAATGGTTGCCTGAATTATTTTAGATTTAAACATTCCTTGGCCAAATCTCTGTTGAATTAATTCCACCTAAGTCAGAGCCACTTCCTGCTATCAAAGTACAGCGATGCCCTGTGAGTTTGAGAGCATCAAGGAAGAGTTTGGAAGGTGCAATGAGACTTTACCTTCCCACTGCCTTTCCATTCTGTCACCCATGAGCAAAGACACTCTCAGAAGATGTGATCAGGTTGTGTTGTGTCTTACAGGCTTGTAGGTCACGAAACTTAGGTTGGCTGAATGAAATCATCTTGTGGGACTCCCAGCACTGACTAAGCCATTTGGGAGGAGAGTGCAAGCTCACTGAAAAGTAATCACTTTCCTCTTCCAAATTTCCATATTGTTTGAGGAAGATACATTGTTAGGATCAGAAATATCTGGTTTGAAATTAAGAATTTCTGAGTAGTTTCTCAGGCTGCCATTCCTGCCATTTTTACTGGGACAGGAATCAACAACGTGTGAGTATTTACAGGGGAATCCTCTAAAACAAAGATTTTAATACTAGGCCCATTTAAAGATTTTTGCCCCCATTTCAGTATGAGATCTACATGTTCAATGGTAAAATAATATCTATTTCCTGACCAAACCTGGTGGTTAGCTGAAAAGGAAAGAGGGATTTCAGGTCAGTATTACTACCAGGTGGGAAGTAGGGAGTAACTCAGAACTCACTACATTTCACTCACTGACTGACAGTGTTTTGTAAATAAGTACATTTGTATAGAACAGAATTAAAACTGCTTCTTGTTACTGTCAGATATTTTACATCTGTTATTTGTCCAAGTATATTTAGAAGCACAGCTAATTTATATATTTTGTCCTGTTATTGTTACCTTCTCTGGAAGTTTATATTGCCCCTGGGAACAAAACAAAAATTACTCCTGTTTTGCAGATGTGAATAGTTCCAATAAATAAACCTGCCTTTTTTGTTTGGCTTTAAAGTCATGCATAGCAAAGATATTCAGGATGAGCAGCTCTTAGGAGCTGAGATTAAAATAAACAGAAGCAAAGATGAATTTCAAGAAAAGAAATGGAATTTAGAGAGTAAAACCATACTGCTGAAAACTTCAATATGACAAAATATAAAATGAACAGTGTTTAAAGGACTGTCTCTACGAAATATCTGAAGGACAGGCAGTCAACAGCAATGTCACTGTCATTGCGCAGATTGACAAAAGTGATGGTTCACCATCTGGTGACCACAAATTAATGGGAAATGAAACTTATGTGTTCCAGAGCTAATGTTTGCAATACACTGACACACAGCTTCCTCTGATCCCTTGCTGCTGCTAGCAGGGTGTGCATTACTTGTCTAGCATGGACTTGCAGTGAATAATAAAACAGCCTGCTTTGCACAGGAAGAGGCTCATGTCAAAACACATTTTGTGCCACCAGGGAGAAATAGGTAGTAGCAGTGCAGCATGACTTCCCACCAACAGCTGCGTTAGACATGATGACCTGGAGGTTTTTTCATGCAGCACCGATACTCTGGTTAGATTCCTAATAATTATGGCTACTTGGAATTAACTGAGTAAAGAAAATTAACTGCTATTCCTGCATCATCTGATTCACAGTACCAGATCGTTTTATTCAGCATCTATATGTTTGTCTTTGTGTTTTTAGCATGCTGATTATAGAATGAATTTAGCCAATACTGAAAGAAGGGCTTGATCCAAAACCCACTGTAATATTTATGTTGATTTCCGTCAGCTTTAGGTCAATATTTTCACAAATTCATTAAATTAATTCAGTAGTATTGAGTGAGGAAAAGGTTGTGGGGAACTGTAAATACCTTTTTTATTAAAGGATTCTTAAAAATAATAATAAAAGGAAAAAACAGGACATGTTTTCAAGCACAGGATTCATATTATCTTTGTCATAGAGTTACAAGTAAGTGGTCCTTTAGATTTGCAAACTGATCCAGCCAGATTTTCAAATGGTGGCTAATGTCAGGGGTGATATGTGAAATTCTGTGCTACTAATGTACTGATATTACAAAATTGCTGTTGAACACAATGGCTTAAAAATGTCTGATAATAAGAAAAATTTATGTTAATGCAATAAGATGTCACAAATGCTAATGCTTTTGATGAGCCCCTGTGATCTAGGGGCTCTGAGAATAAGGATTTTCTAACCCAAAAAAGGATCCAGACTAAAAAAATCTTTGATAGCTATAATTTATCAAATATACCTCTTGGGAGTAGATGAGGGAAGGAAAAAGAAATACCTGTAATACCAGTTCTTAGGCAGAGAGGCAAGAAAACAAGTATGCAGATAAAGAGTTTTCGGTGGGCATCTAAGGTATTTGGTGACTGTGTATACTTGAGTAATCAGAAGGTATCTAGGAAGCATTATGGATACATCAGTATAGGATGAACAGCCATTTAGTAGCTGAACAGCCTCATTAACGATGTTGTAGGTATGAAGAAGCCATGACTTTTCTAATGGGCCAAACTAGAAAGTAAATGTTGAAAATTGCATAGTAATTTTAGGAGAAAATCATGTGTCTGATACCTCCTGATTCTGTTCTGGAAGCTCCAGAATTACTGAACAGCTCCAGGGGTAGAGCTATTTCTTCCTTCTTTGGCAACCCAGTTAAAGTGTGAATAATTAAGTAACAGGTTTTCCTCTGAAAGATGGATCTTGATGGTGAAATGATAAACGGGTTGACATGGCCTCCCTTATGCATGTCCCTGGGTATACCTCACTCCACAGTAGCATGGCAAGGATTTCTATATAGATCACTGAGAGTAAGACTGGGAAGTGAAATGAAATGAAGGGCAAGAGGTAAAGTTTCATTTCTAAAGTCCATCGAAAGTACAATCTGATCTTATTCTGGAAGTATGGATGAAGCACCATTATTTTCTAAAATCTGCACAAAATTCATTGCTCTCTTCTTCTGTTTTTTATTGGTAGAAAAAGAAATTCAAAGTTTTTATTCACTAGACAAGAAGCAAAAGCTGTTATCCATATGATTTTTGTGATTTTGCTGAATCCTGTGGCATACTGGAGAAATACAGGGAACTCTAAAGTGGTAAATATAGGAGAAAATATCTCTTACTTAAGGAACCTTCAACAAAGTGTAAGGCATGAAAATAAAGCTTGATGGAGATGGATAAACAGAGACTAGAATCAATGTAATATTGGTCACCACAATGGGCAGTGTTATGAGCATGGAACCCACTGGCTGTTTGAGGTGTGTGGTAAATAAAAGATGTAAAGAGGAATGTAAAGGACACCAACAGGATTGCTTTGCTATTTTTAAGGGGAAGCCCATCTCAGCTGAGACAGGCAGAACAGGCAAAGTAAATAAACCTTTGGCAATTAAATAATAGGGTCATTGAGGATGGCCTAGGTAATTTAGGTTAGAGTTAACAGCTCGTTAGTAAATGGAAGAGGATGGGTGAGCTTGATGAAAAGCCCTAGAAACAAACCTCAATTGAGAGGAAATGGGAGGCAGTGGGGTGATGTAGCAGAGCGAGAGAGAAAGCAGCCTCTGCTGGGGTTTAAAGCATTATCAACAATGAAGAAAAATATACAGTGGAAATCAGGCTGTGAGAGGTTGAGAACTTGAGTAAGAATTTCTTGTATACATAGAAGATAACATCTTCAAGCACGATAAGAAAGATTTAGATATGAAGTATCCCTATGTTGATGGCAGTTCCTAGTTCAATGGATTGATGGATCAGTGCAATACTTGTATTTGTTTAGTGTTTGACAAAGAAAATAGTGTGAGGAATTAGTGAAAAGACTGAGAACTCCTTTTGGGTTTGAAGCATGAGGCAAGATTTCCTTGGAAAACAGAGAACATAGAAAGGATTTGATTAATCTGACTGCATTGACGGTACCCAGACTGCAGAGTTCAGGAACCTATCTGACCACCCTGGGTGACCTGGTAACCATGATAAAAGAGTAGAAAAAGAGTGAATGAGGATTCTCTGAAATATATGAGAAGTGCCTAGAAAAATTAGATGAGGACAGAAAAAGCAAAATTCATGGATCTTAGGGAGGGAAAACTTGAAGAAAAAGTGCCTGAGCAGGTCTGGAGCAGAATAATAACAGGTCAAGAGAGAGGGGACAATATGCATATTCTGATTTTTGGTCAGGAAGACATGAGAGGTGGTGGTGAGAGTGGTGTAAGCAGTGAGCATGGAAGAAAAAACAGAGGCGAGAGACGCTAAAATGGATTCATGTGAGAGGAGCTCCAGGGGGAAGCTGCAGACAATGAAAGGGGGACACAATTGGGAAGGAAATTGGTTACTATGGGTTGGGTTTTTATTACTTGCACTGTTGAGGAGAAAATGAGCACAGCTGCAGCTTAAGGTCAAAGCTGGGATCATAGAATCATAGAATCGCTTTGGTTGGAAAAGGCCTTTAAGATCATCGAGTCGAACCTTTAGAATAAACACAGGGAAAGACTGGTAGGAAGACCATGAAAAACCAGATTGGGTTTTTTGGATGAGGAAAGACTAAAGAAGGAAAAGATGCGATGGGATGGAGTTTAGAAAGTTTGAAGTGAAAAATTAAAGACTCGTTTTGTAGAAAAATGTGAAACCAGGGAAAAGGAAGGTTTTAGGCACACAGGTAAAACCTATGTGAAATCAACTAAACATGGAAACAAAAAAAAATTTCTCTACATTTTCTCGTTCTTTTGTTTTTTTCTACTTGAAATAGGTTCATCACTTCTGTAATGATCCTGGTCATACCAAATGAAATTTGCTAGATTGCAAGTAACAATTTCACTGACATCAAAGAAACTTTATATTAAGCAACTGACAGCTCCTGAAGACTTCATCACCTATGAAAACACCTAACCTCCCACAGTGCATGATGCTGGAAATACACTGAGCACTGGGCAGAGCATTATCTTGAAGACTTCAGGTCAGAAATAATATCTACACGTCTTATGGGACAGTCATATAATATATGCTCTGCGGTGAATAAGGGAAGAGGGAAAAGAAGCCAAAAATGAGTAGTCATTTTTAAAATAACTTTTTCTTCTGCAACACCTGCCACTTGATATCCTTTGCAGATATTAAACCATGAGATGTAACAGTATTTCTCCAAAACAGACAAATGCAATTCTCAAGCTGTAGGAATACAGCCATTTAAATTCAGCACAAGCTGGTGCTCTGCATGGAGCTTTTGTGCCATACTAGCATTCACGTCGTTGCACAAAGAAACCGATTAGAGGTTTTATCAGCTGGAGACTAACTTTATGTGTTTCTTCCAGCTGAACCAATTCCTTTGTCTGGCTGCAGAAACACAAGTGCTGGTAAAGGGGAGGGGAGGAAGTGGTCATGGATAGCTTCCTCCTATCAGGCCACTAACATATACCAAAGTGATGTCCAAATTTGAAGCAAGGATGGGATTTGAGCTTATTCTTGCATGTCTCTAGTTGCAAGGGAGCTGTAATTCGCGTGGAGATGGAAGACAGAGGACGGTTTGGGTGTCAGTTTTCTCTTGAATACCACATCCCTTAAGTGCTCACCTGCTTTTTCCTTGGATGGTGAGAAAAACTTTGCTTTATGCTTGTTTTGCATCAGGTTCTTATTCAAATGGTTTGGGGTTTGCTTTGGTTTACTACCCTTATTAATGTTTGTTTTTCTCTTCAGATTTTTGCTCCGTTCTTTTTAAAACTGTAATTGCAATTGAAAAAGACCAAATTAACAAAAAGATATAAAGTACAGACAGACAGATCTATTTTTTTCCAATTCTTGAATAAAAAGATATTGTCATGAAGAATGAAGCAATATGTCCAGGCTGAAAAAAAAAATCTTCACTGAACTTACACAAATAGGGTCAAATACTGGTGCAAAGAATAATTCTGGAAAATGGATTGCATTTTTTTTCCTTTTTTTTACTCTGAGTAATTTTCTAAAATTGTTTCTGTTCCCCACTATTGTGTCCCAAGCAAACTGCAGCCAAAGCGGAAGCACTGAACTAGTATGGGCTGTTTAGGTCTTTTCCCTCCAATTTCTCCAACAGGGAGCACATAATAGTTGTTCTGTAGCTGTGGGGGACATGGGCGATGATAGTGAATCAAGGTATGCTGGATTGTGAAAGCATTGAATAAGGGGCTTCAGTTTCGAGTAAGTTATCAGTGTCCTGGTTTCAGCTGGGATAGAGTTAATTTTCTTCACAGTAGCTAGCATAGTGCTGTGTTTTGGATTTAGTACCAGAAGAATGTTGATAACACTCTGATGTTTTCAGCTGTTGCCAAGTAGTGCTCAGACTACTCAAGGACTTTTTGAGCTTCTCCTGCTCGGCCAGGTGCATAACAAGCTGGGAGTACAGCACAGCTAGCACAGCTGACCCAAACTGACCAAAGGGCTATTCCATACCACAGAACGTCATGCTTGGGGGGGTTATTCGGTCGGTTGGTCGGTCGCGGGCAGGGTGGTCGCAGCTTGGGCTGTGTGATCGCAGCTCAGGGAGAGTGATCGCGGCTCAGGACGGGCTGGGCATCGGTCAGCGGATGGTGAGCAATTGCATTGTGCATCACTTGTGTTACATATATTCTGTATATTCTCTTACCATTATTATTATCACTATTGTTATTCTTCTCTCTTATTAAACTGTCTCTATCTCAACCCACGGGTCCTACTTTTTTTTTCTTTTCTCTGATTCTCTCCCCCATCCCACTGAGGGAGGGGGGGAGTGAGCGAGCGGCTGCGTGGTGCTGAGTTGCCAGCCGGGTTAAACCACGACACAGGGATTTGTTACTTAAAGGTGATTTCAAGTGGAGTAGATGTATGAAGAGCATTTTTGTGTGGATTTCATGTTGGTTTTTAATGCGTTCAAATGCAAAAAAATCTCAACCTTAATGGAGATAAAACTATCTTAAAATGTGAAAGAGGAAGTATGTAAGTAAGTATGGCTAGGAGGACCACAAGAAGTTGCCTTCTTTGTCCCTTCTCCTCAGGCAGGAACAGCTGCTGAAGCCATTCCTGGCAGAGTTGCATAACCTGCTCTTAAAATCCTAAAATCACTAGCTGGATTAACTCACTGCAGTGTTGCAAACTGTTGGATGACCCAGGCTCTGAATTCCAAATCATGCTTTGTCAATAAACTACAGCAGCGCTATTGACAAAAGCTTAAATGAATGTCAGCATGATCCTGCTTCTAAAAGCTTGTAGAGTGAAAGGCATTAAATGCTGACAAGCTGGAGAGAGTTCACAGAAGGCCAACAGCTAAACACAGCATTCAGAGACTGAATGGTCTATTAGGATATATGTATCCACATCCCTGACAATAACAGTATTTTTTCCTTACTTAGCCACAATTCGATGTATAATTCTAAAACCTTCAAATATTAGACTGCTTCCTCACATTCCCTTGCATCTGTTGTTTAGATAAGCAGGATGTTTTACCTTGTCAGACACTCCTTTCGATACCTCATTTGTTTTTTCCCTTCATCTATTCCTTCCTATATTTTCTACATTTTGTCAATATCTTTCAATGAAGCACTTCAGATGCTTCATGGGTAATGATAAATGTTGTTATATATTTTAATTTTGTAATGTATTAGGTCCAAAAATATATATAATTCATATTTCTTATTCCAGAGAAAATTGTTTTGTCATTTCCATTTTTATATTTGAAAGGTTCATTTATGCTGTCAGGCTTGGAGAACATTTAGATAGAGGTGTAGACATAGTAATAATCCAAGAGTGTTTTAAGGATGTTGGTGACAAGAACATAAATGAATTAGTGTTATCATTATCTTTGGGTTCTTTATAATCAGATCTAAAAACCTGCTGAGAAGATCTCAAAACAATACATCCCACATGTACACAAAATAGGAATCGGTTCATGTCATGAAGAGCTTCTGTGGTATTGTTAATGGATCTATTGTATTGACTGCTAGATCTAATCATCTGGAGTGATGCTGTTTACTTGTCTTTCCCAGGACCTCAAGAAATATTCTGAATTCACAGGTTTGGGCCCTGGAAAGTTTATACTCTTTAGGCTCCACTTAGTTAAGTTGATTAAATCTCTTTTGAATAAACACCTGATGCACCTATGTTCCAGCTCATTAATCTGCAGCCTTAAATTTAGGTATCTTGACCATCAAGGGGAGTCCTACCCTGAATTACCAGTTGCTTCTGTGCTTAAAAAGTGTTTTAACACTTTAAGCTAAGTTACAGAGGCAGTCTCTTCTTGATTTTTTGGGGGTTTTGTGGTTTTTTTACTCACTGCTATGAAGTTCCCAGCCATGAACAGAAGAGGTGGACTATTCTAAGAAAATATTCAAAATTTCCAGCCAGCCTTGAAGAACTACAAATACTTACTAGAAATACTCCAATTATAAAGGTTTCTTGGAACTTGGAAACTGCAGCTGCTTACTGGAAGTTCATCTGTGCCTGAGTACACTGACAAATTCCCTTGCCCTTCTCTTTTCTTGATGCAATTGTGGGCTGACTGACAACTATAAAGGTGATTGCAACGCATCAAGTCCAATCAAGAAGTAGAAGCTCACATGAACATGTGATATTAGTGGAACTGCAATCCCTTAGTTCAGCACTACTTTCTACCTTTGGGAATCATTTATACCTATGCCAATCAGTACTGGGGTATTTTGCTACTTTTCCTTCACCTATCACAGATTTTCGTAAGCCCTAAAGCTTCAATTCACAGGAGAATTAGCTCCTCCTTTATTTTTTTTGCCTTCTTCGATTGTGGACAAAATTATGCCCTTGTGAAATAGATTTTGGAAAAGTTTATGTAAGAAGTTAAAACTTTTCTCCATATTCAGGATTCTAAATTTCCTTACAGGAGCAAGGGTGAAAGGATTTGTGAATGTATAAAGTTCTGAGCAACCTTTGTACCTTTCTCAAGAGGAAATTTCAGAGGGTGGCAAGAAGAAACAATTCCATGACTTCTCCATTTTCAGCTTTCTGCTTCTGGACTTCCATCCCCAGGGCTGAGGTTTAGTGGGAAAAGCAGAAACAACCCAACTAGTGCTCCATAATCACAGAATCACAGAATCGCAAGGGTTGGAAGGGACCTCGGGAGATCATCTAGTCCAACCCCCCTGCTAAAGCAGGCTCACCTAGAGCATGCTACACAGGACTTCATCCAGGCGGGCCTTGAATATCTCCAGAGAAGGAGATTCCACAACCTCCCTGGGCAGCCTGTTCCAGTGCTCCATCACCCTTAGAGTAAAGAAGTTCTTCCTCATATTCAACTGAAACCTCTTATGTTTCAGTTTGCACCCATTGGCCCTAGTCCTGTCACTGGACACCACTGCAAACAGACTGCTTCCATCCTCATGACTTCCGCCCTTAAGATATTTGTATGC
>NW_009260479.1:748613-757403 GCF_000687185.1 Egretta garzetta | reverse complement strand
CTCCTCTTAATACACCCCAGGATACCATTGGCCTTCTTGGCAACAAGGGCACATTGCTGGCTCATGGTCAGCTTGTCGTCTACCAGGACTCCCAGGTCCCTCTCAGCAGAGCTGCTTTCCAGCAGGTCAGCCCCCAGCCTGTACTGGTGCATGGGGTTTGACCTCCCCAGGTGCAGCACTCGACACTTGCCCTTGTTGAACTTCATCAGGTTCCTCTCCGCCCAGCTCTCCAGTCTGTCCAGGTCCCGCTGAATGGCAGCGCAGCCTTCCAGCGTATCAGCCACTCCTCCCAGTTTTGTGTCATCAGCAAACTTGCTGATGGTACACTCCATCCCCTCGTCCAGGTCATTGATGAACAAGTTGAACAAGACTGGGCCGAGTACCGAGCCCTGGGGAACTCCACTAGCTACCGGCATCCAACTGGACTCTGCCAGATGTTTGACCAGATAGCTGGCCTTCTGGTAGGTTTTACCCAGGCAAAAGATGGACCAGTTGTTTTCTATGGAGATCACCTTGTTTTCAGTGGAAGCTGCAAGCATTCAGCTCCTCACAATATTTCTTCGTATATGCTGTGGTTACTTATAAATTTAGTGATGAAACCGGTACTTCTAGTGAACTACCTATAAATGGTTTGTCATTTAGTAGAAAGATAAAGCGCCTAATGTTGTGAGATACACCAAGCTGGCAGAACATGGGGGACTTTTTGACCCAATATGGAATGCCTGAAGGCCTCTGCCTTTTGACAGAGAACTCACTATTCATTCAACTAAGAGGAGTTTGTTGAACATGTAACTGGACAGATAATCTTATATAGCTTTTACTTCTAGAATAGGAGATTAAAACAGACCCACAACTGAACAATTTTGAATATCGATGTGTCCCCTGTTCTGCAGGAAATGTCTTGTTCCACAGGAGGATTTTTACAGAACAAGGTTAAGTTACCCCCAGAAATGATGTCTTACAGCTTACAGTGAATGTTACAGTTTCAAGAGTGTACCTTATCACTACAAATCTCAGGATCCCTTTCCAAAATTATTTCAGCTGATTGGAGTTATGTAATGACTCCGCTTACATATATAGTTTATATCATCTTATAAATTTCCTGAGGTCTTTAGGGCGGTCAAAGAGTGAGTAGGCAATTTTCTGCAAGTGTATTTCAAGTCCTGCATTACCCCATTCTGATTACCTTCGAAGCTGCTTCCACACCTAAAAATATTATTCATTTATAATAAGAAGAAAGTCCTTTAGTAGCTTAACACATGTAATTCTCCTTTTGTGACAATGTAGTCACCTCTGTTACAAGAGCTAAACTTTGGAAATGCTGTCATCAGTTTTGAAGAGATTTAAGTAACTTCCCAGACAGTTTCACTGACAAAACTGTCCTTGCACAGTGACAAGAATCTTTTAATTCTGGAAAAATATTCCCCCTCTAGTAACATGAGAAACCTTGTAAGTAATTACAAAGATGAATGAGATGAATGCTCTTCCTATTGAAGTCAGAGATAGGTCTCCACACCCAAAACCAAATGGAGTGCGAAGAAGTGGTGGGGCATGAAATACCTACAAATAACAGTCCAGTTGTTTGCAGTGGAAGGTAATATGGACCAGACCAATCAAATCAAAAGCTTTAACTGTTTTACAAAAGCCACAGGGGACTAGAAGACCTATGGTTTGGAAACAGAGAGAAGCATAGTCCATGGAAGTATCAGTTATAGGATTTCAGCTCAGGGATTTCTGTCACCGTTCTAAATATTAACTACATTGTTCTCTCTTCAGCTTATGTATTTAGTAGAGATGCACTCTACAATAGGTCACTGGGGAAAGACTATTGTGCTTTAAGATTTGCTCTCATTTCAAGGCTTCAACACCCTTGGAGCAGGAGGGTGGACCAGGTGACTTCCAGAGGGACCTTTCAACCTAAACTATTACTTTATTCTAACTTTATTACTTCTCCAAAGCCCATAGGTGAATGTAATTGTTGTGGAAATAAGCGTCACAGTTTAGAGGTTTTCAGGAAGGATCTCCTGAAATGGAATCCAGTAGAGTCCTGTGTTGCTTAAGGCTGATGGATCCTCCAATGGTTTTGGAAGGGAAAAGAGTATGGGCATCTACTGGGGAATAAAATCATAGCTCAAAGGGACCAAGTCTTTTCATGCATGTACATTAGCTGAAAAGAATCATGATAAATTTTCTCCAGTATTGCTATCTTCTATCCAGAGATATCCAACTCACCATTTACTGAAGAGACACTACAGCTGATCTTGCACATCTCTGTAGAGTTATCTGCAGGTTTGTTCTTTTCTTCTCACAGAGGATTTTTGTTTAATGGTCTTGATTTGTGAGGGTGGTGGTGGATCAGGTGATCTCTTAAGTTACCTAAATCTCCTAAGTAGAGAATTTCTTAAAGGAAACTAAACACATTCATGACAACCAAATGTTTTACAGCTGCCTTCTCTCCTGACTGTTAGGACAATTCACTCATGTAAAAGGACAAGCTGTCAGAATGCATATGAAAATGTAACATAAGGTCAAGAAATGCTTTCTGAAAGCAAGATCTGTTGCACTGCTGAACAGTCTTTAACAAGAAATTTATGAGTCTCGTGGATTTGAGAAGCTGAAGCCTGCTAACCTCAGAAAATTGCTCTTAGAATTTGTGGTGTCAACACAATGGCCTGGTCATATTTTCTGTAGAGATATGTACTTTATGCTGTGGCAGAGAAATATGCTTTTTCTGAACATGAGATGCTGATGTACAGTGGCCCTTAGTGACCAAGATATGTGGTCTGTGGAATAAAGTAGATTTAAGACAGGAACAGAGTGTTTGATTGCTGCCTCTCTTCAAGAAAAAGAATGATGTTTTCAAGGCAACTCAGACTTGAAGCACAGACTATTCTATTTCTATTAGGACTTTTAAAAAGGTACAAAATTTCAAATTATCATCAAAACTGAGAAGCAATGCGAGAGGTTTGGTCTCCCATGGCAGTGCATGTTGAAATGTAACACCCTCAGATTCCCTGAAATTCACTCCAAATCTATCACTGTAGCTAAATTCCTCTTCGGAGTCCTCTCTACCTTTTCACATCTATTATAATACCCTCTCTCTCATGTCCCTCATCTCTAGAGCAATACCCTTTTGTGTCTTCTGTCTTCCCAAGCTCCATCACTCCATGATACCAGTTCTTCTCAAGCATCACCTACTGACCTTTTTGATCGAGGGGCAGGAGATGGCCGTGCTGGTTGGCCAGCTGACCAGGGACCCACAGAGATGGTCTCAACTCAATGCCATTGATATGAGAGAAATGACACTGGGGCTACTTGCAATTCCTACACTGCATGTCATGCTGGTCTTTTTTGTGTCAGAATATAATGTCTTTGATGTTCTGATACTTTATTGAATTTGTCTGAAATCGGCCATTATTCAGTGAAAATTGATTAAAATATACACAGACAAACAACATGATTGCATAGCCCATATTTCTTCATAAAACTAAGCCATCCCCTGCCCACACAAAAATAGTCACACACAGATTTCTTTTTCAGTAAGATTTCTCCATCACACAGCTGTCTAGTAATAAGTAGGTTAATGGGATGTTGTGATTACTTTTTCAAGCTGGTATTAAAAATGTTCATCTTCCTCTTCTGGGCTAAAATATCCCTTTAATTTTGTAATTTTACTCTCTCTACTAATTTCTCCCAGTGCCATCTCCAACTTCCCTTTATTTCATCCATCTGTTATGTCTTTACAGGTCTTTATGATAAGGGCAGTTATTCTTTACAGCTCTACACAGCATCTGTTACAGCAGGTCCCCAAGGTGGAAAATGTTTCAGGCTGATTCCTCAGTATTACAACAAGAACCTGAGTATAATTTCTAAGAGTATAAGACTTCTTTAAGTATATATCAGAACCCTGATGCCTGAGAATTTGTCAGTGTTGTTTCATGAAGCAATTCATGGAATGGAGCTGTGACAGTTGTTTTCTTTTTAATTTTCTTTTTTTTTTTTCTTTTTTCTTTTTTTTGTTTTTCCTCCAAACCCATGTAAACCTATCCTGGAACCTCTGAGTGTAAGGCAGTTTTACTTGAAAGCACGGAGCATAGTGCTGCTGTGCTTAGCAGGCACTCTCTTGTTATATCCCCTACATTGATCATGAGCCAGGCTAGGAAGCAGGGAGTAAACATTTCCACCATGCCTGGAGACACGATGTTCAGAAAGCTTTGTTTGGCATGTTTTTATAGATTTGTGGAACAGTCAGTCCTACTGCAGCGCCGTTGTCAGTTATTGATATTACCATTTAATACACTTCACTAATGAGTGGAACTGCAACCTTAATCACCACTAGACAAACAAGCGACCAAAAAAAGAGAGGAAATCAGCTGACTGGAATGTGAATTCTCCTAATTGGGCTCACCATTCATCTCATGGGGTAACTAACATTCAAAGGTCTATAATAGTGTGTGAATAAAATTATCATATTAGAAATGTGAGCAGATGAATCAACGTTAGGTAGATAGAACAGAAGGGAAATGTAGACATCATATATGTAGAAGGTTTGTGCAGATTTTTAAATAAAGGATTTGATAAGTGAAACATTAACACTGCTGCATGGGAAGAAATGAAAATTACCAGTTTATGAGACTGAGAATTTAAATACGTACACCTACTTTCACATTTGCAATGTATTTTCTATGTGTTGGTGCATTCATGTAATATGATGTTCAACTGTGTGTGCCTGCATTTCACCACAGGATGAAGTGATGCTCATTTGTAAGATGGATTACTCTGTCATTTGTTAACAACAGTGCAGTGGTGAGAGGGGCTTGCCAGACATTTTCAGCTGGAACCACTCTTGATAAGGACTGCTTTCTGTGGAAAATGGTGATTTTTTTATCAACTAACCGAGTGGCTGTCAGTAAAAGTAATTTACCTAAATGTTCTTGATTGGTTCCGGATGTTATATTTCAACTTTACTCACATATCCATTTCCTCCATTGAAAATTCTTGTGTGATAAACTGCATACATCAAGGTATAAATCACAAGAAGGCACTCCTATGAATCATATTGCCCCTTATCATGAGTCAGAAAGCAAATTTTGGCCAAAGAAGATTTATGATTCCTTAAGTTCCAGGTTCAGTAACAACTCCTCTGTTTTTTAAATCACATAGTCTCAAAAAAGATGTCAGGGCCTATTTTGTGGAAGTTAGCGTGCAGTGGATGAGTTGTTTGACCCATTGGACAGGACTTTGCATCCATTTTCTTCACACAGCGAAGACTGAATCTTTGTCTATGCAGGGAAACTCGGAGAAATGAAAGCTTAGGGAGTCAATTTCAGACAATTCTTAATGAGTACCTTAAATACAGCCACATATTTCAACGTATTACAGTGAAATGCTGGCTAGCTTGTAACAGAAGTCCTTGGTAGGGTAGCTGATAACATCAAAATGATCTGAGGACCAGTTCCAATTGCTTTCATGGACTTCCTCTATAACCTTGAGAATGAGAACTGACCTCGGAGTAATGATTGACTTTTGGAAGACCCTTGACTTAGCTCCTAAAGTCCCTTTGATTCTTCTGGGTAAGGGTCCATCAACCACCACACTACTGGCTTTTCTCAGGCAGATCTTTTACTTTTGGCTTTCAGTGAAAAACTTTTGAAAAGTCTTGGTTTTACCCAGGTGAAGAGTGGAAATTTTTTCATAATCCTGAAATGTTTCCTGGGATGTTGACTGTCATTATTTTCCATCCTGTAGTCAAGGCTTCTTGGTGATAAATGCACTTAGAAAAGAAAACGTGACCAGCTGGATAAAAGACACTGATTCTGATGGAATTGCACAAGTTTTACATGAGAATAATTGTAAATAGGATTTGTTGCCTGTAAATTTCCAAGCTATTTAATTTTTCATTCATAAACATAAACATTTTATTTAGTTGATAAGTAGTTCACCATAACTATGTTGTTCTAAGACTAGTTGCCCTCCAAATTAAGGAATGTTCCTCCAAGAGGGATCACTTGGCTTGGAAATACAGTGGAAAGCTTGTCAGTCAGTTATATTAAATTCAAATCATTAGGCTGGTATTTTGAGCTGCCAGCTCAACAGAAATGGAGGATTGGAATGACAAATGGGCTCACATCTAGGAAGAATGGAAACCACTCAAATTTTCACTTCTGGAGATGACTCTGTACTGGTAAACTGTCAATGATTCACTCTAAATGTACCTGCCTTTCATTTGGGGTAAATAGATGTATTTGTGTTTGAAAATCTCTTTGGAAATGAAATCAAGAGAGAAGGTGCTACGGTTAAGATATATAAAACATTGTTTGTTATTCATACTACAAACTTGCTCGTTATTTCTTTCCATCAGAAAGAGATGAAAATTGCATATGAATCCTGACCAATACATCCAAAAGACATTATAGGCGTTGCAGTTTTTGGCTGTAGAATTTGAACTCACTTATAAAGACATGATTTTAAAAAGTTCAGTGCTTTCAAACACTTGAGAGCATCTCCAACAGTGTCTGGTTTTTAAAATCTTGTCCAAATAGATTGTGGGAGTCAAGAAAACACCTCAAGGTACAGCTTCGTATCATCTCTCATTTCTCTCCCTCATGTGTTTAACCCTAATCCCATGAAAATATTTTATGGAAACGTTATTAATGGATCATTGTTCAAATATGACAATGTGCAAGTGTTTGTGGGTAAGCTTTTCTTGGCATGCTTAATATGTCACTGCAATAATTCTATACAATCTTGCAGTCATTTTGCAGCACATCATTTCTCAGATCATCCATGTCTGACACTTAAAACACTCTGGTACTGTACAATTTCATAATTTGGTTAATCCAGTGAATTCTGAAATATTTTTTATATTTGCCAGCATTTTAATTTTTTTTTTTAATGCACTTCCTTCCTGCAAGTAAGCCTTTAAAGAAAACAAAAATACAGCTACAAATTCAGGAAGTCAACAGTGATTGTATTTTTTGTCACAGTAGAACTAATATAATTGTTGACATTCTGAGGTGTTTTCATTTGTCAGAAAATTTCTATACTGTTGGATAGAGATGGGTTGACAGACAGAATCTTTTTCACTCCAAATAAGAGAAATGGATTACTATCTCTGATGGTTCAGAAGGGCTACCAAGTAATGTTAAAAAAGTTGAAGCTAAAGTTCATTTCTGGAAGCAATCACTTATACTGTACAGGAAAAATCCTGTCTAGGCTTATAAAACAGTTGCAAGTCAACTAACATTGTTGTGGAATAGAGTGGCTTCTGTCCATAAACAACATTGCTACCAATCACAGGTTTTCCTGCACATTCTCAAAACCAATTTTCAGATAGCTTTATCGAGACATGGAATGTGCCAGAATGAAACAAGGTGGCTGTGAGGACAACCTTATCATTAAAAATGAATTGTGCATCCTTCTAATCTTCTCACTCCTAAATCACATCATTTTGATGCCTTTGTAATTCTACAAATCTATCTGTTGGCCTTCTGCGGCTCCAGATTTATTGAGTTTGGAAAGGATCTCTGGCAGCCTCTAATCCAAACACACCAAGCAAAGCAGAATCAACTAGGTCAGGTTTACCAGGCTGTTTCTGACATGGTTTTGCGTATCTCGTAAGGATGGAGACTCCATAGTCTCCTTGGACAACCTGTTCCACTGTTTGATCACCCTCACAGTAAAGAAGGTTTTTCTTATGCTTAAGTTGAGTTTTCCATAATTCAGTTTGTGCTCATTGCCTCACATCTTGAAATATCTCCTGCCCATTTTACTTCCAATGCTCAGGTAGAAGCTGTTCTTTACACTTCCATTTCACAATGTGTTGTTCATGGTCATGTTGTACTTTTGTCATGTCATAACTCACAAGTAAGTTACTGAGTTTCAGTGGTGTCTTATATGGAATTCCTGAACTGGTCACTGAGGAGAAGAGTCATAAGTAATTTTTTAAAGAAATATTCTAAAGTACCAATAGGAACTATATCCCTGACCAGGCAGCCAAGTAAATGCAGTTCTACAGCAGCTACAGTAGCATTATCAATATCTGTTGATTCATAAATGTTAAAGCTCCACCAAACCTCCCATTTTAAGCCAAATGCAGTGTTGGACTTGACAGCTCTCTTCCCATCCTCCTGTCCTAACCTGCAGTCCTTTTCCCTTCCCCACTCAAGACAAGCTTGCCAGAATTGCAGCATGGCTTTCCGGTTTGTCCACTGCCTCTCAGCCATGCCGGAGGGTTGCACTGCGTTTACTAGCCTGTGTTCACTCTATGCTCACTAGTGAGTCGCTGATGCTGCAGTCCTGCTCACGGTTGTTGAATTTTCTCTTCCAAGAAAAAGCAGGCATCTCCTTTGCAAGTTCAACAAAATCTGGGAGCAATTTCTGTTCATGTGCTGAGGGAAAAGTAACACGTTATCCCTATTTGCATGGAGATGACAGTTTACTTGGGGTTTTTTTCCATTCTTTTGTTGTTGTTTTTTTCCCACAAAACAGCTGAGAAAGATCAGAACCACAGACTGGAGTGCCTATATTGACCAGCTGGCCAAGCCTTATTACAGGAAAAGAGATGAAACGATAAAATTTTCAAAGCCAAACTTTTCCACGTCCCTGAAAAAGGAAAGAATGATTTAAGAAAAGAGGCAAGGACTTTGAAGCATGAGAAAAAAGGAGAAGAGGACAAGAAAAATGGCTGGGACCTTGGAGACATAGCGCCTGGGGATGGCAGAGAGGAAGGAGGTAAATGCCTGGGCAAAGACGGTGTCAAGGGGCTGCTGAGCACTGAAAAGTACCTGT
>NW_009260479.1:737228-748572 GCF_000687185.1 Egretta garzetta | reverse complement strand
GCCCATTTCCCAGCACTGCTGGGCATGGCCCATCTTGGGGAAATTAAACCAGTTCAGATTAAAGGATTATTCGGTTAAAATCAGTGCTTGCCTGACGTGCTGGGGCACAGCCTTCACCACAACAGCTCCATTGCAGATTTCCTTCTCTCAACTAAACATGGAATATTTTTCCATTCCTTTGCTTTTTCATGTTGACTTGGAGAAGGGGTGACTGGGTGGGTGCTCACAATTCCCTTAAATTTAACCCATTATTAAGCTTATTGAAATGCTTTTAGGTTTATGGTTTCCTAACTTAAACCATTGTAGTGTATTCCTACCCTGTTGTAAAATCCAAATCTAAACACGAGTTATTTATATACCCTGGCTTAAACTGCACACAGAAATTCTTGCAAAGAGTACTAAAATCTCTGCATGAAACATAGGAAAATCATTGACTCACTATCACATATATTTTATGTTAAATTCAGTAATCACAATCCAGGCTTTGCACATGTTCAGTTACCCTGTTCACTAATGGTGTCTACTTCATTACAGGAACATAGTGTGTTCCTGGCTAGTTGCAGGTTTTTTGCAGAGGCCATTTTTACAGCTTCTCAAAATATTCAACAAGTCTGCCCACATCCACCTCCAGCATCCACCTCCTTTCCATCTGTAAGGCTCTCTCCCTTCTCTCCAGATGATCATGTAAAGTAGCAGCAATGGCAAACACTGGAAGCAAACATTTCTCAGCAGCCTCCACCCTTGACATCAAAGTCCTCAGTCTTCTGAGTCTTATGTTGCTGTCACTGCTTGGCAACTCAGGGTAGAGCCAAGCAGTTAATGTCATCTCTCTAAAAGCAGTAATGACTAAATGTAGACATTTACATTACCCAGTCGGCCTACACTCCCTTATAGTTGATGCACATCAAGTCCACAGAGTCAATATTCAGGGCATGATTCATTTTCTTCTACAGTAAATCTGTTGTAATAGCTATGTGCCATAGCAAAACTGAAATACTTATGTGCTTAACCGAAATGCTGAGCAGGTACTTGGAAAGATGGCACTGATGGATGGCTGTGAAGGGACCTTACGTCTAATGCAACACCACAGTTGGTGCACACTCCTCAAGTTGCAAGTGTTATGGTTGACTCAAAGTGAGTAAGAGGAACACAAACATTTAAAGTGCAGGGCTTTCCAAGAAACCTGTTTTTTCTACTTAATTATTCTCTGTCATAGTATTTCCTTTGCTGGCTGAGAACAGGGTAGTGCAGATGTAAAACATTTCCCTTATGGAACAGCTGCTTTACATTTTCAGAGAATTTTAACCTGCTGGTGGGCTGATATCTGCCAAGATGTGTTTGTAGGCTGTTGTTCAGCTTGCTGGAATGAAATCAGATGCAACATGATGATGTGCTATATCTGGGGATGATCATTCAAACAGGTCCAGCTTCAATCTTTCTAATAACTGCTGTATATTTCTGTTTTACATAAGAAAAAACCCAAGGACAGAAACTTTTGGACTCTAACACTGGCTCCGACAAAGACTCCCTCTGTACTTAAGATATTCTGATGACCATTTGCTTTTTCATCCTTGTGGAATAAAGAAGAGTCTGTGGAAGTCTGTTGCTGACCTAACCACAGATAAACAGAATTTGCAAGAATTAGTGTTCTGTTCTGGTAAGAATGTATTTACAATACAATCATTTAAGTCCATGCCATTGATCAGCTGGTTTAAATTTATCATGAAAAAAAGCCCTGAGTATATTTCTCCAAGATCAAAAATGGACTGAGACCCAAAGTTTTTCTAACAAACTTCAGCTCAAGTCAGTGGCAGGAGCTGACCTGGCAGCCAAGCTGACCCATGAACTCTCACAGCTTTTATTCTTTATTTGTCCATTTTCTGTTTATGACTATAAAAGCATGGTGAAGCTTGCAGGGAAAGGTCTTAGGTTTTTGTGATACCAACTGAGATAAGAAACAGACATGCTTTCAGAATTAAATGTGTATTTTGATTTCTCCTAAAACCTTTTGGAAGTGTGAGCATTCGGAAGCTATGAGAGTAAAGTTTTTCTTCAACTATAATGGTCTGAAGTTGTGCCAGGGCAGGTTTAGGCTAGACATTAGGAGAAACTTCTTCACAGAAAGGGTTGTCAAGCACTGGAATGGGCTGCCCAGGGAAGGGGTCGAGTCCCCATCCCTGGAGGCATTTAAAAGCCGGGCAGACGAGGTGCTTAGGGCCAGGGTTTAGTGGTGGGATGGCAGGGTTAGGGTAACGGTTGGACTTGATGATCTTAAAGGTCTTTTCCAACCTCAACGATTCTATGATTCTATAAATCATAGAAAATTATTCTTGCCTCCTTCAGACAATAAAGCCAAATTAAGTAATTAATTGCTAGTTTATAGTTAAAGCACTGGACTAGAGCTTTTAGTTTAGAACCATGCAGTCTTGGAGCATATATCGCACCTCAGAGAGGAACACTTTGAAACACTCATTAATGTTACAACATCCACCTTTGGTTTAGTAGCCTGTGGAAGATGTGACCACCCTGATACACATTGCATTCTCTTTCTGTGACTTAGGGCTGCCAAAGAGGACCTGTCCTTTGATTTGAACCATCTTGGGTTTCTTCACTTCTCTTTCAGACAAGTGAGGAGAAAATGCAGAAGAGAATGGCAACTGGGCCATTATGTTTGTACATGGAGATGACATGCTTGGAAGGTGCTTACATGAATTATCTCCCTGCATACACATCTACATGCATTCTGAAAAACTATGATACCAGCAACACCGTGACCTGAATTTCTGCCCTGGAGATGTTTTTAGTAATAGTCTAAATGACTGCAATTGTTCTGCATTTTTGTTCATTTGTTTGTTGCTTGTTTATTTTCTGGCTCATGGGGA
The DNA here is from genome assembly GCF_000687185.1 of Egretta garzetta. NCBI lineage: Eukaryota > Metazoa > Chordata > Aves > Pelecaniformes > Ardeidae > Egretta > Egretta garzetta. The sequence goes on along the minus strand of NW_009260479.1, from coordinate 745,690 downwards.
CATTTTATAAGCGGTGACATTTCCCAGTGCTTGGTTCTGAATCTTAGATTTCAAAATTAGAAATTTTCTAAAGAATATACAAGTCCTGGAATAGGAAATCCTAATAAATGGAAATGGAAAACCAAACCAAACCAACCCAACCCAACCAAAAAAAAATCCCACAGCAGTAACGTCAGAAAATGTTAAACTTACTGATCTCACCCATCAGCAGGAGTAAATCTGGCAAATGCTGTTGAATGAAGGTGAAAACTGTGGGGCTGTTTATACCACCTGTGAATCTCACCCACAGACTCTACCAGCAAATTTTAATCTCTTTAGACCTAAAATAATCTCAATTTTTATGAACAGTATCAAAAATTAGTTCATATATTTCAGTAGAAGCTACTCTGGTTTTGACATTATTAGCAAAGAAATATCCATGCCAAGTAATTCTGAGGATATGAGTAAGTATATGTGTCAAGATAGATTTAAAAATAAAAAGTGATTATACCAGATAAATATTACAAGACAAAACTGTGCAGGGACAAGAGGAAAGCCTAAATCTATTTTTATTATTAATAATGCATCAATAATGATAGTAACAGTTACTATTTTAATGTAATCTATTAAATTACCAGCTACCTGATCTTAACATTTGGGAAAACTATGAACCTGGATTTTGAGGCTGCACAGAACCACTATGACTAACTGATCAGTGCAGAAATACTGATTCTTGTATTTATGAACAATTTGGAATCCATCTTTTAGACATCCAGAGGTTCAATTGCCAATGTGCCTAGTGCCTATAGCCCACACGTCTGTACTGAGCTTGTAGGTGTGACACAGGACCTATAACAGGTCTATTCCTTGCTGATGAGGCAACTGGAAGTCTTGGTAAAATCATCTGGACCATTGCTTATGGTACTGGCACTTCTAGTTAGGTAATGGAGCTCCTGCTCCTGGTTGTGTTTTAAGTAATCCTAGAGGTGGAGAATTCCCCTCTTTCACTGTAATCTCCTCCTATGGTTATTAAGCCTTAAAAAGATTTCTTTTGTTAAGGTTGATAAGGAAAATAATAAATTAACAACTGGGGCGTGGGGGGGGGTTGTTTGGTTTGTTTTTGTTTTTTTTTTAACTGTGACTAAGGTCAACCTTAAATGTTATGTATATAGCAGAGAAGAAAAAAAGAAAATTATGTATTGTAGAATCGTAGAATCATAGGATCATTAAGGCTGGAAAAAACCTCCAAGATCATAGAGTCCAACCGTCAACCCAGCATCACCTTGCCTACTAAACCATGTCCCAAAGTGCCACATCTACACGTTTTTGTACGTCTCCAGGAATGGTGACTCTACCAACTCTCTGGGCAGCCTGTTCCAATGCTTGACCACTTTTTCAGCAAGGAATTTTTTTATAATTTGCTCTTGTCCTATCGCTAGTTCCTTGGAAGAAGAGACCAACACCCACCTCAGCTACAGCCTCCTTTCAGGCAGTTGTACAGAGTGATGAGGTTTCCCTTCAGCCTCCTCTTCTCCGGGCTGAACACCCCCAGGTCCCCCAGCCACTCCTCATAAGGCATGTGCTCCAAACCCCTCACCAGCTTTGTTGCCATTCTCTGGACACACTCCAGCGACCCAATGTCCTTCTTGAACTGAGGGGCCCAAAACTGAACACAGTACAGCTTCACCAGTGCTGAGTACAGGGGAACAATCACTTTCCTGGTCATACTGGCCACACCCAGGATGGTGTTGGCTTTCTTACCACCTAGGCACTTACCACTGCTGGCTCATGTTTACCTGGCTGTCAACCATCACCTCCAGGTCCTTTTCTGCTGGGCGCCTTTCCAGCCACTCTTCCCCAAGACTGCAGCATTGCATAAGGTTGTTGTGACCCAAGTGCAGGACCCAACACCAAGCTTTATTGAACTTCATACAAGTTGCCTCGGCCCATGGATCTGGCCTGCCCAGATCCTTCTGTAGAGCCTTTCTACCCTCAAGCAGACCAACACTCCCACCCAACTTAGTGTGATCTGCAAACTTACTCAATCCTCTCATCCAGATCATTGATAAAGATATTAACAAAAACCGTCACCAAAACTGAGCCCAGGGGAACACCACTTGTGACTGGCCACCAAATGGATTTAATTCCATTCACCACAACTCTCTGAGCTTGGCCATCCAGACAGTTTTTTACCCAGCAAAGAGTATACCTGTCTAAGCTATGAGCCACCAGCTTCTTTAGGAGAATGCTATGGGAAACAGTGTCAAAGGCTTTACTAAAGTCCAGGTAGAGAACATCCACAGCTTTTCCCTCATCCACTAGGCAGGTCACCTTGTCATAGAAGGAGATCAGGTTGGTCAAGCAGGACCTGCCTTTCATGAACTCATGCTGTCTGGGCCTGATCCCCATGCTTGCCCTGCATAGGCCTCGTGAACATGTTCAAGATGAACCACTCCATAATCTTCCCTGGTACTGAGGTCAGGCTGACAGGCCTGTATTTCCCCGTATCCTCCTCCCAGCCCTTCTTGTAGATGGGTGTCACATTTGCCAACCTCCAGTCATCTGGGACCTCCCCTGTTAACCAGGACTGCTGATAAATGATGGAGAGTGCCTTGGCAAGCTTCTCTGCCAGCTCCCACAGTACTCTCAGCTGGATCCCACCTGGTCCCATAGACTTGTGATGTCCAGGTGGTGCAGCAGGTCGTTAAGTGCTTCCTCCTGGATTATGGGGGATTTATTCTGCTCTGCGTCCCTGTTTTCCAGCTCAAGGGGCTGAATACCCTGGGGATAACTGGTCTGACTATTAAAGACTGAGGCAAAGGTGGCATTAAGTACCTCAGCCTTTTCCTCATCCTTGGTGGCAACGTTCCCCCCCCATCCAACAAAGTATGGAGATTCTCCTTGGCTCTCTTTTTGTTGTTAATGTATTTGAAAAAACTTTTTTTTTTAATCTCTTACAACAGTGGCCAGATTCATTCCTACCTGGGTTCCAGTAAGTGTCCTGGGACTGGGATTTTCTTATTTAAGCTGCACTCTAATATGATCTTGCTAGATGAATAATATACACTGAACTCCCAAATACAAAGTTAGCTGTTTGATGTCTCATTATTGGATAATAGGGGCAAGAAGGGTCATGACTTGAAATTACAACAAAGCTATCAGTAGCAAACCTGGTACTCTGATAGCATGGATAATGCAGGTGAGAGGTATTTACCGGTGCAGGAAACAAAGCTGTAAATTGTGTTTCAGTCTATTCTCAATTCACTTTTGGTCACTTGCTGCCAGTAAAGCAAATATTTCATGAGAAAAGGGAAGCACTGTGAATACGGGGTACAGCAGCAGCTCCAGAGCCAGTGAGGACTCGGCGAGCGCTGGGATTACGGTTGTTCTGTGTGCTAGGTCTCTCTCCAAACTGTCTCTGTTAAACATTATTTTTAAGTGCTATGTCTTGTCAAATAGAAATGCACTGAATGGTAACTCACAACCTTTTTTGCTTATATTTATCACTCTCTTCCCTTTTCCCTTCCCTAGCCCTCCCCCCCCCCCCCATCTGTAAAAACAACTATGTTAGGCGTCAATTATACTAAACCATTAAATCATCAGCAGTACCCACAGCTGTAAAAACATCTGCATTATAGGCTTTGCTTCTTCCTAAGAGACAGAGATGTAATTGATTCTCTCATTCTGGCATGATTGTATAGCTTCTGGTTTGTGTTATGTTGGGGAAGTGGGCGGGGGAGGTAGGAGGGAGGCATCTTGCCTTGCTTTAAACTGATTCATGTTCATCTAGTCATGAAACACTTGCCTAGACTGAGAAACAGAGCACAGACCATACTGCAGCAAGCAGCTTCACCTTTTTTACATCCTGCAGCCCTTGTCTTCTTTCTTAATATTGCAGGAGTAAATAATTTCACACGCAGTAAACCAGGCATTTGTGTGCTCCAAGGAAAGGAGGGATTTATGTGTTAGACAAGCTGCTGCATAGCTGCTATAGGAGAATTGCTCTGTAAAACACTTTCTTTCTCCCTCCCTACCAGTAGTTGCCTTAGTGACAAAAATAATTGCCAGTGGTGCCCCTGCTCCAGTGCATAGGAGAAAAACGAAGCCATTTGTATTGCCATTCTAGCAGTCTTCTGCAGGCCTAGCTTCAAGATTAAATGAGCTGATTAGAAAGATATGTTACAGGCATTAGAGTAATACGATGAAAAGGCAGACTGAGGTACATGATTCTCCTCTCGGCTATGCCTTTCAAACAGCTTCTCGAAGTCAGTGGGTAAATCCGTTAGGAGCCTACACAGGTGGAAAATTAGGAACATCTCTCTTTCATAGCAAAAGTAGAAAGACTGCTGGGTTTGAAGTCTATGAGTTTTGCTGTCATCTGCACTTACATCTAATGGGTAGTTTCTGCACATAAATTGCTAACACTTCTTTTTTTGTTTGTTTTTCTTTTCCCTTTGGGATATTCTATGGACTGCAGATTTCTTGGTAAGAGCAAAGATGATCAGCAGTATTTCCTTTCACGGGGGGCTTCACTGTACAGCTTGGTGGTACGCAATTACCCAATTCTTCTCCCACCTTTGAGATTTCTTGTTTGAAGAAGTAATTTCCAGGAAGAGGAAAGGTCCCTCAAGACAGTTTAATTTACCTGGGGAAATCATACCTGTGAAAATACACAGTGGTATCACTTAGAACATGTATTTGATTTAGAAAGCTATTTTTAATGCATTTTCTCATTAAGGACCAAATTCGGTCCTGCAGTCACTGGTATGCAAATAACACCTGACCTTAGATCAGTAAAAGGGTGTAGAGCCATCGCATATACATACACTATACAGATGTTAAATGGGAGAGTCAAAAAACAAAACACCTAGGGAAGCTTAAATGTATGGAACATGTTTCTGTACTAATTTAGAATATCTTACTGAAGAAGCACTTGTAAAAATGCTTTTCCAAATGTATTTATTTTTAAAAAAATGTTCTTGTAGACTCAGTTATTTCATGGACTTCGAGTGCAGATGTGGAAGCAATGATGTAAGGTTCCATGTGCCTACTTCACTAGGAGGAAAGAATTTGAGAGTTATTATTTTTAAAAGCTCCATTTTCTCTGTCAGGAATACTAACATCCATGTTCTCTCCTCCAGTGAAATTATGAAATTAAAGATAATAAAATGTAATCAGTAGGAACTTTTGCAATAGTCAGCTCAAAGCTGGGTAAAGATTTGACTGCATTGGATTTACCTCACAAAAGAAGAAAAATATTGTCACAGTACTTTTTTAATAAAACAGAAAAAGAAGAAATAAAAAAGTGAAATATGCTATTTTATTAATGAAAACAAATCTCAGATTCTTTGAGAATCTACCTCACATGGACATGGGCCACTTGGTTTGGAGTTCCAGCCATAAAACAGAACTTTATTTCAATAGTACAGGGCTCAACCCAGAAAAAAATATTTATTTATGTTTTAAAATCTTAACAAGAATATTTTAACATCTCAACATTTTGGTGGCTAAGAGGTTACATTACCAAGAGATGCAGTTTTTTTCATCTGTCCTAAGAGGCAAGAATGCCTGCAGCAGCAAGAGTTTTTTTCCACCCTAATTTCTCACCACCTTTTTAAAGCAACATTCTCTTGGAAAATCACTTAGATCCATTGATTTTTCCTCCTTTGCTTAGTTACCCTCAGATGACAATTATCCTTCCTCCTAGCAATGGCTGGATGTGCCTTTCAGGCTTTATTAGCGTTAACATCTGCCTGTCCCAGGCTCACATTATTATTCTTCATTGGTCTTCCAGGTCAGGCTTTACAAAGACATTAAACTGTGGCCAAACATAGTTGGGGGAGGAATCAACAGAAGAACAGATAAGTTTTGCTATGGTGATGAAAACACAAAGCAAATCAATGACATTCCAAATGAAGTGGAAATTACTTTAAGAGACTTTGCAAGCCTCTGTCTTTAAAATATTTACCATTTATTCCATGCTTCCCATTTGATACAGTGTTGAATTCATGTCTGAATGAATGAGAGGGCAGAAGGAAGCCATCAAGTGGGTTTTTCACCTGGGATCACAGCCCCACTGCTCAGACAGCGTAGTTTGGCTCCACCAAGATCAATGGACTACACTAGCTGCTGAGGGTCTGAATCCTAAATTACACATTGAACACAGATCTCCAGGGTGGAAAAGCTAATGCACTAATTTCTCTGTGTCAGCTGCCTCTGCCAGAAGACAGTGAAGTACCTTACGCTGCTGATTATCATTCAGTCAAGACTCATATCCAGCCATACAGACATGAGTGATTCAGCTGAGACAAAACAAAACCATTTCAGAGTTATAATTCATGCTGTGGCTACATAGTTGTTTCCCTCTGGCAAGCAGTACAGAAGTCCTATTTAATATTTCATAGAATCATAAAATCATAGAATCATTTAGGTTGGAAAAGACCTTTCAGATCATACAGTCCAACTGTTAACCTAACACTGCCATTCCACCATTAAACCATATCTCTAAGCACCTCATCTACCCGTCAACCTTCCTTCAGGTGATTGTAGAGAACAATAAGGGCTCCCCTCAGCCTCCTCTTCTCCCAACTAAGCACCCCCAGCTCCCCCAGCTGCTCCCCATCAGCCCTGGGCTCCAGACCCCTTACCAGTTTTATTGCTCTCCTCTGGACATGTTCCAGCAACACAACGTCTTTCCTGTAGTGAGACGCCCAAAACTGAACCCAGCATTCAAGGTGCGGCCTCACCAGGGCCCAGGATAGGGGCACAATCACTGCCCTGCTCCTGCTGGCCACACTATTCCTGATACAAGCCAGGATGCTGCTGACCTTCTTGGCCACCTGGGCACACTGCTGGCTCATATTCAGCCAGCTGTCAACCAGCACCCCCAGGTCCTTTTCTGCCATGCAGCTCTCCAGCCACTCTTGCCCACGCCTGTAGCATTGCACAGGGTGGTTGTGACTCAAGTGCAGGACCCAACACCGCTCTCTGTTGAACCTCATACAATTGGCCTCGGCCCATTGATCCAGCCTGTCCAGCTCCCTCTGTAAAGCCTTTCTACCCTCAAGCAGACCAATGCTCCTGCCCAACTTGGAAGGTCCCCACAGATGTGGACAAAAGGAGCTTTGCAGCACCCAGTTTCTTTGTGTGAAACTTATCACAGAATGAAAAAAAAAAATTATAAATAAATGCTTTCTGATTCACGAACCCATTGGCTGTTTTTTCTTGTTAGTGCTGTTTTCTGGGAAAGGTTTTAAGACTTTTCCTTGCTGTACTTATTTCCTCATTATATTTCATTTATATATCTTTATATGTGTGTGTGCATAAATGCAGTGTATACACATACAGAAATACACATATCTAAAATGTATCTCTGTATAAATCAGAGAGCTGCACAGACACACCAGGTAGGCAGAAGACACCAGGGTCCAGCAGGGTTCCCAAAGAGCCAGCTGCACAGGCTGACAGACAAGCCACGTATTTTATATGGTCCCAACTGTTATTTTTCCCTGTTAGCATCAGGATTTCTAGCTCACAGAACTGGTGAAATAGCAGAATATTAAAAAAAAATGTAATTTTTAACGCTTGTTAGACCATCTGAATCCTGGTCTCAGTAACACTTTGCCATTCCTATAGTGATAGCACTCTATATATGTCCTGAATGACTGTCCAATTATTGTGAAATATGTGCAAATCCAAAGGGAGAAATCTAGGAGTACTTTGACAACTGGAAAAGAATAATAATATCTCAACTTTTGACATGTAGAATTCATTGAAATACACTGGCTGGTCATCCTGGTAGAGAGAGACAGAGAGAGAAATTGAAGTTGATATTTTTATTTACAGGACATTAGTAATGTCACCATAGTAAAGACCATTTCTTAAAAACTAAAGGGTTATTGAAGATATCACATCTATCGTGATTAGAACACAAAATAAAGCATAAATTACTAGCAAAGGAGCAGCCAGTGAAAAGCAGAAATGCACAGCAGCACACAAAATATGGAAACCTTCTACAATCATGAGTAAATATTTCTGTGTTCTGATAAAAAAAATCCAATAGTACTGGAAGACTGAAAACAAAAGGCTCTAAGAGATATAACTGAACATAGTTCCATACCAAAATTAATTTAAATTTTTAAAAGTAGAACAAATCTAATCCACTTATACTTGCAAAAACCTTGTTAAGTTGAACAGTTCCAAACATGAATGCTATGTTGCTTGTCACTGCATGGTCATGTCCACCACTAAATTAAAATGATGAAATGAAGAATAATATGTATTTCTGAAATTATTCACATTTTTTCCCCTTGATCTGTCTGGGTGTCCTGGTTTCGGCTGGGATAGAGTTAATTTTCTTCATAGTAGCTAGCATAGTGCTGTGTTTTGGATTGACGTTGGGCGCCAAAATAGGACTGTCGTGGTTTAACCCAGCTGGCAACTCAGCACCACGCAGCCACTCGCTCACTCCCCCCCCTCCCCCG
>NW_009260479.1:735844-737012 GCF_000687185.1 Egretta garzetta | reverse complement strand
CCTGGCCGAGCAGGAGAAGCTCAAAAAGTCCTTGAGTAGTCTGAGCACTACTTGGCAACAGCTGAAAACATCAGTGTGTTATCAACATTCTTCTGGTACTAAATCCAAAACACAGCACTGTGCTAGCTACTATGAAGAAAATTAACTCTATCCCAGCCGAAACCAGGACACTGGGTAACTTAAGATGCCTGCCTGGCTGTAGGCAATGGACATCTAGTCAACACCATCAATAAAGCTTACAGCATCATCCTCCTGATCAGCCAGCAGACTCCTCTTTATCCAGGAAGCTGTGTTAAGACTCTGATCTTTGTTGACTGCACTGAGAATTTATTCACATAGATGACAACATGTTGACACCTTAATCTAGATAAAACCAAATCCCACCCTGAGAGAAACACAACCAAAAAATTTATTTCTATCTGAATTCCAAGAGGTTTCCACTGTCTAATTATTTACAAACAAAATTAACCATAAATAATAGTTTTATTGGGGTACCTAAATGAAGGATACTGTTGCAGAATATTTTCCATAAATTGTCAAATGAAAATCTGTTGGAGAACCAGTTAGAGAAATCCCTGGACTATGTTCTGCAGGAAATAAAACTAGATGATCTAAAAAGCCTCCTGGTCTTTAGATTTGTGAGTGGGAAGTTAGTGATGACATCAGTGATTTCAATGGTAACAGAATTAGGACAATAATGAGAACTCTGGTAAATCACCATCTAGGAATAAATAAACCCTTCACTTTTGACCACACCAGTGAATCACCAGATTGCGCTGGAGGTATTGTACTGTTGAAAAGGCTCCTATTTTTAGATGTGATACATAACAAATTGTGAATGTTTACTCTCATTAACAATTGTGGGCCTTCTTTTTTGTGTGTTACAGTTACAAGGGTGACTGATGCATCACCTCTCCAGAAGTGATACCGCTAGTCTCTGGGAGTTGAATTAAATAGATTTTGCAGGTGGTGCCTGGAACATGCTCCTGTTGTCTGCAAAAGAGCATCAGGGCATCCTGTGACTTCTGAGAGCTAGGCAGAGAGGGTCATTCATCCCCAAACCGGTTTTGGCTGGGATAGAGTTAATTTTTGTTATAGTAGCTAGTATGGGGCTACGTTTTGGATTTGTGATGAAACAGCGTTGATAACACAGGGATGTTTTCGTTCC
>NW_009260479.1:667693-735829 GCF_000687185.1 Egretta garzetta | reverse complement strand
CAAGGCCTTTTCTGCCTCTCACCCCACCCCACCAGCAAGGAGGCTGGGGGTGCACAAGAAGCTGGGAGGAGACACAGCTGGGACAGCTGACCCCAACTGACCCCAGGGGTATCCCACACTGTATGACATCACGCTCAACAACATAAAGCTGGGGGAAGAAGAAGGAAGGGGGGACGTTTAGAGCGATGGTGTTTGTCTTCCCAAGTCACCATGACGCATGATGGAGCCCTGCTGTCCTGGGGATGGCTGAGCACCTGCATGCCGATGGAAAGGAGGGAATGAATTCCTTGTTTTGATTTCCTTGCATGTGTGGCTTTTTCTTTACCTATTAATCTGTCTTTATCACAGAATCACAGAATCACAGAATCGTAAGGGTTTGAAGGGACCTCAGGAGATCATCTAGTCCAACCCCCCTGCTAAAGCAGGCTCACCTAGAGCATGCTACACAGGACTTCATCCAGGCGGGCTTTGAATATCTCCAGAGAAGGAGACTCCACAACCTCCCTGGGCAGCCTGTTCCAGTGCTCTGTCACCCTCAGAGTGAAGAAGTTTTTCCTCATATTCAACTGAAACCTCTTATGTTTCAGTTTGCACCCATTGGCCCTAGTCCTGTCGCTGGACACCACTGCAAACAGACTGCTTCCGTCCTCTTGACTTCCGCCCTTAAGATATTTGTATGCGTTGATGAGATCCCCTCTCAGTCTTCTCTTCTTCAGGCTGAACAAGCCCAACTCTCTCAGCCTTTCCTCGTAGGGGAGATGCTCCAGTCCCTTTATCATCCTAGTAGCTCTCCTCTGGACTCTTTCTAGGAGTTCCTCGTCTTTCTTGAACTGGGGAGCCCAGAACTGGACCCAGTACTCCAGGTGGGGTCTCACCAGGGCAGAGTATCTCAACCCGCAAGTTATTTTTTTCACTTTTACTCTTCCAATTCTCTCCCCATCCCACTGGGGGGGAGTGAGTGAATGGCTGGATGGGGCTTAGTTGCCAGCTGGGATTAAACCACAACACTGCTGTAATTCCTGAAGTTACCTGGCTGGGATCATATCTACTCTCTTTAAGTATCCAAAACCAGGCCTTCACTATGAGTCTTCTCCCTATGTTCATATGAGGCATGCTTTTTAGTACACCTTTTATCATATGTAGTTTTCCAAACATAATCTGATCCTCATCAGCCTACAAGACATACAGCATTCACACGGGTACCTGATTTCTACAGCTAAAGCTAGAACTCTGCCAATTGCTATGCTTGGCAGTAGCAACCTTTGTTTACTGCCTCCCTGTTTGATGGCTCCATCCAGACCACTGATAAGACATCAGCATTTCTGAGGCTCCACAGTAGGGCTAAAACTATATTAATAATTAAAAGAGGCCAGAGACCATTTGCTAGTTTTCACTCTAACTGGCAAGGCACAGCTTCTGCCTGTACTGTGGAAGTCTCTTAGCTTGCAAAATGGGATCAAGTACCCATATAGCTTACTGGGAATGCTCCCTTGCTCATTCTAGCTTCTGGATCATGCCTGGGAATTGTTTGGGAGTATACATATGTTGATCTGGGCCAAAACTATGCCAGGGACAGAGGTTACACTTCACATAAGGTTGATTGCAAGGTAGTGCCTTGGTCACTGCCCTGACTGATTTACTGTTACAGATATGGTATAGCAGTCTGTAGTCCTCTCAGAGACATTTAGAGAATTGTAAGAAGAATAAATCTCAGAAGTTTGCCAGAGGTTTGCAATATGACCAGAAATTCTGGGGCTATTGGATATTTCTATAACTGGATATAGGAGGACAGCTGTGCCCTCAGATCATGATGTATTCAATGGAGGCAGTAGCTGGGATGAGAGTATTGCTTGAAGACTGGAAGTCAAGTAGAAGAGTTGAATAAAATTTCTGACAGCCTTTTTCTCCTCTGGATGAAAAAAGAGACTGAACCTTTGTGATAAAAACAAGCCTATTATTTAGTTTATGAATTTTTGTTTATGCTGTTTTTTATAGGTTTTAGTAATCTTTTCTTTATTCTCCTCTGCCTCTGAACTTTTTCTTGAAGCTTTGCATTCAGAATTGAAATAATCTCATTTTTGTCTTATCTAAAAGACTGTTGTCTTGAGAATGGCTTCAGGGTGTCTGGAGAGACATGAGCATTTCACTCTCAAGACGATAATGATATAAGACTGGTACAAATGCACTGTGGCAGTATGCAGCACCCCAGTACATGACCAGGGTAGCAGCAGACTGTCAGATGCTCCTTTCTACTGAGTTTCAAAGGCTGGCTTGGTAGATATTAATACGGGCTACTGGCTGAAGGGGAAAAGAGAGTCCTAAAAAACTGTTCATCAGCACATTCTTGGTGTGCAACTGGGAGAATATCTGAACCTTGAAGTCTCCTGGAAATTGTGGTATCACGTGGGCCAAAGAAGACATAATGTAATACATCCTGATCCTGAACAGAGGCCAAGACATATAACAAGTGGAGGTGTGCAACAATGTACATATCAGGTTTTAAAAATGAAACAATTAATAAGCCTTCTAGCTTTGGTTAGAGTAATACAATATATCTGAATTATAGGAAATTCATTAAGAAGAATAAACACTTCCTGGTTTTGGTAGCCTCTGTTCTCATTTCATAACCACCTATTTGGAACCTGCTTAGCAGATGTGCACCTTTAGCAGATGTTTAGAAGTTGCCTTGTAAATATTTTCTATGTTTTATTGCCCTTTGAATATGAATATATCTTTAATCTCAGTGATCTATTCTGACAGTTGTCCACCTTGCCAAATTCTATCAGTCTTCTTTTTTCAACTGTGATAAGGGTATTGTCTTCCCACCATATATTTCTGATTTTTTTCTGTTTGGTGGGATGTCTTTGCTAAATTGGTAGGGTCAGCCATCATCCTTCTATTTTACTCCATATTGACTGTTTATGCATCTGTTATATAGAAGGTTTGCTGTTTGTGAGTTTCCATTTTTCTGTAATGTGGCAAAGTAATTTATGGCTCTCCATTGTGTCATTGATTATAATTTTTAACACCATCTTCACTTTTTCACTGAAGTTGCCAACAATCATTATTACAGTTAAGAGAAAAGTTTTCTCTTCTGAACTATAACATCAGATTTGTAAAAGCTATTACTGTGAGATATATATTCATATGCCTGCCCTTGTGCCAAACACCTAATGACTTTTGGAAAGAAAAAAACAGAAGGAAGATTCAAGACAAGCAATATTTTTTCTTTTGCATTTGTCAACATTTCCGTTTCAGAAAAGATCTTTTTTACCTTGTGTTTAGCTACAGGTAGACATGATGAAATCATTTAATTTAAGCAGAATTGAGGCATTGTCTTCTGAAAAGTGGACTACTTTTTGTCATCGTAATCCTCAGAGTGTAACAATTTCCAAATCCATTGCTGGTGACACTGTAGTCTTCTAACAGGGTTGCTTCTGCAAGGCCGTAAGAATGGTCGCTCATAATCATATGGTTCCCTGTTTTCAGCATACACAGATCAGCTTTGTTTTCCAGGGTATTTCAATTCTTCTCTGGTCATGTCAGAGATCCCTCTCCTTTTAAATTAATGAATAAAACCTCATTGGGAAAAAGTAAGCAAACAAAATAAACAAAATTTATTTACAACTTCAAAATTGCTTTTTTTTCTTTTGGTTGAGCAGTATTCACAGGAGACTGTAGGTAGTGGGCACCACTTTAGATTTCCAAGCCCATCGATCACTTCCTTAAGTATCTTCTCTGCTGCTACCCAAGATTTGTGACAGCTTAAAAATGCCTGCTGATGGGTATATACCTGGCCATAAAGACAACTGAGCACTGAAATGTTCATTTCTTACACTTCAGCTTATTAATCATCATGACACCACCCTTTTCTGCATGGAAGAACACTCCTTAGCCTTTAAGTAATCTGAATTAGTGCAGCTCTTAGTACGTCCTCTTATTACTTAAAAAATGTGGAAAAGCAGATAATGGGGGTCTGCCTTCCTGGTTAAATTTCCTAATCACTGGGCAATAGAATTGGTTTTTAACTCTTGTACTCATGTATCTAAATGCTTTACAGGAAGCTCATGAAACTGTGGGATTTGCATTATACCTAAAATTCAAGAACCATGACATGTAAAAAAAAAAGCTTTTGTGGATTTCTCTCTCCATAATTCCAGAATATCAATTTTTCCTTTCTTTTCTGTAGAAGAAGTGTATTCCAGGCTGTGGTAATATTCACCAAGTTCTAGGAATACAGTGTGCACTGGTAAACAATACGTAAGAAACATTACTTGTTTTATTTTTTTTGCTTACTGCTTTTATCTCTACTTGTTGGCCAATAGGCAGGAAAAAATGTTGTCTCTGTTTTTTGCTTACTGCTTTTATCTCTACTTGTTTTCTCTTAGCTTTAGCTCTCCAGGGTGTCCTAGCAAGACTGCATGCTGCTCTGACCATGTTCTCATGCTGCTCTGACCATATTTGCACGCAGCGTTGCTGTTTGTTCAGCAGTTTGCTGTTGTGTAGGGCACACACTGATGGCAGCACGCTTTCAATTACTGCAGGAAGACTCCACTAAAACCCAGGGGTTGGATGCTTTTATGTTTTCAGAAACACTATCTATAGCCTTTAGAAGGCCTACTTAAATCTTGTCATTTGCACACCATTCAGCAAATGATGGTACATAGACAACCACAGAGGAAGACTGAATAATTCTTCTGCATGTATGCTGAAATATTAGGGTATCTATGCAACTACATCTTCCAGACCAGAACTGGCCTGTATCTGGCCAATGATGTGCTCAGCAGCATAAGCTCGTGTCTGCCCTGATAAATACTCCCACTATTGTTCTTGCTGCCAGACAGTCACGTCTGATCCTAATTTCTAGCATTAACATTGAACATTCTGCCATTATTTCTGAATTTTATTTTTGGAGCTGGCCTAGACCGCAGGCTAGGAGTATAAATGTACCTTCCCTCCTGCAAGGTTTCCATGCTTTTGTTCAGTGAGATGCTTCTGAAGAAGGATACAAGCTGAAAGGTAAAGTAAAAGAGCTGTATAGAAAAGAGAAGGCGAAGCAAGGAAAGGCAAGGAGAAGACAAAAGGAAAGGCAAACTACGTATGTAGATCTCGGAGTTGTCTATGGCCAGACAGAATCTGCCTAAAGCATGCCAATACGTCTAACAGTCTGCAGAATTTGGCCCTTGTTCCTCTGCCTACACACTGATGGCTGCTACAGGGCCTTTATCACAGCCTACTAGGAAGCAGATTTTTGTGTGAAACTTTGGAAGCCTGTCTAAAATAACACCAGTGTATAATTTTTCAGACCTGGACTGTTTCACAAATCTTTTCTGTGACAATGAAAAGAAAAAAGCAAGAAGGTTTAGATGCAATGATACTGTGAATGACAGTAACATAACACAAGGAAATGTCCTGATAAACATTTTCATACGTTTTATTTATTCCAAGAAATGAGAAAAAAAAAATTAAAACCATCACAGAAAGTATTACTCCCTTTTCCAACTCACTTTTCTCTTGAAAATGGGAAGAAAGGACAATGAGAAGATTGAGTACAACATGGAATGAGAACACTTTCGGAAAGTAGGGAGACCCTGTGAATAGTATGTCTCTTTCTTAAAGGTAGAACAAAATATTTTGTTACATATATTACTGTGTGGTTTAGTAGCACAAGAACTATTTTAACAGGAAGTGGCATTTTCTTTCCAGGCACAGCCCTTTATTTTCAAAGATTTTAAGAAAAATCTTGCAGGTTGTTCATATGTGTATATATATATATGTTTTGGAAAAATACTGTGAATGCCCTGACCATTTATTTCCTACAACTAGTAGAAACGCCAGTGATGTAGGAAGCAGAATTCATCCCTCTCAAGTTGTACTGAAGCAGACTGGGTGGATGTCAGTGGATCCTCCAATACTTAACTCTTTCAATTAAGGTTTTAGGTTTTCCTGGTTTGTGTGCAGCAGAATTTGGCCAGCACCAAGGTGAAACTTGTGCCAATAAATGAGGCTTCAGTCTTATTGCTGGAAAAGAAAATAAAATTACATGGAGGAGAAACTGCTTGGCTTATCCTAAAAGGAATGCTGTATTTTTGAGAGCGAGATGGGGAAAAAAGAAAAAAAAAGAAGTCGTTTTCAACTATGAGAACATTTTGTAAGAGCTGCAAGAAAATGCACCCTTCTCATATGTGTGTATGTTTGTGTCCCTCATTTGTCAGCCCAGGTCTGACAGTGGGGCTGAAGAGGGTTTTTTTACTTGTTTTCTTTCTAAGGTTTATAGCTTACTAGCTATTGTACTTGGTTTGAGCTGGGGGACAAAAGCTTAGCTTCCAAAACCAGTTGTGGTATCCAGCTGAGGTGAAGAACTGTTATCATACCATTATCAAATATTAATAAAAATAAACTTTTTCCCCAGCAGGAAGTGAAAGCTAACAATGGAACTGGAATGCAATGGTCTTCACACAGGATGTGAAGCCAGGACCTGGCCACTAAACACCATTGAACTTTCCGTAAGACTCTTTTTTCTGTGGCCACTCTGTGATTTTTAGCTATGACATGCATTTTTAGTCTCCATGGTATCTTAAAATAGGGTAATTAACCTGATTTTCTGGCTATCAGTGGAGGTAATTAAATCTTGAATATCCAAATTTTTGCCATGCCACTCACTGCAGAGAAGTTTTGCATCCATTGCCTGTGCTACCGATGGAGTGTAAAGAGTATGTGGTAAAAGTCTTGTGTTGGTTTACTGCTGAAGTATTGTTTTTAATACAGCTTCTGAACAAACTGAGTTCAGCTAATCTATATCAACTGATGTTCTCACATTAACCTTATGAAGCAATAAAGACTCACTGAATAATTGATACACAGATGGAGATTGCGCAGCTCTATTTGAGCCAAGTGTGATGAACATGGGAATAGCTATAGCAAGGTCATTTGATGATGCTCAAAGGAATTCTGAAAAACCAATAACATCTCTCTTAGGAGCTGGCATAGTTCCTTAGATAAAATACTGAAATAATGGCGGGGGGAGGGGTAGGGAGAAGAAGCAATTTATGCATACATGGCAGTCTTCTAGAAAGTGGTTGTGAGTAGCTGAGCATACACTGAGCCATATGTACACCAGGAGTTTCTTAGTCAAAGAAAAAGACCTAGATATTTGCTGTCAAATTTCAATCAGCGTTCTTTAAGGAGATTCCTTTGTGTAAATCTCATTAAGGAGATTCCTTTGTGTAATTCTCATTTTAAGGTAACTTGCCACAAACAAACGAAGAACATGGATATGTTTAACATAGAATTATTATAACATTCAAAAAGTAATGGAAGACTTTGTTTCCAGTTTTTTATGAAAGTGGAGAGCATCAGGGTATCATGACATTAGCTTAATGTCTGATAAGGGGAATAAATGACTATCCAATGTTCTTCATCATCCTATGAAATGAACAGATTTTTCTTTTCTTTGCAGATTCCCTTGGCCTTCTCAGAGGTGGTGAATATAAAATCTAGAAGGAAAGAATGTTCCATTCCAAACCAATATTATTATCTACAGAAAAGAATACCTGAGAAGTGAATTAAAAGAAATGTAGAAAAGAAAGCGATTGTGGATCTCAGGGATAATCAGTTAGTCCTAGCATTTTGGTCTTGTTTGATGGTGTTTAGAAAACTCCTTAAAAGATTTTACTTCTTTGTTCTTCTTGCTCATTTGTGAAAAGAGGAATGTTAAAATTGTTAATTCTGTTCGGCCTTTTTTCCTCCAGCTGAAAAATAATAATAAAAAAAAAAAGGCTTAAGAGCCCATCTGTTACAACTAAATCAAAGAAAGACAATTTCATCCAGCCTCTGGTCATCATGAATTCTTTCAAGTTAGATAACATCATCTACACATAAGGGCACATCCTTTCTGTCACTTCAGTTCAATTAATGCCAGGAGTTAATGAAGTCCACTCAATAAAAGACTGGCATCTCAACCTGCACCATATGCCTGTTTGTGCAACCGAATCAAGTCGTAAACCCCAAACCTTTATAAGCATTTAAATCTTTAACCCTTGGGTGCCAACTTAAGATTTGATTTAGATGCTTAAATGTAAACATCTTGTGCAATTTTAAATGCTCTATCATACCCAGGCTTGCCTTCGTTTGCCTGTACAGAGGGTTTAGGTCTTCTGCACCATGCCAATCAGTTTTGGGATGTCTTAGTGTCTCTGCGAGTCAGACCTGACACTAGAGGTCAATGTTCAGGCAGCTAAATCCACTTCATAGGACTGAATTCTTCCCACATAAGTTTAAGTTTCTGTATTGTTTATTGTCTATGTAAGTTCTTATGTGTGAGCTGGGTTCACCTGAACAGTTCCCATTGCTGTTAGTGAGCAGCTGGAGCTAAACTCAGTTACTCAGGTGTAGAGCTATTTGAGTTGGCATAGGTCAGCCTGCCAGGTGCTGGTTTAGCAGGGGTATTCTGTGGATCCAGTGCCATATCTGGAAGATGACCCGGATACCTCAGGGTAACTTCAGCAACACTGGGTGGATACAATACGGGAAACTTGAGTAGAGCTGCTAAATTGTGTTGTCTTTGTATGGAAACTTACATTTGCATGCCTGCATTTGGATCTGAATCCTACCCCTGTCCTGCAAACACTTAAATTTATGTAAAGTGAGTCCCACCCGGACAGCTTGGTGGTGAGTCCTACCTATAAATACATTGTAATAGTTGGACCTAAGTGACATACCTTCAACTCAACATAAGCACCTGTCACGGAGCAGGGAAGTACATCTAAATGCCATAGCTGATAACTCCCTCACTCCTGAGTCCTTTCTGGTATAATACACTGCTCACAGTATCAGGTCCAGATTTTGTCAATTAATCCTTGCCTTGACCAGTTGCTTAAATGCATAGAAGTTTTAATGGGAAAGTTGCCATGTCAGGACTAAACACATCCTCCTAAATTAATTTCACTCCCTTTTTTACTGAACCTGGCAAAATAACATTTTTTTAAGACTCTATTTTCCGACATTTTCAGAAGTTGCCTGAAAGAAGTCCTACTTTCTTTTTTTTCCTGTTTATTCTACATTCAGATTAAGCCATTAGCTGTGGCTAATACTACTTCAAAGATATAATATTAGAGCAAAAATTGGGGCACTATTATGCTATTTTGTGCTATCTATGCCATATTATTCAGCCATATGATGATGTAGAATACGGACTTTTCCCCCTCTATTCCATTAACAGATTCTTACATCTTTTATTTTCTTTTCTGATTTGCGTCAGCCGGTAAACAACTGCCATCCTCAAATAAGCTATTTAAAGTGCTTTTACCAGAAATGTTTGAAGCTTGTTCATCTCAGCAATAAGCATGCACTACATATGGTTGAAAAAAAATACATATTCTTTTGACAACTGCTTGATAAAAATAGCCTTTTCTCCTAAATTGTTCAGGCAGATAATACCATAAAATTGCAGATTATGAAAGGCTAAACACTTGGACCTCCTTACAGAGCCTGCAAAGACAAAAAAAAAAAAAAATAGAAAGTAGTTTTTTCTAAAATAGTACAAAGATTTCTTTGTGGATTTCTTCACAGAAAACTCTGAAGATGCTCTTTTTGACTGAACATGCCTAGTGTTCTCCAAAATCTTTGGTTCCATACTAACCTTCTGTTGTATGATTACTTTTAGGCTACTGTGCTTGTTTTTGTGGAGTAGATGATACCATGAGATCAGTAAAAAGTGCGAAACCTCCAGTGTCTTCTTTGCATCTTCCCTGCATGGGGTAGGGGAGGAGGATCTCAGACTCCTCAAAGGAATTTAATTGATTCATCAGGGGTATTTTGAGAGGTTAAGCTACAGTTCATAAGGCAGGTGCCCTAGAATAAAGAAAGATATAACAAGAACAAATATTTGCATGCTGTTTGTTCTCCCAACATTCTTTTTTCCACCCTTTTATTAAAACTGTGGAACATATTGTCTGTGTTTTAAGAAAGTTCTTAGCACTGCAGCCAAGTTTCTAAGGTATAACTCTGATGTTGCATTGCCCTGAGGCGTGGAAGGACTTACTGTGCCATGCTGAGAAAATCTGCCCCCATACTGCACTCAGAGTAGGTGCATGCAGAGGATGGGAGTCATCTCACATAGCTTTAAATGTCTACTGTGTGGCACAGTACTTCTAGGGAATGATCCATCTGGTTTAACGTGATCTCAGTTACACCATACACACTGATTATACCGGTTTCATCACTCTTGATTTTGCAGGCAGCCTGGGCTGACTAGTTCAGGTACACATTTAAACAGTGAAATCCCACTCACAGAGGAATCCAGGGAGGATTACTCAACCTAGAAAGGAGACAGAAGTACAGACAGTGAGTGCTGTGTTAGAGCAATTACATCGAAGCACCACAAGCCAGAGGGACCCAGATATTAGACTGCAAAGAAGACAAATGGGAACTCTCATATGTGGCTGGAGGTAATCCCTATATTGTTCCTTGCATTAGGGTCCAGGCTCATGTTGTTACACATTTGAAAGAGAGTATATATGCAACAGTATGTATGTATAGAGACAATAGACCAAGTTATAGACAAACATTATGGTCTTCTCCACATGAAATTGTTTTTAAAGTGTTATCTCAGGATTAGACTAATAATATGCATTCTGTATTTATATAGTGACCTTGTAAAAACCCCCTTTTTTTGTGAATGATTTTCATTCTTACGCATCAGCATTTTCTGAAGGGGAAAAAAATCCACTTGGAAAATTTCCAACCTTCTCTAATCAAATACTCGTCACTAGAACAACAACTTGAAAGATTTCTGAGCCCTTGAATCACGGCCCTGCGCAGGCTCAAGGGTAAACTCCAAACGCCATTTAAAATCTAATGATAGCAGTTCAAAATTTAAATATGTAGCTTCATCTAGTTGATAAAGTTCCTTTTACAGTCAATGGAGAGAGAAATGTACTTCTAGAAGGCTATTTTTTGCAGATATCTTAAACAACTATTTTAAGATGGGATGAATCACTCTGCAAGTATCTGTCTCTCTTCACAGATGATTGAGGGTACCTAAAAGCCTAATTTAGACCAGTCACCTAAGCTTTGGGTAGTTAAAGACAGCAACATTCTTCCCACTATATTTGTCTGTTATTTCTTTTCTACTTCCTTCTGGCTTTACCAGGTCCTCTTGCAGCCTCTGTGCAATGTAACCACCAACATAGGGTTATGCCTAAAATCCCCACTAATGGTAACAGTTGCATTACACTCTATTTCATCAGAAAACACAATTTAATTACCTAGCTAAAGAGATGGATTATTTTTTGGTTGTCTGCTAAAAATTTTGTACAACAGTCCTAGAATATCACTATACTTCTACAATTCTTTCATTGCTGTTTCACTTCAGACTGCATTAAAATGTCCTCCAGTTCAGACCTTCTGAAAACTCCACCTTAAAGTACAATCCTCATTTACCAGTTCACATTTCTTCTGAATCATTAGCATAACTGCGTAACAATGGCTGCCTAATGAGTATTTTTTAAGAATTTCCTATGTATATCTTGCTGCTAAATTTGCGTATACTGAGGACACAGCCATCCAGCGTACATCATCAAAATGTGTATCAAAGTCAGAAATGCAGAGCTCTCACAAAAATGATAAAATTACAGGTATCTATCTGCTAAGGTTTCTTCTCATTATTTCTCTTTTTTCCTATTGAATGGTTTTCTTTAGTAGGAAACTGTTATTCAAACAAAACACACCATGATTATTAAAAAATGTCATGAGTAATACAGACACCTCTAAAATTTTCTGGACATACATTACAACAGGAATGGCAAACAGATGAATAGGATGTGACTCAATTTAACTGGTTATGCAGAAATGTAGAACTTTCTTGTATCCCCACTCAGGTAATCCATAACTTGTAGTGGATTGAAGACAGAATTCAGAGGAACACAGATATTGGTATTCTGGTGTTCACAGGTATTGGATATTGCTGGTGAGGGGTCTGGAGCACAAGGCTGATGGGGGGCAGCTGAGGGGGCTGGGGTTGTTTGGTCTGGAGAAGAGGAGGCTGAGGGGAGACCTGATCGACCTCTACAACTGCCTGACAGGAAGGGGGAGCCAGGGGAGGTGTTGATCTCTTCTCCCAAGTAACGGGTGATAGGACAAGGGGAAATGGCCTCAAGTTGCACCAGGAGAAGTTTAGGTTGGACATTAGGAAAAATTTTTTCACTGAAAGAGTTTTCAAGTACTGGAATGGGCTGCCCAGGGATGTGGTTGAGTCCCCATCCCTGGAGGTATTTAAAAGACTGGTATACGAGGTGCTTAGGGACATGGTTTAGTGGTGGGATGGCAGTGTTAGGTTAACGGTTGGACTGTATGTTCTGAAAGATCATTTCCAACCTGAAGAATTCTATGATTCTATGATTTATTTGATATAATATAGTGGGGTTTTTTTCCGGCAGAAGTAGTTCCCATCCATTCATGGTCAAGGAGTTGAGATCTAATTTCTAATTACTGATCTAAATTCACAAGAGATGCATAGAATGTATGTGAATCACATCCTATAAACATATTTTTTTTTCACTGACTATCTAAGTAACAGGTAGTGTTTCTCCTACCCTCCTTAATCAGGGAGGAGACCACACAGCCAAAGAGCAAAGATGGATGGAGCTGTGGTTTAGCCTTGAGGAAATAAAACCAAAGCGAAAGCTGATTATAGTCTTCATCTATGTGAAAGGTAGGGAAATAAATACAAGGACTCTTGGGATCCTTTCCTTCAAAAGGAACATGGAGCATGGCCCTGTTAAGCCTAATAACTCACCTATCTTTCATCTCTCTTAAACATAAGTCATATTAACACTGACACTTTACAGAACACCAGCCACTCCAAATAAGTAGAAGAAGGGGCAACCAATTCCTTCCACAGTTACCAGAACATGTCAGGTGTAGAGGACTGGGTTGCTGAGTAAGATTAATTGAAAAATTACTCTCCAGCTTTTCTACCTAGAGAAGGGGACATTGCCTAAAAGCATGTCCTGCCCCAATTCTTCTCTGCCCTTCACTGTAAACTGATTGCAAAAACCTATGTCTGTTATGCTTCATAAGACTGGGTAAAAGAATGATGCTTATAATGAGCTTTTAGCATGCTGCCTCCCACAGCCTCATTTGAGTCTATCACTGCCTTGTTTCCTGTCGGACATGAGTCATTGCAGCAAGTCATTGAGCAAATCATTCCAGATTCCTCACCAAACATCAGTTAAAAGTTGTCTTGCCATCAGAATCTACCCCAAAGAAACAAAATCTTACACAGGCATGACAACTCCAACTAGTTCAAGTACTTAAAAGGTGCAAAAGGGTGCTTGCCAATAAGTTAGCAGGGCTCATTGAAAGAGCTTTAAATTAGGTTTGAAGGGGGAGGGGGATGAAACCAGGCTTGCTAGAAATAAGCCTGGGGATGGCACGCCAATGTGTGAGGGACAGTGTGCTGGCAAGGTCTTTTGGTCTGTCACCTTAGAGGGAGTGGCGGATAGTAATCCAAGTGGCAAAAAAGATGCAAAGGTTATTGATGGCTAGTAACAACTGTGATTAGTCACTTAGGAATTAAGACTTCTTCCCTCAGAAGAGTGGCAGGATCATTAGGCCAACTGAATTGCCTCTATACCAATGCTCGCAGCACAGGCAACAAACAGGAGGAGTTAGAAGCCATCATGCAGCAGGAAAACTGTGATATAATTGCCATCACAGAAACATGGTGGGACAACTGACTTAACTGGAGTGCTGCCATGGATGGCTATAAACTCTTCAGGTGGGATAGGCAAGGAAGGAGAGGTGGTGGGGTAGCCCTGTATGTTAGAGAGTGTTTTGATTGCCTGTTGGAGCAGGTCCAGAGGAGGGCTACAAAAATGATCCAAGGTCTGGAGCACCTCTCCTATGAAGACAGGCTGAGAGAGTTGGGCTTGTTCAGCCTGGAGAAGAGAAGGCTGCGGGGAGACCTGATTGCAGCCATTCAGTGCTTAAAGGGGCCTATAGGAAAGATGGGGACAATCTTTTTAGCAAGGCCAGCTGTGTCAGGACAAGGGGTAATGGTTTTAAACTAAACCAGGGTAGGTTTAGACTAGATATAAGGAAGAAATTCTTTACAATGAGCGTGGTGAAACACCGGAACAGGTTGCCCAGAGAGGTAGTGGAGGCCTCATCCCTGGAAACATTCAAGACCAGGTTGGATGGGTCTGAACAACCTGATCTGGTTAAAGATGTCCCTGCTCACTGCAGGGGGGTTGGACTAGATGACCTCTAGGGGTCCCTTCCAACCCAAAACATTCTATGATTCTATGATTCTAAATACAACATCCTTTCAGATCACCTGAAGTTCTGAAGCTTTCAATGCCAGTTGCTGTTATTTTGGAGGCTTGAAGAACCAGGATCTTCCACATAAGCAAAGATTCTTTTACTCAACACTCCTTTCTTTTCCTGTCATTTTCTGCCTCTTATCACAAGTCTTCTAGGTGAGTCTGGGTTTAGAGGCAGAGGTTCAAAGCCTTCCACGGTGACTTAAGACAATTTATGCCCTTTCATCCTTAAAGTGGGAATAAGCTGCAGTTGTGCAGCCACAGATAACTATGTTGCATCATGTCAGGATTGTGAAGCTGGTAAATCCTCCCACGACAGCTGCATGTTACAACTCCTGAACTTACAACCTGCAGCCAGCCAGGGCCTCAGGTAGTGATGCAGTGGGCATGATAACTCTTTTCAATGAGATCTGTATCTGACATCTTCGTATCATGTTGTTTTGGTGGGGAGGATATTTAGCACAGAGATTTTGGGTTCTTCAGCTTCATAGTGTAGTCAACAAAGATAGATGGGGTCTCTAGAGCCTGATTAAAAACAGGAGCTTATTTCAGCTGTTTTGGTTTTCTTGGGGGAAAAAAGAATATTCCTCTCTTCTCTGTAGAAGATATCCAGGAAGATTGTCTGAAGTAAAGTTGGCCCTTGAGAATCTCCTCCTCTTTCTTCTTGCACTGACCAGCAAGGAATGAAGATCCTCCAGGAGTGTTATGCTATTACCCTTCTGGTGCTCTTCCTAAAACTCCTCTCCCACTCTTTTGTCCTTCTAGGATGTGGGGGTAGAGAACTGAGGAAACCACATCCAGTCAACTGCTAGTGATGGTCATCAGGTAAATAGACATGACTGGAATTCAGGATCCAGAGCCAAAACTGATGTGGAGAGCATCACTTCCCAGAACTTCTGCCACCTCTTTTCTTTCTGGTTACATGATTTGCTTTTTCTGATGGAGTCTGGTTTTGTCACTGATTTGGACATGAGAGTTTGGTTAACATTTCTAAGATTTTGAGCTTAGAATGGTTTCTCTGTACATTGAGAAAGGGTGAGTGAACAGTCCCTGATATACTGATTAACAGCCATGGCTGATGTCTTTTTTAATATCTATCCTGGCTCTTTTGTTGTAGGCTAGTCTTCATGTTTAGGTGTGTATGTATATCATGGATGAAAGAAAGGTGTAGAAATCCCTAAGCTGGAGGAAAAGAAAATAGAGCCAGAACCATATATGTGATAGCTCTGCCACCACAGCATGGCACCCAAGCTAATTAGCTGCACAGAGAAACAGGGTTAATTAGACCAGACACAACACCGCATCAGTTAAGTTTTATAGTTTGGGTAGCTGAGCTAATAACTTCAGATATCGCTATGAAAAGGCACTCAGTATGGATAACACCTTCTGCTGCAATCCATCAATATGGTACACATGCACAAGGCCATCCCCTTGCTTATTAAATCAATGGGTAATTTGCATAACTGATTTCAGAGCAGACCCAACAGTCTAGCTAGTCAGGACGCCAAATAAAACAGAGTGGGCTGGTAGTATTAATTCATGGGTGGTCTGAATTAACTGAAAGATTTCTGTAGCTGATTATAGCATTAAAAGATAATGAAAAGAACCAGCAATCTACACCATAAAATTTCGTACATGAATAACTTTTTAAAACACTAAAGGGAAAGGAATAAATAATGAACAGTGTCTATCCCTTTATGTCCAATATCTAAGTACCTATAGAAGACATAATTTCTGATTCTGGCACCCTTACAATTTGGCAAAGAATGGGAAAACAGAAGACACTAAGAGGAAATTAAAGCTAGACAAATCAAACCAGAAATGAGAACACATTGTAAAGCAGGGTGACAGGGATCGTTGTCACTGTGAGCGTCTTTGATCAGTTTGAGACAAATTACTGGATGGGAAAAACGAGCCAGTTGGTGGAATTTTGTGCCATTACAGAGGTTGGCCTGGAGGAGCAGCATGACTCCTTTTGGCTCACAGAGTGGCAGCAGCTGGTTGGAATCAAGAGTCTGACATGAGCTGAAGCAGACAGTACTTGGGTGTCTAGAGAAGAGAAGCTCCTGTTTTGCAAGGAATTAACAGGAGAAGAAATTTTCCCTCCTGTGCTCACAAGAACTGTTACTTTCAGTTTGGTAAGGCTGTGTACCTGAGCCACACAAGGAAAATTTGACTTACAGTGTACCAGCTGAAGGTTCAAATTAATGACCCACTTAACATGATTATATCATCAACTGAGCAATGGTTACTGATCAAATGCACTCTGTCGGCTGCATGGCACACGTAAACTATTATAACTTAAACGCACTGAAATAATTTTAAACTTACCGAAAAGGCCAAACATCCATATAAAAGAGTTCAGTTATCACAGAATCACAGAATCACAGAATGGCAAGGGTTGGAAGGGACCTCAGGAGATCATGTAGTCCACCCCCCCTGCTAAAGCAGGTTCTCCTAGAGCATATTACACAGGACTTCATCCAGGCGGGCTTTGAATATCTCCAGAGGAGACTCCACAACCCCCCTGGGCAGCCTGTTTCCTACAGGCTTATGTAGTGCATATGAGCCATTACAACAACTTAGTTGACTTACCAAACTGTGATAATTAGAACCTGAAACCGAACACTTAAGAGAAAATAATTTCTTTACTCTTTAACAGTTTGTTTTATAACGGAGGCCTCTGCATGGAATATTATTCTCTGCTTCATAGCTGGGCTGAGCAACAGGGGAATTTTGCCTCTTCCTATAATGTACAGGTACATAAGAGACAATAACTGGCGTGCACTGAGTCACATATCTGTCCTTGAAACACCATGCTCTGCTTTGCACCTCTATCTGTCCAAGTATGTTCCTCTTCTGAATGAATTCTGTTAAAAATGAACAGAAACACTGCAAAAAGGGAATGAGTTCAGCATTTAGTCCATCATAATGATAATTTTCTTTGAGGTACATCTATCTCTACAAAGGCTGGGCACAGTGCCAGCCCTAATGTAACATTTAACAATAATGCAGGGTGTGTGGGGGAAATATAAAAACATAATGGGTCAAATCCCCCACAGGAGAAAATTATTCCAATGCCACTAATTTCAGTGGAGAAATGCCAGTTCACACCAGTTGAGGATCTGCTGCTTTTCACAGAGCTAATTTTAATGATTAATAAGATACCAGATTGGTATTTGTTGTTGTTTGAAGTGATCGGTGCCTGATATCCCCACATCATTATTTAATTCCAGTATCAACAAGATTATCACTTAATTTGGACGAGTGTGTGTGCATAAAATGATGCCTCGCAGAGCCTATTTACGATAATCTTATCAGCTGACAGCCAAGAATTGACTGGGCTATTTGTCATCCACTATGAAGCTGGAATTATTGAGGAACTGAAATCTCTCTCTCACTCTCTCTGCCTGCCTTTATGGCGACGTGCTGCATTTTAACACCCAGCTCTTTTGTCCTCTGCTGGAATTAAATAGCATCTCAGAATCTCAGAAAAGATAATTCTCTTCACACAATGAACAGGGTTAGGGAAGGATGAAGGAAGGTTTGTAGGAAAGGACAGACAATGTGTCTTCTTCCCTCTCAAACGCACGGAATATACAGCCAGGTATTGTTTCAGCTTGCTTTCACTGCTTAAAGAAGAAAAGCTTGTTGGGGCAGCAGGGCATGGAAAAAGCCATCTTATACGAAGGTTTGGAAGGTGTTTCTGCAGTTTTGCCAAATCGGCTTTAGATGCTGAAAGAATATTCTCAGGACATGATGAGTCCTCTAGATCTTTGTCGTATATAAGAAATAGCAAAGATGCTGCCAGTCTGTATGCAGGCAAGGAGATACTAATACTGGTATTCATTGGTTTTGGCCCTCAAGCTCAAAACTCAATATTAATCCAGCAGCCAGATATAAAAGAAAGCACAATCACTGTTTCTGAGGATCACAAAGTATCTTCTGGTGTGTCAAGACATTTCACACTGCTTCCCTCAATCTCACTGCTTTTATGTTGCTTTCCAAGACAGGAATGTATGCACTGTTGTGCTCTGGTCAATCCCAAGGGAAAGTTTGGTGACCAGCATCTAACACTGCCTCTTGCAACTTTCTCTTCCAAAGAAAAACCAGGATCTCTCTTCTTGCCAGTGGAACAAGGGCTATAGCAAATTCAGAAATCATGGGGTGGATGATGGAGCAATGAATGCTGCATAGTGGGTCACATAAGCCTTTCTGCAAGTGCCTGGTGGATAGGAGGTAGTGAATATGAAATATTAAAGCATACAGAGTGTGGAGAGGGGTATTCAGGAGGAAAGGTGCTATTCCTGTCAACTTCTGTTCTCTCTGCCATGCACCCTGCTTACTCCCCGTGTTTCACAGGGGCAGTCAGGGCAGGCAAAGAAATCCACACAAAATGCTGCCTCTAAGTACTGCTGAGCAGATCTGTAGGTCTGTAGTAACAGCTAAAAATAAAAGGGAAAAAAAAAAAAAAACCCACAACAAAAACCCACACCATGTTTTCCACTTTTATCACTCTATTATACAACATCTCTTAATCCTAAGGGTGAAGTGTCTTCCTGAAATATACTCCAAGATTCCGGTCTTTTTTAACAAGCCTGTCTTTCCTGCAATAAGAAGTCTAGAAGATATAATGATTTTTGACAATACGATTAAAACTTAAGGGCTGTGTGTTCCTCTTTATGGTCAAGAGCAGTGCAAAGGACAGGGCTCTGCAGTGATCACATGAAAAAGAAGGAAAGAAAATGTAATTTGCACCCATCTGGATTTTCAACACTTGGCAAAGAGAGGCGAAAACCAGGGTAACCCATCAGGAACCACGAAAAATATTGAACCCTGAGGGTTTCTAATGGGATTTGTATGCCAGGATATAGCTCTAAGTGAACTGTATACAAGCTGCATGCAGTTCAAAGTGAATTCTGTACCAGTCATTCCTTTCCAGCCAGCTTCCATAGTTGAAGAAATCCAGTGAAACTGCAATTTTGTCCCACAAAGAGATGTGGATTCCTTTGGATAGTAAAACTACTGTTCACTGGAAGAGCAATAGCTTATGGGATGATTTTCAGAGTAAGCAGAGATGGGTGAAACTCAGACTTGGTAAACAGTTTTCTGAGTCTCATTGTCAGCTTGATCACTATGTTCATTCCCATCGCCCCATAAAAACTATCAAGAGGGAATAACGCTAGTGAAAAGCAACACAACACATGTGAGTACCTGCATGTAAAGGGTAGAAATCTTACAGCAAAATATAAAATGATTTTTCCCTTTGTAGAGGTATAATCTTACAGTCTAGCCCCACGATTATCTATTTCATGTAAAGTGAGATGAATGATGAATATAGCTCAGCTGTAGCGGAGCTGTAGCTGAAACTCTTGTTATGGGCAATATAGAGAAGCAGACTATTCAGCATATGATTCATTCAACTTGTTTCAGACACTTATTTCAATGGGATTAATCATACCCAGCAAATCCTTAGTTCTCTCCAGTGATTCTGAAAGAGTTGAGAGAAACAGCCAAGGTGCAGACATCTACACTGTACTTATGTTCAGATAAATCTTATCCTTTCAGACAATTCTTAGCTCTTTTCAGACAATTGTTAGTTCTCTAAAGTAATTTGATATTCTGGGTCATAACAACATTATTATGATAACAATTATTATTCTTCAAAATTTAAATGAATGACTAATGAAATATGTAATAAATTTCCAAAAGCCTATGTGTAAGTCCCCTTTAGGGCTTAGTAGACCCATACTTTTTGCTGAAGTAAAATAAAAAATGTGTATTATTGTCATGGTTCCTTGGAATCCCTTTCTTTATATCTTAAGATGTTTGGTCCTATTGTATGGTCCTTGTGTCAGGGGGAACTTGCAGAGCTTTTTTTCGCCCTCCAATGTAACTTGGAGTTGGGGGGAGCTTATCATGCTGATTTGCCCTTGTATAACTGGAAGTAGAATTAAGTCCACAGCAGGTGGGCCATCTAAGGCTTTAGATGGTAAATTGAATTGGAAGAACACAGTAGTATCTTAAACTCCACGTCTTCCATGGTTGGAAAGAAGTCAAAATAAACTGTATGCTATGAAGATTTCTGAGAATGGTGGATCCGCGCTGCTTGAAAGCACATGCACTTCTTACACTGATTCTTCACTGATGGTGAACTTCCCAGAAAGCACAGCTTTTTTGTACAAATAACAGGCCTTCATGCTTGGCACCTGATGATTCTTTGTTTCCAGCCGAGGAACTGTGGGTTTGTGGCCTGAGAATGACAATAGGAATGTGTTTATTGTTAGGGTCACAGCTGGAGATGATTATTACTTTTTTCTTTGTCAAAAGGAAATGCTACAGGCAGCTAAACGTGCTTTAGGCTCATTTGAGGGAGCATTCCTAGAAAAAAGTCCTCTCTCTCTGCTTCAGCTTTCCTTTCTCAGATCTAGGTTTACTTTGCCACCAGAAGGCTGGAAGTCCATAATATTTTTGTTCTGGCAGGAAGTCATGAAAAATTTACACGATTTGCTTTACTGAGGTGACTGGGGAGAAATCAGGGTTAAGGATTCTCAGGGTTAGGGATTCACATTCCGCTGTAAATTTACCCCAGTGCCCGTGTATAGCGAAGGGCAGTCAGGAAGTCTGTCTGTGTTGCATATCACAGCTTCCAACTCAGTAGGCTGCAAAATCTAGCAAGTGCAGGGAGGATTTGTCAGCACTGAGCTCCAGTGCTAGCTCACGTAAAGCCAGCTTGGCATGGTGTTGACATGCTCCAAAAGCCCAGTCCAAACCTTACTGTTGTGAATGAGTTGAAGGTGCTCTAAAGAACACATGCCAATATAGAAATACTGTGGCAGCAGTTCTTCTTTGCAGACCAAGCCCAAAGGATAGCATTTTGAACCTTTCAAAGGTATACATTGCCTTCCAACCTCAGTAGTCAACTCAGTCGATGGTAACCTCAGCAAATGGCTGGCATCAATCAGCCTTTTTATAGACATGGATGCATGTCTAAACATCATATTTTGTAATTAATACAGTCCATTCCTCCGTTCTCCCATTGACTTTGGTAGCTGAGATGCAATCTGATTTAATTTCTGTAACATAATCTTGTTTGTTTTTCTAGTACTTTTCCCTGCTAATATTAAAATCCTATTCATTTATTTGTATGCACTGTTAGATAGATGTGCATCTGTGGGTGGATTGTAAACATGGAAGAGCTGATATATGAAGAAATGCTTTCAGTGGGCTGAAATTGCTTGGGGCTGAAAAAATATCCAGAAAGCTCAGTGTCTGATAAGTTTTTCCCTTTCAGAAATGTACTCACAATATTCATAAGACAAAGGCAGCAGTGGTTCTCCAGAAGCACGTTATTTTGTTCAAAGCCCTTGCAAACTGAAAGAGTATCTTTAAGAATTTCTTCTGCCTGACCACAAAACAACACAGTTTACATTTTATTCTAATTTCACGGGATGAACTTTAAGAATTAGGAAGTCTCATGTTTTAGACTGAATCAGCTGGTGAACATTCAGATTGTAAATATAGACTGGTGCCTGGCCAATTATAGATATCTGCAATGTAGACAACTTCAGCTGAGATTCACCTTAGCATCAGAAGAGAGAAATTAGATTTTTGGGGGAGCAGATCATCTTATAAGAAAAGTAGACATTGCAAATACATCAGAGGAACCATGTTTAGAAGGGTCTATTTCTTTCCAATTGCAAATGGTTCATAGATATCTACATTGCAGATGTTGATAGCTGCTGAAAGCAATTGCACCCAGAGAACATCCCATGGACGGTAAAGGTGGATTTTGATGCCCAGTAGGACTTCAAATTACTCCAATCTGGAGCTTTGCCACCACTGACGGAGTGAGAAGTGGCTGTGCCTCACCATTGATCACATAGGGAAGTGTAATCTCAAGCCTTAGACATTATTGGAGAGCGAATCCACCTGAAGTGTCCTAGAAGAAACCCAACTACAACTTTAATTTCCTGCAGCAGTGAACTTTTGTTTTGGAATTAATGGATTCTGGGCACTTATACAGGAAGTTAATATCTAACTACCTGTGAGAACCAGACAATTAAGTGGAAAGACCCCTATGACGGTATGCAATCATAACCTGGTATTTATACATCAGTGCCATATAGATATTCCAAATCAGATGGGAAACACATCATTTTAAGTATTATATAAAAATACAGTGAAAGACTGTTCATGTTTTAGCACTAAAATATGTGAAATGAGATGACAAGATAAGGGATGTCAGGGGTGAAGAGAGCAGCCTTACGTTATGAACCAGGTTAGGGGCAAAACCAGCACAAACATCAGATTTCTGGAGCTTTCCTTTTCCATGAGGTCATACTGCCTTCCTACTTTGTGTATGCTCTAAGTAAATAAAGGCCAGCTATGGATAATGAACTACATTGCTCTAATTAAAACCAGAGCCTGTTCCCACTGCCTGCCTCTTGAGGAAATGCTTGGACTGTACTCCCATGAAATTGTTTGAATGCACTAAAATAGTGTGGTATATATGCTATTAACCTCCTGATTAATCAAGAGACAGAGGCAGAGACAGAGATACACATGGAGGTTAGGGATGTTGCACTGTGTCTGAGCAGAACCATAGATTCAAGTCATGCTACATCTTCTGTTTACAGCGTAAAAGCTTTAAATCTGGTTTTATAGACAGACTATCTCAAGTCCTGAAACAAGCTGATCCTTTGAAAGCCAACAGGATGAGGACAGTCCAGCCTTGGGACTGTATGCAATGTAAACACAGGTATAGAAATGACCCAATGATTAGTCCATATACAATGCCTTAGTTCTTGCCTTCCCAAAGCTAGGGGAAAGATAACAAGAACGAACAATTTTTGTTATTAAAGACTGGAAATAGTTGGTAACTCCTCACTTTCCCTCCCTATAAGCATGCTCTGACTGAAATCACTTTAGGTTAATCAGTTCCCTCTGGGTTATTGTAATCAAGAAAGAAACCAAAACCAAAAGCAAAAATACCCCCTACTGATTAAGTGCATCCATGAGCTATGCTGCCTATACTGCCTGATTTCCAATGAGCATTTTGTCTTAGATGGGATTCTTAAGACTAAAATAGCCAATAAAAGCTTTTTTTCCCTGAATTAAAAGCACGTTAGCTGTTTTCTGTACCACTACACTGAACAGTAAGCATAAATGCAGCTGTTAAATCAGTTGCATATCAGCTTGGCAGGCCTAAGTATAGCTAGTTCTGCTTGTCTTGCGATTAATGTCAAGTAGAAGTAGGTGACAGTAATTGGTGTTGTTGGGAAATGAGTTCTCCGGAGAAGAGAGCAGTTCTGTGAACTCAGAGAAATGCGGCGTAGTGTGGATTGAGAACATACCATGTCAAGGCCAAATTCCAAATTCAGAACTAGGGAGCGAAATTATGCAGCTAATGAAATATACATCTGAGGAATCCCTTTAAAATATTCAGTTAGAGTCATCCCTAGCTTATGTCTGGCAAGGCAAAGAATTGTGCTGGTAGTAAGCCCATTCTGTCTATGGGTGGCATTCCATATTTTTTGATTATGTGATTTTAGCTGGGATTAAGACTCAGTAAAATGAGACCGCCATTAAAAATGGTCCAGACAAACAACTTCTGCTGAACTTAATGATGTAATCTTAAAGTTCTGAGCCATGTTCATTACCTCTCCACCTTGTCTCTCTGGATGAAAGTCAATTTGCAGAGTCAGACATCAATATGTGGGCATCTTCATGCAGGTCTGTAAGCAAGCCAGGCTGCTATGTTCCTATTGTATTTGGTGGACACCTAATCTTTGCTGCCTGTGGAATTTAGAGAGTGATTCAGCTCATCATATATAGGTGTACTGAGAGGAGCACAGGACTTTCTCACAAGGGATTTGATTCAGTTGCCCTCAGATAGTCCTCTAGTACCATTTGAGATGCTCGGAGGTATCCAGATATCCATGTAGGGCTAACGGATGACACAAGGTTTTAAGAGTGATCCATGCATTTCTGGAGAGAAGGTGAAGGCCAGCCAGTACTCTCAAATGGCAATAGAGGAACATATACTACATAGTACATGAAGTATATATAGCATCATAGTACATGCTATATATAGTATATCTATATTATTTACTGTGGAAAACTGAACTGTGTCTTCAATACCCAGCTCCTGTGGGTGCACCTTCAAATAGATACCCAGTGAGTGATTCAGCTGCCCGTGTGCAACTCTACAGTGCCTCTCTGAGATGCTCCAGAATACTGTGCCATGTCTGCCAGACCATGCTGCTGCCTCCGACGCTGCAGAGAATCTCAACAGGAGGTGGGAATACATGATAGAAGAAAAATCGAGTATGTCACTGGGATCTTGATGTGGGGATCCTGGGGTCCCAGTCGGGAAATGGGAGTGTGGGGGAGTGCAGGTAGTAAGAAGCTGTTAAATAAAGCTATGGGTTATATCCTCAGAAGTGAAAATAGCTGATCTCCTTTTCCAGAGGGCTGTGCTTCAAAATTTTTTGTGGGGAGGATGTGTGTCCTGCCCTTGTCCTCTGAGAAATAAAAGATCCATACAGTATAAATTAAGGCATAATAGGTGAGCTGTAACCATTTTAAAGTTCTAGTCCATTTCCTTTGTCTCTTTCAAGGCTGAAGATATGTAATGTAGTGGTGGTTATACAGTTTGGCAACATTTTAAAGGCACAAAGAACCCAAGAGGATCATTTGCTGCACGTAGTGCTTATAAAACCTGCACTAGGAGACAGCAAATTTTATCTTTGTTTTAAGAATAGGAGAAAAATCTAAGGTTAATGGGTCTGGTAGGTGGAGGTTTGTAGGGATGACCTGCCGTTACTTGGGACATACAATGAAATAGGGGAAGAGCTGCGGATAAGCAGTCCTGCTCAGGTAATATGTCTCACAGTGGGAGCCCCAAATTTGTGCTACAGCTCACCATTGGGTGGTGGTCAGAAGCTCATGTGGTCAGAAGCATGAAAAGCTTCTGAGGAAGAAATCATGGGACTTTGCTATAAATACGTGAGATGCCAGAGAGGCTGGGAGGACCTCTGTTAGAGTATATTTAAAAATTGTAGAGATTTTAAGGTGATTATGTTCATAACACATGCCCACAGGGATGTTAAATAGAAATGAGCTGATAATTAGTGGAACAAAACATCACTGATATGTTCCAAAATATATGCAAATTAAAACATAAATGAGAAAGCCTGGGTTAAAAGGGTGCTGTTTGAAGAATGTTTCAGTAGGATTTTTTCGAGAAGACAACTTTCAAATCTGTTGGTTAAATTTCCTGTCAGGCCAAGGACGGTATATAAGAAAGGGAGACAAACTTCTAAACATCTTTTTTCTTTTCTTTCTAAAAATAATTTGACTTTTTAGTCATAAAGGCTGTAACTTCTACTTCTTGTTTTCTGCCAGAATAAGTCTGTGGCTCTGTGCAATAATTTTAGTGTAACTGCTGAGATTTGGAGGCGGAAACACTACATTAACATGTGTTAACTGAGACTTCTCTAATTTTAATCTAATCATACATTGAATGTATTTGATAGGACTGAATGAAGTGAGATATTATTTGAGCTTTATTAATGCACTCTATTAACATGAAATACCACTTCTATCCAATGAACTGGTGATCAAGACAGATTTTAAAACAGCGTGCAAGCATGTACAGATGGAGACAGATGGTGTATGAAGCAATTCTAAGTGCATCAATCAGTCGTTTCAAGTGTATTTCATACACCAGAAAATACATATTGCTAAGAATGTCTTGCTTTGTATTACCACAATTATGCACAAAAGTGCCAGATTCCCAGTACTGTTCCTGGTATGCAAAGTCTAATTCAATCAGGCAGTGCTGTTGCCTGTGTCATTTAGGATCGCTATGAAATTCCCCATCTGGCCCAAACAGAGGAAAAAGTCAAACAGGAAAGAATGATGAAATGTCCTTGCTTCCCCAAGTGCTTCCCTTATATCTTGGAGTGGAACACACAAATGAAAGGTGAAATACCTATATATGAAGTAAGGAAGAAGTGACGATACGATAAAGCTACACTTAGAAATGCAAGGAGAGGATGAAAATTAATAGTGAAGGTCAGAAATCCGTCTGTATTCATCTGTAAATCCCACATATTTTTAGGCAAGGCAGTCATTGTAGCTAGTCGTAGTAGTATTTGTATAGGCATATAAGAGCATACTGCTACTGATAATTCATCCATCCCCTACCTTGTATTTCAGGATAGGAAGAACATTCTCATGTCATGGAGCTCCATGCAGAATCCACTTACTATTGAGGTACTGCTAGAGCTACTCTGAAGAGTTTCTAAGAGGGGTGATGGTATAAACTGTACATCCATATGAGAATACAAGTGAGGTTAAGGAACATACTGTTCTGACAGATACAGCTATTCAGCATTTATTCTGCTGCTTGCATTTGGGATAAATACTGCATCCCTGAGGAGGCAACGGCCAGCTCAGCCTTACTACGCAAATGAATTATGCTCTTTCTGGGGAGATACGCAATGGGTATTAGTAATTTGGGAAGAGTTGCTACTTCTAACATCTCCAGAACTACACCTGAAGTGGATGTATCATCCTGAAGGGAATCTTCATCAAGAGCAGACTGGTCTCTGAGGAGAAGAGGCGCCTGTATCTCAGAAGCACTAACTTGACCTTTATTTCATGTTGCTGTTTACTCACAAGAAGTTTAGCTCAGGAACTGCAAAGGCAGAGATCCTCTGTGACAGAGCAAAAAGGTTAAAGTGGAAGAATGGAACTAAAAAGCCAACTGGGGAAGTAAAAGATAAAATCTTAACAGGAAACAGATGCATTTAGATGTTGAGGCAAAGATCAGAAAAATATGCTAGACTTGAAAGAGATGCGGGGTAGAATTGGATTGTGAAACACAGTGTAGTGAAAGCCAACACTAAAATAACAAATTTCAGAAGCAAACAGAATATAACAATACCAGCATTGTAGCTGAATTGCGGAGGAGTTTGGAGTATGGATGCTCACTTTTGCCTGAACTTTATCCACAGTTGTTACTCTCTGAATTCAACTTCTGGTCGTCAGCTTGAAAATTGTTTACCCAGTGAGTCCACTAGCAAGTGTTTAGAAGGCATATGTACTTTGCTTATGGCTTGTTTTAGATCTGAACAACATTTTGATTCCCTTAACATTTCCAAAATGAAACCCAACATTGACTGAGAACCGAGCGTCTCTTTCTGTTTTTCCAAAGAGATTTCACTCTAAGGTTTTTCTTTTATATCACTGAATTGATGTATTAGCAGGTGGGTTTTTTTCTTCTGAAACATGGCTTTAGGCTCACAGAACCTCCAGGAGGGTATCTGAGACTCTTGAGAGAGTAATGAAGAACTAGCAAGGGAGAGAAGTGGAAGGTGATGAAGTAACGTATTACAGGGAATTTCATTTCTGGGAGGACAAACATATGTGAACTTCACATAAAAACTCTTGATGCATTGAGGACAGTATGCAGATTTCAGAAAATATCTCAGCAAACTACACCAAGTTCTGGGACTCACAAGTGATAAGAGTTTCCAAATTTGCCTCTGGAACTTTGTCCTGGTTATTCTAGGTATATTTAGATTAGGCAAGATATTGTCATTCAAGATCATAATCTCCAACAAGGACCTTCCCAAATTTTGCATTTTCTCTAGGAAATAGGATAAATTCTGGCCTTTTTGGAGGCAGGTTTGAATGAAATGACATATCCTATGATGTGTCTATGCAGATTGTCTAACTGTGTGTGCGTTTTTAAGGCTGCTAGCACCGAAGCAGAAAGATCTTGAGGCAAAGCACATTTCTCCATGTTGGGTGCTCCACAGGAGGCCAGAGGGAGTGAGACACTCACTGGGGAAGAGTCTTTTCTGAAATCAGTTAATCACAAGAAAGGCTTTGCCCTTGATATGGATTCACCCACTGCCTCCATACTTAAAACTCAGTCACCTATATGAAGAGGTTAGGGTTGCACCTATATTAATAAGTAAAATGCACTAGGCAGTGTTTTCTGTCCCTCAGACACACATCACATGTGCCCATACTCCTAAACTCTCCAGACTCCCTGACAAGAAATGCCCAAAGGTAGAATCATAGAAAAGAATCATAGAATGTTTTGGGTTGGAAGGGACCCCTAGAGGTCATCTAGTCCAACCCCCCTGCAGGAGCAGGGACACCTTTAACCAGATCAGGTTGCTCACAGCCCTGTCCAACCTGGCCTTGAATGTTTCCATTCCATATAACAGGAATGTTTTTAGTTTTGCCTGGTTTTCTTTGTCTGATATTTCTGAGAGAATGCTGAAAATCCCTAACAATAGATTAGCTGTTATATTTTTGTAGCTAAACAGCACAGCTTGAGTTGAGATATTGTTCTCACTGATGCACAAAGCTTCTATTTATCAACTGAGTGCACAAATATCAGGGAACTGGGCACAGCCGTCTGTGCTTATGCCTCTTCATCAGGGCAACCACTTGAGATTCATTATTCCCCTGACAGCTTGAGAAAACCACTTTACATGGCTGTTCAGAATTGCAAGTCCCATTATGCTGTACTACTCAATCGGGACACTAAGGCTGAGATTAATCTCCCCTAACTTTAAATGTCCACAGCCTAGAGGTTTCCAACTACATTGTAGCCACCTGGGCTCCTATTATTCCCTTATCAGAACAGCCACCTCAGGTTATAATTAACCTGACGCTAGATGCTTACTGTAAAATGGGATGACTGGTACCATAAATATCACACACTAGATCACCACTGACTGTAAATGCTTGTCCAGGTGACAAGGCCACATGGAGACCTCTCCAGTGCAATGTGGCTACATTTATTCAAATAAATCCCACATCTTTTAATTTGCTGTTTTTCCACTATTGAGGTGGTTTAAAATACTAAGAAAGTGCTTGTCCCCATCTTTTCCTGGAGGTTTCTTCCACTGCAGCATGCTTATCAGAAGACACCATCCCGCTGTAATCCAAGAATCAGTCAACCATGAATAAACTCATGATGAGGTAGGCTCAAGCTAAGCTCAAGCTAAGACATCACAATTTGCACTGGAGCAACTGGGAAGCGTTATCTCTGCTGATTCCACTCTGGATAAGCAATGTCTGGCAGAGCAATTATAACAGGCTCCAGGGTGGTAGGTTTTTCTGCAGTACTGCCTATAGGAAGGAGAATGAGACTGAACTCCCTGCAATATCCAGGCAGTGGAGCTGTAGTGGTTTAAAACAGCTGAGAACACGACCTTTTTTTTCACCCTTTTTAAAACTGGGGTTTTTTTGGTTTAGTTCTTCGTAATTCCTTTCATATTTCAATTTTTTTTCTAGATACACAGAAGAGGATTCTTCTCCATCCATGAGTTAAAAAGAATGATACCTAAATACACTGAGGCATGCTGTGTAGACAGAATATTTGGTATAATGCATAAATTGATTAAAAAAAAACCAGACAAGAAAGTCGTGCATTAATCATGAAACAACAGCAGAATGAGTTCTATGCTTCACAGGGCCCCTAAACGCAACTAGGAGACATATTTGTCTTGTAACAGGGTTCATTTAGTGCTCGTGATCCTTGCTTTTCAAAGTCCTCAGAGATTCTTTTTTAGTTTTGCTAATTTTTTAGGGAGTTTCTTCTGGAGTCTGATTTTTTGGCGAGTAAAATTTTACAGCAGTATACATGGACTTCAATACTAAAATACCTTCTTTTTAACACATTATTAAGTTTATCAAAAGTTGCCATGCAAGAAAATACAGATAATCCTGGATATGGATGAAAAACATTTGAGATATTATAATTTATTTAAGTTTTTCAAAGTCTACCCAACTTATTTAATCCCTTTCCTTGGGCAAATCATTCTATGTGACTGAATTTCTAGTCAAGGCATTATTATTAGCATAATTTTGATATCATTTCAATGACCTATGTAATCTAGATCCCTATTTTGCAGTCAATGACTATGCATATTGTGTCAATCTAAACATAATGAAAGTGGCTTCAAAGTCCACCCCAAATTAATTCCACAAAATGCCTTAGTAGGCCATGTTCTATCTGCAAACCCGAGATGAAGAGCCAAAGCTGGCAAAGCCTGATACTTTGAAGAGTTCACCACTGAAAAGCTCTCCTCTGGATTTCTACATGTCACGAGAGATAAATAGCTTTGCAGCTGTAGTCAGGCTGCCACCAAAAAGCATTTTCCACCTACTCTGATAAACAGATTGCATAGCTCTGCCTCTGCTTTCATGCACTCAATGCATCGTATGGAGCTCTCTTTCCTATCTGTTTTCATGTTGCTTTCCTCACAGTTTATTCTGTTGACAGCATTTCATTTTTATTTTTTTTTTATGAGCTGTAGGATAGAAGAAATACATTCTTTATTTTTTTCTTTGGTCCAATTAATTTCTTGCAATTTTTTTTCCCATGCTCCAGCGTGTTACGGATTGTGCTCTTCCCAATTCAGCATCTGTAGCTAAAAGAAATTGCAATTTCCAGATAGAAAGTGCTTTCCTGTGTGAGTTTTTAACCCTCCAGTAAGAGGTGTAGGCATGGAATCTTCACTTCTGGAAGATAAATAGATAAATTCCTGCAAAACTGTACCAGCCTTTCATCTTTGGAAGGCCTATTGAGAATAACCAGTGAGACTCATGGGTACTTTAACTAACAGGGAGAAAAATGAATGTACATTCATTTAAATAATAAAAAATAAATAATAAAGGAGAAGGCTGCTTTTGCCACATTGGTCAGGGAATTGAGGAGATCTGGGCTCAAATGTTAGAATGCCATACTATCTCTATGCAATGCATAGTGATTTTGAGCTAGAGAGTTCTGAAATCAGAAGCAGTCTGGACATTTCAGCTTGGTACTTGGGTAACTGGCCTGCTTATAAACCTGAGATAATCAGTCTGATGAGCTGTTGCACAAATGTATGGGTGCACTCTCCTCCCTCTGTTCCTGTTCCAAGAGGTTCAAATTCTGTGAGTTGTTCTGGAGTTTTGTGTTCGAATTGTTTCCGGGCTAAAGTGGATCCTGGCCATCCCACTGATTTATCCATCTTCACTCTGACTGAAATCAGTCCACTCTTATTCATAAGGAGCTTCATCTATTCCTCACTTGTTGCACTGAATTGTTGACAGTGAGAAGAGGTCAGAGGCTCTACATATTTTATGCCTAGGTTGGGTGCTAAGAATCCTTTTTTTTAGAAATCCATGAAAGATTTATGCCACCAATGCTGCCTTTATTTGTGAGCACATTCTTGTTAGAAATGATCAGATTCTCTTCACTGCTTAACTGGTACATTGTACTGCGCTATTCTGATTGCAGTCACTTGTACTGACAGAAATTTCCAGATTCAGTGGAAAGTGAACTGGCCTACTGAGAATTACTAATACCCCCTTCTTTATCTACATTTTTTTGGTTGATTTATTTTGGTTTGTAGTTCTCAGAAGATGATAAAGATTACTTCCTTGCTTTCAAATGAGAATTATTCTGAAGAACTGTTTATTCATGACTAACATTAACATTCTGAAGTCCACTCCATGTAGATTCTGATAATCTCGAAACTGGAGGGTTTGATGAAAAACATTCAGCATCTATCTTCTTCCAATCTGTAGCAAATATGGAAACTTGATTTCTCTGTGGAAATCAGCTGTATCAAGTCTAGATATACTCCCCATATCACTTCTCTTCCAGAAGCCTTGTAAACCACAGCCCATTTTTTCATCTCTGTGATCCCAGGCCCAGTTTGGTGCAGCACAGCTGTGGGATCTTGGCTCAGTTTTGCTGGGAAAATAATTTTCAGCTGTGAGGAAGTCTGTGTGCTAAAGCCATGCAAGAAAAGTAAAAATGCAGGCATCAGTGAAATTATTGAGACAGTGATGTAAGTAGGCATTCAAGGACTGAAAAGTATTGACATGAGAAGATTTTAAAACCCTTATGAAAAAACCTCAAAGGTGGCAACTCAGCAAGACAGAAAAGCAGCCAGCACAAAGGAGCAAAGCAGGCTTGGCCAGCAGAGATGCTCTGCATGACACATTTAGGGTCATGCCGATATTAATCTTTCACTTAGTTGCATATGGATCCTTGGCCTCCACGGTATGTGTCAGGCAGTAAATATTTGCTGTGTAGTTTTAGCTTCTTGGTGCTCTGCTCACACAGCGTAGTTGTGCATGGTAGAAAATACCTGTACAATCATGATCTACTGAGCTGGAATCTTGGGGAATGGTTGCAGTCTCATGCCAAACATCAGTATCTTGTAGACTGATCGAGTTGGAAAGGTCAGAGCAAAGAATGAGGTCTTTTGCTCTTCGCAATAACTCTACTTATCCTTCAGCCCAGGTGCCTCTAAACTAGTGATTATACAGCATTTGCTCCATGCTGTACATTCTTACATGCTAGGAAACAAGCCATACACTGTTACCTGCTAGAGTGCTTCCAGATGACTTCTTCTGTAGTCCTGCTGGGTGTATACCCACTTAAGGAAATGTCCTTTTAGCTTCAAATCAGCATTTTACACATTGTGATTTACACGTCTTCTCCCAACCCATGTTTTGCAGTTGTTGTTGAACTTAATGCGTAGCTCTTAGGGGAATATTTTACAAAACTTTTCAGAACTTCTATCTGGAAGCAGCTTGAACATTTGTGAAGGGACACAGAAGCAGGCACAATAGACTAACTGAAGAGGAAAGTCTGGCAGAAATGAAGTTCAAACAACTCAATAATTTTTACAAAATAGGAAAAGAACTGTCTCAAATTGGAGCAAACCCAACCCCCTTGATATTTCACTTCAAGTATCAGTCTGACCTCTTTTTAAAAAAAAAAAAAAAACAAACAAGAAAAGGTAATATTTGCAGGAATCATTGAATCAGTCAGGTGTTTTTCTCTTGCATGAAAGTTCCGTTAAGTGAAAAATGTGATTGATACCTCATAATCTTCAATAGCATGCACCAACCCTGAAAATTTATGCCCTTCTTGAAAAAGATGAAGTTCATTTTGCAGAACAGCCCACTTTCTTCATGCATATATGAGTCACATGTGCAGTCCAAAGAAAGCGATTTTTTGCTTTGTGCTTTTGATCAGTAAGTCTGGCCATGCCGTGGCTTTTTAGAGCACACCTGATAAAATCCATTACACATTTTTTCTGCTTCACTGGTGATAAAAAGCCTCTGACAATTGACAATAGCAAGGCCATCTGTCATTTTGAAAACCTGCATTTTTGGTGAAAGGAACAGAATCAACCTCTTTTACCCCAGTAAGGAAGAAAAAAAAGAGACAATGCTTCCCATACATAAAGCATAAAGCATATGAATAACACATAGGCATTCCATCATCCTTCTCCTCAGGAGATCTCGAAGCACAGTAGATACTCTCTGTCATTCATGTTATTACAAATGGGACACTGAAGTGCATGGAGGTGAAGTAAATGATGAGCATCAAGCAACAGCCTTCGACCTGAGCCAGAGAAAGAGCCTGTGTCTCTTAAAGTCAGTCTATTGTGCCAGCAAAAAGGGTTCATAGCATTATGAGTAAGAAACTCATCTAAGTAATTAAAGTTTCTTTTGCTTTTCTGGAATAAAGATGTTTATCAGGTCTCTAGCTAGTATTCCATTTTGCTTATTATAACTAAAAAATGGGACTGAATTGGGGCTGAAACTTCAAACACTCTCAAATCGCTGCAAACTTTGGAAATTTGATTCCTGTCCATTACAGGATGGAAAGACCAAAATGAAAAAAAAAAAAAAAAAAAGGTCTTGGAGATGTCTGGGCTTTCTACCAAACAACTTGTATTTGATTGGATGTATCTGGCTAAATGCAAATGTTAAGTTCTAAGATAATTGCTCTCTGAAGATCTATGAAGATCTAGTCACAAAATCAACGAAGTCTGAAGAATAATTCAACTCACCCTGAAGTGAACACCTGAAATAGGTCAGATCACCAAACCTCCATAGCACTGACTATGAAGAGAGGTTGACATGACTAGCTCAGCTGCAGACATCCACTACAGATGTCCAGAGACAGATGAAAAGTATCCCCTCACTTATAAATTCAAATACAATATTGACATAGTGAAGGACCAGGGCACCAGTAAAACAGCCCAACTAAAGCTCTTCCTAATGTTGATAGGCAGTAGGTTGCACATGGAACAAGATAAAAACATTACACTGGAGTATACTGCTTTTAGGTGAATAAACAGAGCAGCTTCAATGGGAATGTGTGTTCAGTTCTGATGGTTCAAAGACAAAAATGTACCACCACAACTGGAGAAATTCCACAGAAGGGCCATGAGATGAGGGAAGGCATGGAAGATCTCTCATATCAAATGTTTAAAAAGACTGAGATTGTCCACCTCTATGAGAAAGTGAACATAATAATAAAAGCCATGTTCACTGTGGCTGTCTTCTTGCTTTGTCACACATATTCAGGGTGGCAACTAGGCATCTC
Organism: Egretta garzetta; assembly: GCF_000687185.1. Lineage (NCBI taxonomy): Eukaryota > Metazoa > Chordata > Aves > Pelecaniformes > Ardeidae > Egretta > Egretta garzetta. The sequence continues at coordinate 701,071 of NW_009260479.1, read as the reverse complement.
TTAAGTGGCCAAATCTAACATAGTCACCCTGGGGTCCATTTAGGCTTGATGAATAGACACAGAAACCTCTGGACAGTCACTCATTCAATTTCATAGAGATATTTAGAATAAGGCAGACAAACCATACTCTGATGAAACTGTCCTCTTCCTTGATAATAAAATATATAATAATATTAAATAAATAATAATAATAAATAAAATTTGCGTATCTGACCCTGAGGTGTTTGAAACTAGGGTAGATAAATATTTTATTCTTTTAAAATTAAAAATGAAAATTGGTACATGGATCTGTTTCTCCTCTGATTGCAAAAATGAACCGTGGATCTTACTGCACAGTATGACATGGGCAATGCCATTAAAAGCTAAGTAAGATTCCAGGAGAAACATGATCATTAGATGGTTAAAAAGAATATATTGGTTATAAAACAAATTATAAACTTATACAGAAATGCTGTAAAAGCCTCAGATTCAAAATGATTAAGCTAACCTTTAACTTTTATTGATCAAAAGACATAATTTGGGTTACAAACTGTAACATCTGCTTGATATAAAGAGTTTTACACTTTTCTCCAGCCAATGCTTACACTCAGAAAAGAAGTTGTTAGGATATTTCTATGACACATTATGTACATTTTTATGCTGATAGAGAAGATAGAAGTTCCCATTTCTGCCTAACATGGGATTTCCTCTTCTAGCTGGAAATTACCCAGTCTCATTGATCGAGTGCAATTTCCATAAACTTCACTACAGCTCTGCAGGATTTAATGACTGCACCCTGCCTCGCAAGATTGTCTGCATTTGATTTACTGTGCATATTACTTTTAGAGCCTGTCTCAAAGAACCTTCACTGATTTCTTCATCAGATATACAAGTCTAACGCTTTATATGACTGGATGACTGGTTGACTAAAATGCAGTGCCATGATAAAGTAAAACCTAGATCGAGACAGACTGATGTGGCTGAACAGAATTTAAAGGCCAAAGAAAAATTCTCAGTCTGTGCTGATGGTTTTGAAAAGAAAGCTGATAGGGACACTGAACACAGCCAGACTTGCAAAACAGTTTGGAAAGTGAGTTACCTTCACCTTCCAGAAAACTTTCTAAATGGCACCTTAGAGATGATCTGGTAATAACCAAAAAAATCTCTATAATGAGATAATTTTAATAGCCTGTGGATAGGATGTAAGTTGATTTAAGAGCAAATCCATGGCTGTGGCAATGTAACTATGGATTGCTGACCTCGTGTTCGGACGAGCAAAGGCCATTGCCATATGGTTTAAAGCAATACCTCTGGGTGTGGATTTTGATGGAAAGCAAGAGTTCAGAAAACACTTTGTGATTTCCATGTGGTAGAACACTGTGTGGCATCATCAGCTTCAGTTTCAGTTGCAGCGAAATTCAGAGCAGGATTTCATAGAATCATAGAATCACAGAATTGTTTAGGTTGGAAAATGCCTTTAAGGTCATCAAGCCCAATCGTCACCCTAACCCTGCCATCCCACCACTAAACCCTGTCCCTAAGCACCTCGTCTGCCCAGCTTTTAAATCCCTGCAGGGATGGGGACTCGACCCCTTCCCTGGGCAGCCCCTTCCAGTGCCTGACAACCCTTTTGGTGAAAAAATTTTTCCTGATGTCCAGCCTAAACCTCCCCTGGCACAACTTGAGGCCATTTCCTCTTGTCCTTAAACACAATCTCTGCAAGCTTTCTCCCAAAAGGTACATGCATAATGGTCTGTTGGATTAAAAGCTGAATTCCAGGAAGTCTAAATAGTAATGATGGTTTGAGGTTTGGTTTTGGGTTTTTTTTTTAATAAAACTTACATCCATGTACACTGTTATTTTTGTCCTTCTCCTGCACTTCTTACCAAGCACGCTCTTCTTGTTGTGCTTAATGAATACATGTTTTTCAAAAAGCACTTCTTTTCTTCATTTCTCAGCACTTAGAAAAGATCATACATCAGTGATGATTAAATCTCAGAAAAAGACTTTGTCTCCTGCTACAGGGCTTGAAGGTGCTTTGCTGAACCTCGTGAGGTTCTTGTGGGTGTGGGTTATGGGTGATACAACACTACACTGGGCTTACCTGCCAGTTCCAGCCTGGCAGAAGAAGAGCTCAGTGCCATACTACACTAATGCTCCCTGTTGGAGAAAAAGCTTTTCCTCAGTCAGGTATATTGAGAAAGTCCAGCTGTTTGCAGAATGCGGTTATCTCTGCACCATGCTTTCAGTGCCAATGTGGCTTGTGAAGGAGCAGGTTGGGGTGCTGAATTCTATAACATAAATATACTTTGACAGTACATACAGTGCCTAACGCAGCTGAAGATTTGGTACCTTTATTGTGCAACCACCTGTTAAACTAAAGATTTCAGCCTAGTACATATGAAATCCAGCACATTTCAGGTTGGGCTGATGACCTCCTATTTAACACTTATGAGTAGCTTCATGTCTCCAGATCACTGCAGGGATTGATGCTGAACTCTTGGAGTATCAGATTGTGCTGAGCAGAACAGATCAAATCCTGTTGCAGTGTAAATATTAAGATCTTGGATGCTATAATACATAAGTTGATCTAATGCTCCAAAGCATCTGGCAGACATTGCGTGATAGATGAATAATCCTCTACTGTAGCCCACACAGTGCTGCCATCTATTTATTTATTTATTTAAAGGTAGAATTTATTCACATACTCCTATGGGGGAAAGGTGAGTTTGGCTCTAGAAATAGCTACACTGAGATACAGATGAGTAACATTATAAGCCTGTTCAAGTATCATGTATTTTTTTCTCTTTAGCATCACATGGGAAGTCCTGCTCTTCACTAATGAATTTAGACACTTTTACTGACCAGAGTAAACCGAAATTGTTGTAATAAAATAAGAAAGTCTGAATAGCCTTTTAAGGATAATAATTATTCCAACTCATCATTTCTTGTTATTTCATTTTTAGCAAAATCTGTGTGTCAGTGCATTTACTTAAGGCTGCAAGATAGACGTCAGATGGAATAGAACTGGTTGTGAGATACACCACCTCCAAGAACTACAGGGATTTTCACCCAAGCTTCACAGTATATAAATGTTCTTATATCGATTCTGAGTACTACATCCAGTTCTGGGTCCCCAGTAAAAAAAAAGACGTGGATCTGTTAGAGCAGGTCCAGAGAAGGGCCATGAAAATGATCAGAGGGCCGGAACACTTCTATGAAGAAAGCCTAAGAGAGTTGGGGTTGGTCGGCTTGGAGAAGAGAAGGCTCTGGGAAGACTTTATTGAGGCTTTTCAATATAACAAGTGTGCTTATAAGAAAGATTTGAGACTTTTTACCAAGGCCTGCAGTGACAGGACAAGGTGAAATGGTTTTAAACTGAAAGAAGGTAGGTTTAGATTTGACATAATGAGGAAAAATTTTATAGTGAGAGTGGCAAGACACTGGAACATGTTGACCTAGAAGAGTTCAAGGTCAATTTGAACAGGGCTTCAAGAAACCTGACCTAGTGAAAGACATTCCAACCCAAACCATTCTATGATTCTATGAAGCCATTCTTGTTTACTCATTCATAGCCTTACGAGTATAAAAAGACGAAGATGGCCTCAACAAGTCAAAGAGAAAGTTCACTTAGTTCAGTATCCCTCTTGCACTGCTGCTTGTTTATGGAAGAGCTTAGAAGGTCAGCTGTGTAGTGATGTTACCCTGCTATATCCTCCTAGTCTCTAGTGATTTGTAATTTAGAGTCTTCCTGAAAGATAATGATGTCTTTGTATTAATAGCCCTCAGTAGACTTTGCCATCCTAAATTTCTTCAAATCTTTCTGTACCTGAAAATGTTTAGACTCTGGAGCATGCTTTGGTGAAGAGTAACAGTTTAAATATTAATTATATGAAGAAATATATCCTTTTGCTTGCTCTGTACGGATAACAAAAAGCCATCACTTTTATATTGCCTGTAAGAACTAATGGTCTTCAAGAATCTCTCTATTATTCTCACAGTTCAGGTCCATTTCCTACCATTGTACCTGCAGAAACCTGCATGAATGTTCTAATACCAAATCTCTATAAAGAGAGATGAAACTTTTTTCATCTCCACATTGAGATGAATTTCAAAAAGTTAAGCCAAGTCAGGTAAACACATTCTTCTGGGTTTTGTTTGTTTGTTTGCTTTTTTTTTAAATCTCTCTCTCTTCCTCTGATCTTCTCTGTCATCCCTACCCTTTCCTGTGCATTGCCTTTCACTCTTCGAATGCCAAACCAGACTATAAATAAGTGCCAGTGAGGATTCTTCACCTCTAGCAATGCGTATCCAACCAGAGAAATGAGGTTTTGCCCTAGTGCTCAACTGGGATTCAAGAGACTTTACTGCCCTTAATGGAGCTACCTCCATTTACATCAGCCAAAAAGCTCAGCTACGAAGTATAATGAGAGCATTGAGTGAATCACTTCTTGATGCAAAGTATTCTTTAAACAGGGAAAGCCCATTTCGTGTTGTTCTTAACAGCTTCTCCCTGATGCAGCCGACACAGTTCTCAGCTTCCTCACAAACGACAAGCAAAGAGGCTCCTCGAGGACAAAGTATGAGATGAATAAAATAGAAGTTATGTCTGTGGCGTTACCATAGCAATCAAAGTTCATGCCTGATGCCAAAATGGTACAACTATAATCACTGATCAAAGAAAAGTGTCCAGTTGTCATGGCAACTCTGAAAGTCTTGTACTTCAATTTCGGTATCTCCTCAATTCAAAACAAATAAATAAATAAATAAATAGGACTGCTGGTGATCTAAATAATTATAGCTTATGCATTTTTAGTATTATCCTATGATCGTGACATGTTGAAGGCAAACAACTTGCTAAATCCCATCAATAAACCCCTCAGCTTCCTCAGTAGCCCATGCATACACCATAGCCACATTGGATGCTGTTAATTTCTTTTTTCCTGACATGTGAAAGTGTTTCATGGCCTGATGCCTGCTGGAACCTGCGCTAAGGCATCCCGCTATGTGGCGTGGGGTTGTCTTTGATGCTAGACAGCAAAGTCTGGGAATATGCTGCCCAAGGACTTGTTCATCTGAGATTTCAATAATGGTGCAGAGAATAGAGGGAGAAAAAAGCCCTTTGTAACACAAACAAATCTTGGTGAAAGTCACTTCAAAACTGCTGTGTTTTTTTTTCTTAAGGTAAAAGCATGATTTCTGCATATACTGTGTATGTGTGTGTACAAAATGCAACCTGAATGATTGTCAGCTAGGAGTTAAAAATATCTCAAGTCCACTGAGGAGAAGAACACAATCTTTAAATATAAAGTGTGCATAATTGGCAGAATGCTATTGGGAAGCTGGATTCTTGCCTGAATGTAAGTCAATCTTTATCCCATGTCATATGCACCAGTGATTTTGTTTCTGCTGTTAGCATTTCAAGGAGAGAGAGTGCAGAAAACCAAAGTGAAAAAAGTTATAATTCCAATTACTTTGTGGGGCAAAAAATAGATCTTTTCATCTCTCCCCTTCCTTTCCTCTGTTTCTGTATTAGGAGAAAATAAATGGCTCTGTTCACTTTTGTTTCTCCCAATCCAAATTGGAATTCAACAGCATGTATCACGATGTATTTTCAAAAAACTTCAAAAGGTTTTGCCTGCACACTTTCCCCCTAAAATTGCAAGCTGTTAAAATATGTCTAGGGACATGAGGTTTTTTGATGTATCTTGCAAATACTAAATAATGCAGAAACCACACATGCTCTAATGAAGTAAGGCACAGAAAATACTGGTAACTAGCTTATGAGGAACTGTTCTTTTCCTTCCTGTCTGGAGCAGGATGCACTTGTGCTTTCAGTGCAAGATGCTCAAAGTTTGAATAACCCGTGATAAGTTAGCTTAGGCCTAATTCTACTTTCAATACTGATGAACCACCTAGAACGGACAATGGGTCATTAAGGGAGAGGAAATGAATGGAGATGTCTGTATTCTCCACCTATAACAGCAACCACTCTTTTACCACTGCCTTGGATTTTTCAGAACTTTTCTAACACCAGATTTTTACTTTTTTCTTGTTAGCTGAAGCAATTGAGTTTATTGCTAATGAGAGAAAACTTGGTAGAACACCAGGCAATCATTTTTTGGATATTATATTCAGGTACTTCCAATCCTCTATTTCTTGCTGGGAATGTTGCCAAAAATGCAACAGATAGCAATGTTTGGAAAAGATATTTTGGGTGTTAAGCTCTTTTGTCTGTAAGTAGGTTACAGTTAAGTTCAACATGACATATGTAGCATTTTTTAAAAAACTAGTGATAAAATTACTTGTAATTGTTTCCTTATCAATGCTGAAGGAAATGGCAAGTTATTTAATAAATATGCGTTGATTAAAACTTTAACTTTTTCATAATATTATGCATTGAAATAGTAATACATAATTTTGCACATTTTAGCACTTTCAGTGAAGCAAACTGTAAATAATTTTCTTTTGTTGCAAAGTTAATTAAGCATTTCCTTATTATCATGATAACCCATATGCTTTCTTTTCATAAACCATGAACAATTAGGAAGCACAGTGATAATTGTTTTCAGTCTTTTCTGTTAAGATGCCATCACACACACCTGTTAAAAAATGAAATCTTTGATTCATTATTTTTTCATCTGGGCCAGAGCTAAAAAATATTAGGAACATAAAAGCAGATGCTGTGGATGGCACCAGAGGGTCAGTCCAGCCCAGTCACTTCTCTCCAATGGTGGCCAAGAGTGGATGGCTGCCCAAGGGTACTAGAACAGAGCAAGCATATGGGCATTGTATATCTTAGTTGCACTGTCCACAACTACTCTCACAGACTCCTAGTATTTCAGGATCAGGAATGGCTGGTGTGGAATGCGAGTCCTCTGTTTTTATACTCTGTGAACATCCGTTGCTTTTGGACCCATGAAAACTTTTAGTACCTGAAATATCCTTTGGTGAGGAGTTCCATAATTAGTTATATTTTGCATGAAGAGTTGTCTTAGTTGTTGTCGGTTGTTTTTTATTTTTCCTGAATCTGTTTTGAAGATATTTACTCCTGTGATAGGTTGAGCTTGGCTCCTGGCTGGATGCCAGATGCCAACCAAAGCAGCTGTATTACTCCCCCTCCTCATCTGAACAGGGAGAAAATATAATGAAAGGCTCATGGGTCAAGATAATGATGAGGAGAGATCATTCGCCAGTTACCGTCACGGGCAAAACAGACTCAAGTTGGTGAAATCCGTTTAATTTATTACCCATCAAATCAGAGTAGGATAAGGATGTATAAGGTTTGTAATACAAATGGTACTACAACATTTGCACCCTTATGCCATGGTTCTATTTACCAAGAAGTCAGATGAGAGGCAACTCAGTAGCAGATAAAAACAGCCATAACCTCACAAAGCAAAAAGCCCAAACTCATATAGACTCACTTCAGTTTTGTTCCAAAAACAGAACAAGGAAATGACAGGGCAACATGTCCTGACAGTCTTGAGGTCAAACCAAGTATCATTTGTACAGTTCAGAGATATAATTTTGGTTTTAAGACAGTAGTTGCTATAACTACTAAATCATGGGAGGGTTTTTTGATTAATTTGAAGGAAATGTACGTGTGTACTCACACTCAGATCTTATTAAATGTGTTTGATGGGCAACCTGGTAGTGCACAGATCTTGCATGAAGGACAGCATGATCACAGTCTGACTTGACTTTACAGTCTGTACTTTACTCCAAAAGGAGCCTCCTTGACTTCAGTCTGGTTGTGATTAAGCCAAGGTTTCTCTGTGTTGAACACTTATTTACATCTCATTTTCATTTGGGAGAGAAGAACTGGCCTCAGAGTCCTAGGAAATGGTTTATTTTACCATGGTGGATGCCGAAGTGGTATCTGTCACCTTTTGGTGTATCCCGCCCTCCAAAGCAGAATGGCATAGCTAGTCCTTACCACATACAATGGAGAATGGGCATGAATCTGTTCCTTCAACAGTGCAATACTTTTTCCCCCATTTTCCATTTCACTGGCCCTGATGGCACCTACACTGAGTCATATGCTGAAGTAGCACAAGAGATGTGTAATTAAAGCTTTGTTGAGTGCTGAATGATTCTCTACAGTGGAAACAAGATGTCTTTGCATATCTATAATGGCTCAAATGCATCATTCATTAAAGGGTATAACTTTCATTCAGTAATAACAGCTTGGAAAAAAGATTTCAGCTGGCATTGCATTTTAGTAGAGTTTTGTATGTGATTCATGTAAGAGTCAAATGTGCACACACGTATATTTATATATATCTGTATGTATGGCAGATGATTCAGGCTTTTATTTCCCAGATGGTTGCTGCAACCTAACTTTTCTGAAGCAATGATAAGATCAGTTATATAATTTGTTACATAAGCCGTTTTTCCTGCAACTACCTCATTAAAACATTTGTTAAGTGAGTGAGAATGAGCTGAATGGGGTGAATCAAACCTTAGGGTAAGCACTTGCAAAAGAACAACCTTGTAATTTTGCAGTTTTAGGATCAAATCTCCCCCAGTGAAGTAACTAAATCTGATCATTTAAAAGTCAAAAAAAGGTCTCAGTGAGCCCCAAGCACTAAAATAGATAACAAGGCGAAACAACAGAAGTAAAAATTGAAGAACAGTTCAGCAAATGAGTGAGTCTCTTGCAATTTTCTGAATGCCTGTTGTCTTCCCAGTACCCAGAGTCTGCCTTTTATCTCCCTTTTATAAACTTTCTGGACTAGAAACCTCTAATTGAAGTATGAACAATTAAAATGTTAGGTAGTTTAGACAAAATTTACCAACTCAGAATATAGTTTCAGAGGGTTAAGAGCTTATAACTCTTACCTCTGTCCTGGTGAATACTGTGTTCATAACAATGAGACCCGGAATGGGCTGAGTCCTCTAGACAGTATGGACAATATGCATGAAGGTCCAAGTTGACATGGAAGGAAATGACATCAGAACAAGACCTGCTGCCACATTTTCTTACCTCCTTCTCACAAGAAAGTACAAGGCAAAAAGAAAATCCAAGGAGGAGAAATAAGACTTTCTAAGTGTTTCTAAGTGACGAATAAAATGTGCTGGAAAGGGAATCATGGAGTCTCTTCAACAGGAAAGAGAGAAAGCATTTTGAGAAACCCCTATTTCTCTTTTCCGCCTGCCGTCTAGTAAAAAATTTCATAATTTATTTAAAGCAATAGAACTGTAAGCAGTTCCTGATGTAAGTGTTCTAGGCCTGGTGTTTATGCGGTGTATATATCCAGCTTATTTACTGCATTGTGGTAATTATATATTTTATGCAAACACACAATAACATTCTTATAATCTTCACCATTGAGCCACAGCGCAGGCTGTCGTAAGCAGCTGAACAGGGATGGCAGTTAGGTTGTTATATATAACAATCTTTATTCAATTTGAGAGGTAGATTGAAATTCAGTCCTTGACAAAACTATGTGAAGATTCAGAAAGGGCAAGGAGTAGAAAAAATGATTGGAAAGTAAAAGCAGCAACTCCCCATGACAAACAGAAAATGCATGCGCCCTCACCTCGCCTATCTTTTGCCTGCAGAAACTGCTTGACCCCAGCTGCTAAACTGAGCCTAGTGAATAGAGACAACCTGAGAAGTGAGGACCCCCATGAATTCAGGAGCAATTACTCAGCTCGGCTGAAAACATCAATAGCGTTGAGTTAGAATGGAATCCCGGAGCCATGGATAATAGAAAATATGTACCCTTCAGCTGAGTGCTGAATTGAAGATCTGTTGGGAGATTTCTGCTGTTGTATGGCCAGGTCTGTTGTCAGCTTTTCTCTGAGAAGGCTGCACCTGAATGAAAGGAACAATTTTAAAGCACTTGCCAAAGTTGTTTTTAGCAAAAAAAAAAAAAGTGCTGCCTTGATACCTTGCCAGTAATTTGACTTTTTTATTAAACATTGCCTAATGTCCACCTTATACTATATATAACTGGAGCGTTCAAAAAGATTATTTCTGAAAGTAAAAGCTTCCTTCTGAGGCAGCATTTACCCAGGAGAATTAAAAGGAACAGAGATTTCTCATTACATTGATCGATATGGAGTGAAAATCTGCAGCTGAAACCCAAGGCTAGGAGAATTATAGCTCAGATTAATTCCCAGTGTAGACCTAAGACCTTAAAGTATACTGAAGCATCTCTGCAGTTGTGTTTCCCTCTGTGGACTTAACACTACGAGTAGCCTATTCGCAGCTGCCTCAGCTGAGTGTCTACACAGTTAAAGTGAACCCATGCCTTTTGACCACTTACAGTGCTGTATAAAATTCATATAGATATTACTAAGGCATCATAATTAATCAAGAATCGTAATGATCAGTGATGGACAATTGGAATCCCTCCAATCCAGAGTAACCATGCGCTCAATGGCGCTTTGGATGATCTGGACAGGTGATGTTTGGTCTACTCAGTTGTGCTGGATGCAGACGCAGTCTCAGATGTTCTGGCCTCCCCAGCCCTTTGCTGAGAGTCAGAATATAGGAATGTTGTATACATACTTATCTGTGAAGTGGGGGTGATTACAAGTTGCATGAAGGGTGAGCTCTGGAAGGAGCTTCACTTCACTTCATCAGTGACACATGTTTCACCAGGTGACTTAACCAGTCACCGGCAGTAATATTCATTTGCTAAAGCCGCGCAAACAATGAGGTGGCTTGCTGGGTAGGGACCGCATAAGTTTTAGCCCAAGGCTGTGTTCTGACTGGAGAAGAAAATTTCATAACCTCACTCCCTTTTTCTTTCATTTCTGTACTTCTCCACATAATGATAATTTGAGAGAAGTGCCCCCCTTCTCCATAAACACATACCTGTAGAATTTTGTTGAGGTTTTTTTGACATGTGTTAGCTATGCCTTGGGGCAATGGAGTCTGAAATTTCCAAGTACCCAACATCATTTGTTGCTCAAAATATATATTACAATACAGAAAAAGAGTACTCTCATAGTTCACAGCTGATTCAGGGTTGGATAGGCCATCAACACCAAGTGTTTGGTAATTAGAAAGCAGCCTTTAATACATGGCCTCAACACATCCTGACTTGAAGGGATCAAAATTGCCCATTGCTATTTCTCTTGGAACATATATTTCCTGATCTCTCAGGACTGATATTCTTTCCCATTTTCCTTTTCTGAGAGCAAAGGATCAACTGCTATTCCTGATGAGCATTAAGAAATGGGCTGTTACATCTGCTCAGGTAGCAGAGATTTATCTTGAAAAAACAGAGTTCTTTAGATTAAGTGCCTTAGTGAGTTTTCTACCATGGTATAAAAGTATAAAGTGAATCATACAGAAATAAATAGAAAAAATATGGGGCCCCTTAGTAGCATGCAAAGACTCTGACTTACAATAGCAGTTCAAGATATATCTCTTTTTTACTTTTTACAGACTAATAAGTGAGTTGCCTAGTCAATTTTAAACTTTAAACTACTACCTAGATTTAGGCTGCTAAATTAAATGTTCTATTCCCTTTTTCTCTTTAGTTTGTTTCCCTTCTCTATCTTGAATAAACATTTTTTTCAAGCAAATCAGTGTCTATGTTGCCTCACTATCTTCTGCTGACCTGTGTTACTGATGCTACACCATACTTTTCTGTTTACCTCAGACTGGGCTTAAATGGAAGTGCAGTGCTAAAATACTGTGAAATAAGCTGTTACTGCTCCATTTTTGGTTGGAAATTCAAACCGAACGTGTGTGGATACATTTAGACAAGAAAACTTTGCTTTCAGAAATGTGGCTGATTTGAATCTCCAAAATGATGAGGAATTGCAAAGGATTCTTTTCAGTTAGAACAACGTCTAAAAGTTGCAGCCAAGTTAGAGCTTCATAGAGAAGGTTATGACCTAGACATACACTATGAGACAGCATATCCCCCAAAAAATGTACCAGAGTTTTACTGGGAAATGGGAGATGTGAGCTCTTCACCTTGGTTTAACAGAGTAAATACAAGAGAGAGTATCTAAGGCCCAAATCAACAATGTTTTAGTGGATAAGTAAGAACGAAAATATCAGGTACATATCTGAGCATTTTAGGACAGTGATTAAATAAAAAATACTCAACTGTGATTTAGAGGGGTTAGGATATAAACCCACATGAATGCAATGCATTTCAAGACCTGCGTCCACCTTGTCTTAAGTCTAAAATGTGTCTTAAAACTGTGAAACAGTTATTTCTTTTCTGCATCGCTAATAGCTGGTTCATCAAAGTGTTTACCTTTGGCTATTGCACCACTCACTGGGAGGTTTCACTCTAGCATTCTTGTTCCCTGATTGTCCTTGCTACCTGCATGGTGATGCCTGCACTCCCATGCCTACTGGTTATATTAATGTAAAAAAAAAAAAAAAACCACCAACAAAACTGCAAGACTGAGGGGCTGCTGTGTACAAAAGATGCACAACAACTATTAAGGGAAGCTGACTCCTGTGGTCTTTAAGATACAGGGTAATATCTTCTGTCACAGAGAAATAGTTAGGAAAACAGTTTAAGGAAATAGAATGGGTTTTGGTGATCACGCATAGGGCATGGCCAGACAAGTGTACTGACCAGCAGCTTGTTTACATGCAACTGACTCCTTATATCCACCCACCCCCATTTTCCCATTCTCATTTCTCCCTCATCCAGCACGTCTCCCTTCCTTTCCCAGCCTTTGTCCCTTCCCCTGAACATGACATAAATTTTACCCATGATTGCATAGTACGTTATACACAATCCCGTAAACTTCCTCAGATATCACATAGTAACTTTGCTCTTTCCCATGAGATCCATGAGAGTCTTGTTTCCCTGGTCTTACCAGTAACTAATTTCTGGCTGAACTTCTCCAAAGTTATGTGTAAGTGATTCCTTCCATGACTCATCAATCAGCGAATTCATCTTTCTGGGCTTTATTATTGTCTCAGCTGTCTACTCTGACAGTTTGTGTATCTGTGTGCTGTACTGCTTTTCCTGTCTCTTCCCTTCCCCTCTTATGCTGAATAGCCATTAACCAGATCTCTTTTACAAATTAGCTATCCTTACACTAAATGCAGCAGACGTGGTGACAGACAGATGAAACCTTCACAATACAGACGTAACAAAACACACCAAACCAGGCTGAGTGTGCTACTGAGGTGGGCTCATTAAAACTCATCATTAGTGTAGGGGATGTAAGACAGTGCTGTCTTACCTGTGCTAGACCAAAGGCATGTTCAAAATAAGTCTTGATGTAGTGTGCTTATTATGTTAGTGTTATATACTTCCTAAAAATGCTAATTTACCACATTTTAGAACAGCTCCAAGCATTGACCTTCAGACTCCTAATAAAATACTGCTCTCAAAGAACATCTCAAACCTTTTAGGTTTTTACCAATAATGCAAGCATGGTCAGTTACTGAAAATTAATCCTTGCATATCTTTATAGACAATGACAAAATAAAAAGGAAGACATGTTAACATGTTTTCACTTCTGAGAGCTGCTAATCACTGCTGCATTATATTTCTGTTAGCATTTTCAGAAGTAGGATACTCTCCATGCAAGCACTGTGTGATCCTTGCTGTGTCTGCCTCTTATCTCTTCTTTGGCTCTATGCAGTCTCACACATAGTCTCTTACACATGCCTGAAATTCTTGGTGTGGACATTTTTGTCCCTTCTTAAAATATGCTTCTCCCATGAAGCACGACACAAGTGTCTTGCCAAAACAGCCACTCATTTTGTTCTCCATCTGCTGTGTCTTTTTCCCCATTTGGACATAAGTACCTAATTTTAGATATACCCTATCAAACTCGAGGCATTCAGCAGAAGCCTAAGTCAGAATCCTCATCATCAAATTGTCCTTCTATTATAGACAAAGGGGAAAAAACCATGTCTATCTGTCTATCTATCTACCTCTTTCTTTCCCTCTTTCTCCTTTACACTGGTTTTAGAGGAGAATGCTTGCCTTGCTGGTTCTTTAGGAGAGATGAGATGAATAGAAGCTCAAGTGGTTGACTTTTCAGCTTGCTTTTCTTAGTTTACTTAGCTTTATACTTAGCAGTAAACAGGAAAGTATTTTAATAGTATATAAATAATATTGAAATCTGAAGGTTTTTTAAAATATTATGAAAATATGATGATTGCTGTCAGAGCCTGAATTTCAGAGATGTCATGAGTTTTAAGTAATGTGTACACATTGTACATGAGATAAACTGCATATTAAATAGAAAATAATTCAATAACTCTACTTACATCATAGCTTAATATCATGAAAAATTCCAGGATGTTTTTTCCCTTGCTCAATTTTCAGCTTATCTTATATTTTTGTGCAAAACCACAAAATTATTTTTTTTATTCAAAGATCAACGCACTCTAAATTTCTTTTTCTCAAATCACCCATAATTCCACATTCTTGTCACTTGCCAGTAAAAGAACACGGTGGGGTGTCTCTGCTTCCTACATGAAGCTGTAATATGCAATTTCATTCCCTTCTCAGTTTGGACTCTTTCCTACTTTGGCTAAAACTGTTATCGTCTAAGCAAGTATCTGTAGATAAGACTTTCTCTTGGATAAATCATAGGATTAACTAGAAGCTATACATGTATTAACTGGTATATGACAGAAACATACTCCTACTACCTCACTTCCCTCCTCCCCAGAAATGACTGTTTATATAGATTTCCATAAGACCAATTCCAGGGCTTTTATCCCGCATTTTATCTTAATTCTAGTGCTTCTGTTCTGTTAAGGTGTGGACTGATTTGAGCTTGCAATCAGATGAAATCAAGGTAGAACTACTTGTGTTAACAAGTGTAGTGTAGCTGGAAGTCATCCCTTTGTGGGTCTGTTGGGAGGTTTTTGTGAGTTTCTGGGGGTTTTGAGTTTTTTTAGTCACTGTGCATGGGGGTTTTTTTTGCCACATGCTAAAAAGCCCTCTACTAAAACACCCATCATGTCAAATGTGTTCGCTGCTTGTGAACAATGCCTGAGCTTAAAGGAAAATGTTTTAAAGCTGTCAGGAAACTGTCATTTTCCAGATGGTTAATCAAATGGAGGACACAGACGCACAGGCACTGTCTCCAAAGAGATGTATTAATAACGGATGTTGCTCACTTGTGGTGGAATGGGACAGAGACAAAGCCAAGAGAATAAAGCTGATACTGAGCACACTGTAATCAAGAATTTCTAAAGCTCCCTGTTCCTTTTTTAAAAGCCTGTCATTCGTTCTAAATGTGCAAATGTCTTGATTATTTAAGGGATACTTGCTTAGAACAGCAAATAAAATTGCTACCAGTTTTGAAGTCATGGATTTAAAAAAAAATATATACGGACACTGGTCTTGAATAGGGAGTCACTTTGCTATGAGAGAAAATTCATAAATTAAGGATTATGGTCTACTTATTCTCCTCCAGCTGAGCTCTGTAACATCTTCCTGATGAAACCTCCATTGGAAGAATATTCACTTGTATCTGCCTGGTTCAAATGCTGGGTGTTTCTGGAACAAGACTTCAAAGCACTGCATAAAGAGAAGATGCTTCTTGCCAGATGCTTGGGAAGCACTAGAGGCCTCCATGGCCATGAATTCCCACTGAAGCCACTCTAAAATCACAAGGCTCCTGGAAAACAGGGAGGTGTAATAACCCTCAAAATAGGGTTGGATGATGTAAAGTGTTGGCTAAGACATGCTGTAGACTTACCTGCAACAGGTAATCCGTTGTCCTCAGTTGTCTGAGTTGTCCTCGGATGCCTACTCTGTCCCTCTCTGGCTATGACCATCCCCTTCACAAAGACACCAGACAGGAATCCATGCTTTCATTTCTGTTAACAGTCTACCATAGTATAGTTTAAAGCATCAAAAAAGGTTGGTTTGGTGCTTACATGCCGGACAGTAAGTTGGTGTTATTTGTCTGCTTTCTCCTCTTAAAGGCTTGGCAAACTGGTGCATGGACAGAGAAATCAGTCACCGTATAGTACAGTTTAGGAAGTAAAACTCTGATGTGTGAAAAGTTTCCAACATACATCAACAATTCCATGACAGGAGAGGAGATCGATCCCCTTAGGCATACTGTAGATTTTGTATGTGTTGCATTTTATAAGTGAAAGATATGAAGCCCTATCTCTACTAGCTTTAATCTGGCTATCTATCTCAACTACCAAGACAAGCAATGTAAGAGTGAATTGCACTGTGTAAGCTCAATGGGGAACTTGTTACTTATTTGGATTTCTATCTTATATGCTACATTTTCCTTGCTATTATTACTCTTCCTATCTGTGACCTTCACACATCTCAGTCACACTTCTTGATAACCTCAGAGACAGAATCTTAAGGGAAGGCTTGCTTTCCTCACTTGAAGTTAGAAATTGAGATCCAGCATAAAGTTTGCTGCTGATTTATGACTCAGTTTTGAAGAGTCCTGGCTCGTTATGTGTATTTTTCACTTGGTGCAGACATAGGTTTATTTTCAGTGCAGCTCTGGCTTGAGCCTCTGTGTTCTTTGACACCAGAAATTCTAAGTGAAATACAGGAATATTCAGAAATAAATATTGACAGTAAGAACAGTGGTGCTGGTTGGAGGATGAGAGAAAACGGACATGAGTTAATGCAAGAAAGGTTCTGTCTGGGTATAAAGAGAAAGTTTTTACCCACGAGGACAGTAAAGCAGTAAAAAAGGCTGCCCAGAGAGGTTGTGCAGTCTCAGGCTGTGCAGTTTCTGTCTTTGGAGGTTTTCAAGACCCAAGTGGATAAAACCCTGAGCAACTTGTTCTGACCTTAGGTCTGACCTTGCTTTGACCAAGAGGTTGGAATGGAGCCCTCCTAACATCCCTTCCAATCTGAACTATCCTGTGTTCTCATGATAACAACAGTAAGAAACTGGGCACTGACAAAAATTTTCTGTAAAGGTTTGAGAAAACACAGCTGGATATAATGTTAATTCTGTTGAGTTGCTCAAATGTAAATACAAGCTACCTTTGGACTACAAACAAGCCTAGAAGATCTGAACCTGATGTCTGCATTCCGCATACATACAAAGCTATGTTTTATCTGTTCTCTGATTTGCATGGGAACAGACTAAAGAAGGACCTTAAACAGACAGAAAAAGAGGAAATTACTAAAGAAAAGAGCAATAGGAGGAGAGAAGGGGATTTCCTTTAAGGCTTTTCATATGCTAAGTAGTCATAGAATCATAGAATCATAGAATCCTAGGTTGGAAGGGCCCTTAAGGATCATCTAGTCCAACCTTTCTAGGTAAGAGCACAGTCTAGACAAGATGGCCCAGCACCTGTGTTGTTCCTCTGTAGTTTATGGAGTTACACTGATGTGGCACTATCGTAAATGAGATTCCCATAAAATTCATGGGACATTGAGAAGTAAATTTTCAGTGACTTAGCAGATATGCAGGGTCAGTCTCCTTGCTACAAGCGCATGATCCCCACGTGTTTCTGCCTTGGTCATTTTTTGTCTTTAGCTCTCAGTCAATCAAGCAAAAGCTGTAATCCACCTCGGTTTCACAGACCTGTTTGCATTGCATTTGAAGTCTCATAACTCAAACTACAAAGGCATTAGAAATACTTTAATCAAAATGTTTGGATGGAACAAATCCTTTGTTATTTTTCTTGTATTATTTAAAGACCTTAAAAAACTGAAAGGGCTTGAAACCTAAAGAATAATTTGCATTGAATTTAAACCAGAAGGATTTTCTGGTTTAGAGCGAGAGGGTTTTTTCCTTTCCTTTTTCGAATTAGCCAAAATGGGGTAAAAATCTGGTTTTGTGCTTGAGATTTTACAAAGATATGTGCACACTGACACAAATAATATTTTTTTTTCTGCTTCTTTTCACAGGAATCTCTTTGTAAGTACTAAATTCCCCATTAAATCTGTGTAGGTCTGTGCTTTGTACCTCCCTTGTTTAGTCACCCATTTTCCTGTAACCACCTTCCCCACTATCTAACATACAACAAGGAGAGGAGAATGCGTCATCCCCAGGGGCAGAAAATTGGCATTGCCTTCGCAAATCAAAGGGAGTAGTGGAAGACAGCTGTGTCGCTTTGGTCGTCTGTACTTTCTCTTGTCATGCTGATCATGTTTGATTAGCCTGGTTAATGAAGAACATCTTGTTAAAATTAAAGTTTTGTAGTATTTAGCATATTCTTGCCAATTGTTAATTAGCGTATTGACAGGAGCATGTTTTGGATTTCGTTTTTCAGCAACATCCTCTTCCCTCCCTTGGTCCATCCTGCCAAAATAAAGATCTTTCCAGTCACAACATGTTTGAGAGCCATATGACATGTCTGCAAAGGCAGCCTTGGAGCACTGGTGCATGGGAAAGATACATATGTTATTAGCCAAAGCTAATGTGAAACCTGAAAGCACAGGAGTTACAAGGCTAAGGAATCCTTTGCATTATTTATTTATCATGTAGATACAGATTTCACATCCTTTACTGCTAACTTCTCCTGTTTGGGGCAAGTTCTGATATTCTCTCATGTTTTTCAACAAGAGCCCATTGGCACAGAAGCTGCATATATAATCTCTATTTCAGGAGCAAGTGTTTTGTTTGCCCTCTTTGTGCTGACTGAGGTGCTTACAGTCTGATCTTTAGCTTCCCCTAGGGCAGCTTTGGGATCTTTATGGGATTTCATGCATTCATCTCTCTTGCACTGGTGCTTTTCAGTGAAGAGAAAGATGTGCATTTCATAGCAGCTCTGACCTAAATTGCTGAAAGCTATGTACTACACCACTGTCACTATAATATAGGATGCATGGGTAGGTGTCAAAGGGTGTTAGAGACCCCTTAAGTCCTCTTCAACCACCAGTAATTATATTCTGCATTCAAACAGCACAGTGTAGCTGGCATAACAGCTCAGTACCAACAGACAGGAAAGTCTTCCCAGCTGCACCAACCCTACTCCCACACTTATCTTCTGCTACCTCTAGTCCAACTCATCCATTAGATCATTTAACCCTGAATCATCAGAAAACTACTTCTGGGATGAAAGGATTGAATTTTATTTTTTTTTTTTTTTTAAGTTTTAGTGAAAACTTTTAATGAGTGGTTAGTTTTCATTTCAGCACAGCTGAGTGTGACCACTGATGAGGCTGATACCAAGGTGGGGCATAGACCATATATTTGGGAGAAAGACAAAGGGTAGGGTAGTGGGGAACGTTTTGATGGCAGTTAACTATAAGGTAAGGTTAGGTCAAGGTTGCTGTCATGTTATATAAATTAGGTAGGGGCAATGTTTTACATTTATCTTTGGAGATGGCTACCTCATTCCCTTGACTACGCAAGGTGTTTAGCTTTTAAATGCAGGCACCAAAGTGCCTGATAATAAACAGCTGAGTAAGTCTTCTATCAACTGCCTCTCCTTGTACATTTTATAATGGCCAAGACTGATCTTAAATTTGCTCGCAAACCAACCTACTCTTAAATCAGTTAGCCCATCACTTAATGAATAACTAGTTGTATTAAAACAACAGGATCTTCTTAGAGGCTATATATTTTTTTTCTTTGTCAGGAATACAACTAAAATACCATGGTCACAACTTTTGACAGTTCTATCAATGTCAAATTAGACCCTGCTCATTAATTTCTGCTCAACAGTTTGGATTCTAATAGCTCAATAGTTGACGTTTTAAAGCCATTAACTTCCATTCAGTTTGATCACCGGCAGGCAGGAGTCTGTAGTCAGCTCCTCAGTTTCTGACAGGCTCTGCTAGTTAAGTGTGTGCTCTCTGATATACCATGTGAAAACCAAGCCTTCATCTGCTGGATGGATGTTTAAAGGGATTTTACTAAACTAGCATGTGGGGGAAAAAAGAGAAAAAGGACACAGTGAAACTTCAAGCTGAAAAGTTTATCTTCTGGAAGTATGAGATCTTGGAGGACAAGAATCCAAGGTTTGGATAGCTACGCTGTTGAACATTGGACTTTTGCGGGTGTTAGCTGCTTGACTGAGTAACAGGTAGCTAGGTAAATAAGGCAGGTTATTTAGAAAACATTACATTTCTGAGTGGTTCAAGACATGATAAGGGATAAAGACTTCTACAGAAGAGTGATTTTGCACAGCAATGTTCAGTGTATCCTGGGCCATCAAGAACCGGTTCCATCTGTGGGCAAACTCTTCTTTCACTCTGCTTCCTTCTCTTCTTCCAAACTTGCAAGCTGCTAAGCAAGTAACACCCAGAGATGTAAGTGTCTGGTTCTCCTTACTAAAGTCAGGGTGTAATCCCTCATCTTCCATCTCCTTGAGGGCCCAAGGTGAAATTGTGCTATAGAGTGTGCAGGAAACAAAAATCACGTGCAAAACTGCTCCTGGTGCCTCTGTCTCCATGTGGCAATATACCTTCTGCGTTTCCAAGAAAGTTACTGATGGATCCCACAGGTGAATTTGCTGTGATTCCTGATGAATGAAACGAGGGAGACTTTACGTCCTTTATGCCACATTCATCTCGAAGAAGGAAAGCAAAAATAACAGAAGAAATGTTATCCCCACATGAAAAAACCTTGAAAAATTCAGAGTGAGTAAGAGAAAATAAGGTGGTAGTAACCGCTATGAAAAATAAAGCTAATCACCGAACAAAACTGAGAAATCAACCTCCTTTATAGCTGAATTATTTCCTTTGCAGGGTTTTTGGTATAATTCTGCAGTAAGAATGTAATTCTGTACGAATTTTAATAAGAGGATTTAAACCAAAAAAACCAAACCGGCCAAACCAATTTTAGAAAGGCTCTTGTTTTCTGTACTGCAAAGGACTTGACAAAAATCCAGTAAACATGTGCATGGTGTGCATTCTGTTCCCTCAAAAATTAGCTTTGTATAGGAGCTATTAAGCACTGTGGCCTGATCCATGATTGCATCCAGAAATATCACAACATCTGGTTCTTACAATCTTTTAACTCCATTGCTGTGTGGACATTTCTGGCTCTCTGAGCAGCAATTAAAACAAGGGGTGAGAGTTCAGTCCCTCTTCCGTTCCTGGTTTCAAGCAAAATAAAAGCTTTCGCTCTTGATTCACACAACTTTTATCGATGAGCTTGACTGATCACTTTGACTTGCTTCATCACCTCTCCTTCCTGCTCTGTCCCTGAACTGGAGTTGTACAGGTGACATGAAGGATGAGGAGTGGCTGAGGGAACTGGGGGTGTTTAGTCTGGAGAAGAGGAGGCCGAGGGGAGACCTGATCGCCCTCTACAACTGCCTGAAAGGGGGCTGTAGCAAGGTGGGGGTCGGCCTCTTCTCCCTGGTAATGGGCAATAGGACAAGGGGAAATGGCCTCAAGTTGTGCCAGAGGAGGTTTAGGTTGCACATTAGGAAAAATTTCTTCACAGAAAGGGTTGTCAGACACTGGAAGGGGCTGCCCAGGGAAGTGGTCGAGACCCCATCCCTGGAGGGATTTAAAAGCCAAGCAGATGAAGTGCTTAGGGACAGGGTTTAGTGGTGGGATAGTAGGGTTAGTTTAGTGGTTGGACTTGATGATCTTAAAGGTCTTTTCCAACCTAAACAATTCTATGATTCTAAGACACAGGAGGGAACATGGAAAGGCAGCTAGGACAAGTCCATCCCGTTTTGGCTGGAGGAGAAAAGCAGGTGATGGGAGTGGGGCATTTCTTTCTCGACCCCATCCAGTGCCCTTCTGTGAAAACCTTTGCCATTAGTATTTGCTTATAACTCAGATGTATGGCAAAATGCCTTATGCAGATGCACAGGCTGCCTGGGAGGAAAGGAAGAGAGGATTTTAAAGCTCTGTTGATAATGCATGATATTTGCTCTGGGCCTGTCATCCTCTTTCTTTAGGTGGCTTGTTTTTATCCTCTTATGAGGAAAAAAAAATCTTTTATATTGCATGCTGTTATAATTCTGCCTTCAGAACTTGAACTTCCTTATTTTTATCAAGCCGAAGTGCTGTATTTGGGGGTTTTTTTTGGAGTTATTGCTTCTCTTTGAAGTGGGGATCTAGACTGGCTAAGGATCAAATTATATCTATAGTGTTTGTGTGGGTTTGTCCCCTTCCTCTGTATAATTTTAAAAAGAGACTCTTGGCATACAATATAAATTCTTATTAGTTAAAAGGGACATTTAGACATGAAGCTATTGTTATTAGACCTGAGAGCTGGGTGTTTTTAACTATGTCCCCCAAATCTGGCAGCACTGGAAATGAAGTGGGAAAAGGAGACCTTAGAATGAAAGTAGGAAGGAAAGGGTCCTTGACTGGAAGTTGGGGCACATGAAAATGTTTTGTCATCTCATAGTCTGCACAGCCTCTGACACGTTTCAGGAATGAATGAATCACTTGACAGTTTTGTACTTCAGTTTTCCACTCTCTACTTTGTTTACAAATGTTGTTGATATTTGCGAAAAAATGCTGATGTAAACCTAGGGGTGAGAGGTGTGCAGAAGGGGAAAGACGAAAGGAGTGCAGGGAAGCCTTTATGTCGGTGCTCTGAGCTTAATGTTTTAAATTGCTTTTGCAAGCCATTAGCCATGACACATAATACTTATACATAATAACACAGCACCGTGTTTGCATGAAGTCTGTCTCAAAAGAAACAGCTGCCACCTGTGGGTTTACATGCTTGTTCTTTATCAGTAGAGGACTTGTTGACCTTCGGCTCTGTCTGCAGAGCTGGGTAAATACATGGCCTCTACGGGACCTGGGCACCATTCACTCTGAAACCTCCTCCTCTGTTACCATGTATTATCCAATGGTTCTCCTGTGAAGGGGTTAACATTTTTGTATCGACGAGGGAGCCAGTTCTTTCCTTCCCCTGGGTACAAAGCAAGTGGAAGTTTTCTGTGTTGAAGTTTGTGGCGAGCGCACCTAGCATCACATTTTCTAGGGACATACAGAGCATAGAGAAAAGACATCAGCTGGATTTTTTTACAGATGAATAGTATTTAGAACAAGGAGGAGAGAACAGATCATTTAGTCCGTTTTCTTATACAAGCTTGCCATATTTTTTTTTTATTCTGGCTGCATCTTACTGTCCAGCTCTTGTTAAAAAATTCCAGGCTGGGGGAGTAGAGATTTAATGCTCTAAAGGACACGTCATTTGTAAGAAGAGGATCTGAAAAACACCTGCTTGCAGTGTATGTTGCACATATGTATGTTGTACATATGTATGTTGTTCAAGTCATATAGTTTTCCCTTTCTCTAAAACATCTTTCCTGCATTCATATAAATGGATCACAGTCCACAGATGCAAAGCACAAATTGCACAAAGAAAAAGATCACACAGCTCATTTTGTGAAACCAAGCGAAGAGGTTCCTGGTATTTAAGGTCTCATCCAAATTGCTCTAAGTGGAAGGATGCAGTCTAAATCATTCCCTGGGCTTTGCACAAACGCTGCAAACACCACATCTCATTGGTATTTGTGAGTGACATGCTGAGAGCTGATGGAGGCTTTTTTTTGCAGCTTAGCAACAAGCGGTGACTGGCAAATTTCTCTGCTCTTCAAAATCAATGCCACTTTTCTGGATCATTTCCTCGTCTTCACGATCAGCTGTCAGAACAGCAAATTGACAATGTGTTCCCAGGGACAGTGTGGGGTCTGCTGCAAGCTTTGATGCTTAGAGGATGAACTTAGCCTTTTCAAAGTCAAACATATTATGGTTTTGGATCCCATATAAGCATTAGCTTGCTTGTGACACTGTTAATCTGGATGTCTTTTGTACTCCAATAAGCTTTTCCCTTTCAGTACAGAATATGACTGTGAGAACATGCACTGGTCGATTCATACACTAGTAATACATGTTTGTTATTATTGCTATCTATTGTTATAACATCCATGAACCTTAAGCATGGATTGGGATCCTGCTGTGTGAGCCTCTGTCCTGGGGAAGTATGTGTGATGATAAAAAGCAGAGCAGACAGGGAATGGACACTGGTGAGTGGGTGAGCACAGACAAAATATGGAAAATAGTTGGTTGTCGTTGCAGGTGGGATACTGTTGATAACAGCTACCTGAGATTAGCACTGTGGGGCTTTTTAGTGGGAATTAGAAGGAAAAGGTCTATATCTACAGGTGTTTATGAGCAAGTTCTGGAGAGCCAGAATTGCCAGGATACTTGCTTGGGACCATCCCAAGCAATGGGGGTGCAGGAGTTTGCTGGAAGTTAAAACTGCTTAACAGTTAAAGGTGTCAGCTGATACTCAACCATTCAGCAAATCCATTAAACATATTCAGAAGGATTGCTCAGGTAGGATCACCGTGCTGCAGAGAAGTCAGATGCAAGGCAAACCAGAAGGCTGTACCTCAAGACAGCTGCCTCCTCCTATAGTAGACAGAAGAATCACATCAACCTTTCTCCTGAACTTCTGCAGCTCAAGTCCCTTGCTTTTGTTTAGCTGCCTCTGAGGTATGAGTTCAGATTTTTCATCTATTTTTTTTTTTACATCTTATTCCTGCCAACCTGTGCACACAACTTCCCACTTAAACTACTTTTGCCTGTTCTACCATTTCTTCTGCCTCTTGATACTGAAGAAGACAACACAAATGGCTGGTGTTTGATAGAATGAGAAGGATCTTGCAAAAAGATGAGAAGATGGTGTCAGTCTGGATAATGCAGTAGGCCAACAAAAAGAGTTAGTGGCATTTCTGATCACTGTGAGCAAAGCAAGGTTTGGCCTCGCTAGAGAGGAGGCTTTTAGAGTTACTGGGATGCAAGAAGAAGGAAGCCGAATTACAGCTTTTGCTCTCTGCAAATTAAAAAGAAGGTAGATGTTTTAGAAATATTATACAGGAAAGGACCACAAAACTAAAACAGGTTGGAAGTGAAAAAGAAGCCATGTTTAAGATAGAAGGACGGTGCTGTCCAAAGTGACTGAGAAAAAGCAATTCTGAAGGGGGGACTAAAGGAATTTTAAGCTTATTAGGTTTCACA
Organism: Egretta garzetta; assembly: GCF_000687185.1. NCBI lineage: Eukaryota > Metazoa > Chordata > Aves > Pelecaniformes > Ardeidae > Egretta > Egretta garzetta. Next base: position 676,238 of record NW_009260479.1, on the reverse strand, counting down.
TCAAGACCAGGGAACCTTGTAGAGAAGAAAAGAGTTATGTGGATACTTCATAGACAGTGTTTCTTGAGCAGGTCTCAGCAAGTTTAATGAGCCGTAAAGTATCTTCTGGATGAAAAGGTGGGGCACAGGGAATGATTCAGTACAAGTTTGGGTCAAACACATGAATTCCCTATGTTTGAGTTCAGATCCTGTTTGATTCACAAAAGGGTAATGGTTTGTTTCTGCAACTTTGAAGCTTTTTTCAGCTTCAAATATCTATATTGTCATTGCTTAGGAGATTTTTAGCACTCAGTGCTGAGTTCCATAACTGTGTTATCTGCTGCTAACTGCTCTTGCAAACCATGGTTGATATTTCTCTGTCCTACTGGGTAGTTTTGTCACCAGTCGTGCCTGTTCACTACACTTACCGCCAATCATGCCTGTTGTCTGTCTGCTGCTTTGCTTTTTTTTTTAGTCTGTCTCTACTTTGGATGGGTGGGCCCCTTTCTACAGAAGGGCTTGACAAGAAACAAAATGCTGTTGAACAGGTACAGAGTCATTCCCAGAAAAGGGAGGAGAAAACTGTCTGAGAACCATCTTTGCTCAAAATTTACTTGCTACCTAGGCTGGTGGCTGCAACATCTGGGTAGTGTGATTTTCTTATGATAGGCATAGGTGAGTTTAGACACAAAGAATTTAACCTCTATTCACATTATTACAATGAGAATCTTTGCATGCTCTCAATTTTTTCAAAAGGGACATGTAAATTTCCTGGCTCAAGGCTGGGGATCCCAAGACAAATTCATCCATTCAAAGGAAGAAGAGGGATAATTAAAAATGTTGATGAGGCTGTGCTCTCACTTTCAAGGGAAGTGCTCAAGGAAAACTTGTAGGGACCATATTAGATCTTGGAAGTTCAGTTGATAATCCTTGTAGGCTGGTCTTTGTTTTTAATGTTCAAAGCATATTTTATAAATGCAGTTTTACAAATGAAATGTGACATTTGTATGGCTATGAGCAGTCAGACTTTGTACTTCTAACACTGTAATATATCTCAGAAACTATGATAATTGCACCATTTAACTGCAAGGACAAAAAAAAGGCCCCACAATTCAGTCAATGAAAAGCAACTGTTTTGCAAAACTGCACGTGAGAAAATCCTGGCCTTCACTTAGAAGCCGTGCCGATTTCCTTGAACTAAGATACACAACAAAAATAGATGGAGAACTTTAATCTTATACCAGGTTTCCAGTCAGAGAATGAAATAGTGATCATACTGATGCTCTTTGCTTTCTTTCTCTGCTTGATGTCATAACTGTAATTGCGGAAGACCAATGTCCTCTGCTTGTTTTCAGATTGAGCTTATCTTCTGTTGCATAGCAGAAAGCTTTTGGAGTTGCCTTTTTGATGCCAAGGTGGTCAAGGAGTTCTTGTATCATGTGGGTCTGAATGCTGTTTGGAGAAAACAATTTCATTTTGAAAAATGACAAATCTGTATCTACACAAGAATTTTGCTATGTATTAGAAGTGCACTTTGAAAGTGAATCTCCCAATTCTCCACAGTTACCATGCTTTGATTCACATCATGGAGCAATGTCACAGTAAATTAGCTGAATTCCTTTTTGGTGCAAATTTACTGGAAGATTCACTTCTGAAGAGCATCTAAAACTCCAGTGGACAATAGGCTAGGATAGTTCAAAATAAAACATCCTGAAAAGTACATAGTGTGGACACTGGCTCTTCAACACTCATTACTTTGCTCTATGATGCTGCTCCCTACTGGGCTGCAGAGCTTGTTAAAACAGACATAGGCTAGAGAGCAGACATGTCAAGAGTAATACGGGCAATTAAATTAGAAACAAAGCAGTAAAGTGCAGTACTGTGGTTGTAAAAGAAGACCTGGGTTAAAAACTCTCTAGCTCTTCAGAAATGGAATGTGTGATTGACCTCTGCTATAACGAGCAGAATAGATGATGAATTTTTCACGGAACTTGTCATGTTGACTTTGAGGGCCCAGACTAGGCTGTTCTACTGAACCGAATCCCTCGTACCTATTGTGGCATCTGACAGCACAAGTCTACCGCCCTTCTCCATGAACTAATAGAAACTCCAGTTCTTTTAGCATGTGGCCTACCAGTTGGGAGCCATAAGGGATGAGTGCTACTTGTAGGTGATGATACTTCAAATAGTCCGGGCACCTAACCTTCACCTTTTTATTGAGAAGTGGGCGAAAGTTTGCTCAGAGACGTTCAGCTGTTCAAGCACCTTTCTGAAGTTCTCATCTGCCACATGGGTGCTGAATATGAAGTGCGCCTTTTACGGTCTGGAAATAGCCCTGAGAACAAAGGTATAAATCCTTAGCATACCCAGTGTAAAAGCATCTTCACAGGAAATTCCACAGCTCTTAACAGCCTGAAAAACTAACACTGTGCTAGATTTGTATCCTTAAGAAAGCAATTATTGATTAGATATGGCTTTACAAGTTAATTTGTTTCTTACCAGAGGTGCTTTGATGGCTTAATTGATCTTTTTCCCCTTTATCGTCACTTGTATCATTGATAAAAATCATGAGGTTATTTGAGGCTCAGACTTCTACTTCTATGAAAATCAGGCAAATTACTTGGAAACTGATAGCCACAGTATACAGTGTCTCTAATAAATTTGGTAAGGAAGTCATACTCAAGCAGATTGTGAGTCTTCAGCAACTCGGTGTTTGCATCTTATTTCACTCAAACCTTATCCATGGACCGTTAATCTTTTTATGGTATTACTGATATTTGCAAGTCAAACTTCACTTTTGAACAGCCAAAAACCTGATCTGGCTGTATTTACTGCTTCAGCTTCAAGCTAAGGGCAAAGTAAAAAGAGAAGTTTGCTTCAGAAAAAATAAAGCATTCTGATTTTAACAATCTGATTAAGAAAAAGAGAGAGATGTTGTGAAGTACTGAAATTTGGCAGAACTGTGATTAGGAATTGAGTAGAAATATGTGCAGCTCAAAAATGTTGTGTTTCCTGGTTGCACTCAGAGTATTCACTGTCATGGTTTCTGTGCTATGGGACACTTGATAAGCAAGAGTCACTGCTAAGCAGGTAACTGTGATGTGCTGTATGCTTTTCAGTGCTTGTAATTATTGAAATTGTATGTCAATTTAATTTAAATTGTCAGTTTAAAAACCTGAATTAATTTGACTTGGTAAACAGCATTTTATTAGAGGAGGGAGGAGAAGAGGAATGGGAAAGGAATAGAATAATATTTACATCTGTAACTATTGCCAAAACAAAACAAAAAAAAATATTTTGTACAAATAGATGAACATTTTGGCCCTTTTGCTGCTGAGGGGTCGTTGGGGGACCAGACAGTTATTACAGTCTTAGATTTCAGGCCTTCAGTCTTAGGGTATATTGGATTTCTTGATGTAAATCTACCTGTAAATATTTTCATCAGTATTTTCAAAGCTCCAGTTAAGATATTTGAATTGCAAAGACTAGTTGGATTTTCAGTGTACTTTGAACATCCATTGTCTCTTTGTCAGCTCATTCTTTTCTCCCATAAATGTTGTAATAAATTCCATAAGTCGTTGTGGCATCTGTTAGGATCAATACAGATAATCCTATCTGTCTGTACTTATATTATTGTGTTGAACACAACCTGGGGCACTGATTTAGTTGAACACAAGAAAGTGTGTTAACCTTGAAGCTAGGATCCTGAAGTAGGCTGGTTTTCTGCTAGATTCCATATATAATTAAAATCTTACTGGGTAAATACTCAGTAAGAGTATTTTTTTGTCAGCCTTCTTCATTTTCAGTTCAGATTAGTAGGAAGTGTCCTGAGTCGAGGTGGACTTGACTGTGGTTATCCATAAATTCTTAATTTTTTCTTAATTGATTACTTTCTTTTTCTTTAAATTAGTTTTAACACTCTGGCTGCTGAAGCTACCGCACCTGCTCAGACACATTTTTTGTCTGCAGGATTTTTTTTCCCCCAGGCCAGGTTCTTGTGAATCTACGTTATATGTCTGGGATTTACCATGTGAAGATGTGTTGTGTTCAGTAAGCTCCTGCTAATGGTAGCCAGGATCTTCAAAGACGGCATGAGATCAAAGGGTGGGAAAGTCTATCCCTGCCAGGCATGTGTCTCGCACCCTCTTTGATGAGTATAGCTGCCCAAGAGGAACAACATCCTTCAGATGTTGTCCCTGAGCTGACAGCCTTGTCCTTTGGTCTGTTGGAGGGCATAGAGGGAAATACCTCTTCTCTAGAGCCACTAGACCAATTATCTCAAGAGAATCTGGTGCTTGTGTATTCTTCCTTCACAGAAAGCACGAACAGACTCACAAGCAGCTGTATCCAGCTTGGAAGTTTTGGTTTTAATGTATTTTTATTTTTTTAAAACAATCTTCTGTTATTCACTGCCTTGACTTCTGGCTTCTTTGAAAAAGATCATAAGATGTTTTAAGGACTCTGCTAATATTGTAAATAAATCCTGTTGATCTGTTAGTACATGGAGAAGTGCTTGACAAGGTGGACACGGGAGAAAGAGGGAACCTGAACTTCAGAGAGGATGTCTGCCAATGAGACATGTTTATCAATGTGCTAACAAGTAGGTATAGGGCTTGAGGGAGACCTTGGTTTTGTTCGCATTTGGCAACATATTTAGAATGATTTTTCATTCCAACTATAGTGAAAGGTTTCAAATTTTTCCATTTTTAGCTGCAAGGAAGCCAAATGGGAATGATTTCTTCTGCATATATAAATATACATATGTATATTCTGTGTATATATAAATACATAAATAAAGGTGATTTACTTACCACTGATTCCAGTAGACTTTCAATGACCTTAAGGCTGTAGCTTCCAAAGCAGAAGCAAATTAAGATCTTTCTCTTTGCTGTTCCACACAACATTTAAAGGTGGCTTTGGGGACAAAAAAACCAAACCCAGACACACAATTTTTGGGACAAGTTCCTTAGTTATCTGAGTTTTATTTTTTATCCAGAGACTATAAAAATGGTGAAATTTGTGACTTCATTCAAAATACTGAAATATTTCATGACAGATATTTTAAGCCAAGTCTTAATTACAGTGAAAGTGTTTTCCCCGAATTCCAGTCATTTTAAGTTCCTTGTTGGCAATTTTCAGCCGTGCTTAACTGTCATAAGTAACATAAGAACCGGTAACGGTGTGTGTCAACGTACGTGTGAATGGCTGACGTGTTGTTCCTCTTCATGTCAGTAAAGCAGATTGCTCTTGGGCCTTGCGTTATTGCTGCGTGAGGGCGTTCGTGCAAAGTAGTCTCTTCATGTTTTGCACATAATCTTAAACACTCTGGAGATGACTGAGCATATGGTGCACCTCAGAAGGGATTCATTTGGAGGAGGCAGATGCATCGTGTTACTCGGGCTGTCATGAGAGGCATCATGTTATCTGAAGCATAAAGCTGCTGTTTGCTCCTGCGAGGGTGGCAGGGTTCAGCATCATCCTTCATGCAAATACGTGGCCCAAGGGCTATTCTGCTGCTGCTTGCAGGCTACAGTAGGATGATTCTGCATCCATTTGCCAAACCCTGACGGGCACTGCTGAGCATTGTGTCTGCTGGGGATTTGTGCATGAGCAGAAGAATTATCTTTCTAATTCCTTAGATGATTGCAGTAGCAGATGCTACATTTGAGGTGTAATAGCAAATTTGTGTGATGCAAGCTCCTCTGATCTGGTCTGACAGTATGAAAAGTATGCTGACAGTCTGGATGTTATCTTACATTTCCTATGCTGGAGTCAATGCTATGCAGCAGCCAATGTAAACAGAAGTATTGGAGTGAACAAAAGTTTCCAAATATATGACTTGTTATTATCAAAGGAAGTGAGAGTCAGAAAGTTTGAGGAGGTTAGGTGTTTGGGTTTGGTTTTTTTTTTTAATTGAAAAGGAGAGGGTGAGTGAGTTTCAGGTAAAATTGCCTTTCTTTGTTGTCATTATTAACCTTCAGAAAGCTATGCCATCAGTATTCTCTTTTAGTGTAGTGTAAGCACTGCATTGTAGAGGCACAGAAACACTAAGCAGCAGCTTACGTTCAACATAAGCTGTAAACTTAGCTCAGATGGAGCAAACCTCCAAATGTTTTATCAGATTTCCCTTGTCCTATGTTCTCTTCTGCCATTTGTTTTCTGCAATGACATGGGGACAAGGGGCTAAGACTAACTAACTATGAAACACAGCATTGCAGTGCTCTATGTCTTTTCTAGCCTTCCAGAAAAATTATGCTGAGAAGTTGCAGCCACTGTAGCCGAGTTTCTGAATAAGGAAAGGCTTGTGTAGGCTGCGTTTCATAGGAGAGGAAAAATCCTTTGCTTTTCAAGACTTGCACATCTTCTGTACCTTGGTACCTTCTTCTGAAACTGGGAGAAAGGCTGCCTCTGTGTGGCATAACTGAGTTAGCAAACCTCAGCATTGACAGTAGGCCAGACCAGCTGGTGTTAGCATCTTAGATATTGTCACTGCCACATAGGAAACCTTAATTCCAAATATATCTTGGACACAGAGCATTGGGCAGAAAGATTACCTCCTCCTTAACTTAAGCAGGACTTTTGCAGGGTCTGGAGAAAGGACCCATTACATTTTTGAACAGCAATGCGAACAAGGACCTTGGGTCACTGGTCATTTCTGAAACCAATATTCAGTTTCTCTTGTTTGTGTGAAGGGATATCCCAGGGCTAAAAACTGAGCTTCTGAACGTTGGCGTGAACTTTCCAGACATGGGGTAAGTGAAAGAAGTGGCCTAGATCATGCTTTGAAGTTCTCAGAGTGGCTGGGAAACGAACAGTAAGTGTCATAGATATGGTGTCTGAACCATTAATTTCCAGTTCCTTATGGTGGGAATATTTTATCTACTTACCTAGCTTGTTGACCCTGTGAAAATGAATAGAGACAAGAAAATGTTATTAAAGCAAATTCAGTCTAAGAAAATGTTCTCTTTCTCTCGAGCATTGGAAAAAAAAAGTGACACGGTGCAGTTTGAGTATGTTACAATATCTGCCTTCCTAATGGCTCTCTTTTTCCCAGAAAGGTAATTAAAACTAAATTGACATGAATATGATAATGAACATGCACTGGAAAGACATTCTCAGTCCTTGGTGTGGGAGCTTTGTGTTTGCTCTTTTCCCTGAACATGATTTAGATTCATCCCTTAGCAACCTTTTAGGCATCTAGCGGATGTGAGAGAAACAAAAGGTAGGTCCTGAATTCGTTGATGGGAACCCTTTTCAGCAGTACTGAGGAAATGTTAGACTGCTGTAACAAACACGGCACAATACAGACGTCTCCTTTTCATTGCCTGTTCATCATAGGAAATATGATTTTCTTGTCCTGCTTCTCTTCTAAGGGGAGGGACAAGTAGGTGAATACCTTTTTTGGTGTTCTGAGGCAGTTGCAGCTGACTGGTAATTCTGGGGATTTTAGTAATAGAACTGTAAAAATGACGAATGACTCCTGTCCTGATTGCCCAGGTCAGTCAATGTATCTTGAAATATGTGAACAATTTCTCTTCAGGTGGTCAGAGGCCATCAGTGATGCTTCTTTCTTCTTTCCAGCGCTAGCAAATCCAAACCTGTTACCTTCCATTTTTCTGTTATCCTTCTTTGCCTAATGTGTATATGCGCTATATTGTTTAGGGTAATTCCTCAAGACACTACATCATCTCAGCTGCCCTAATACTTGCCTTGTTCACCCTGTTGTGCAAAGCCGCAATTAAACCACAGTTTTACCCCTGAGCTTACTTATCAACTTCTACTCTGACAATTTTTGCACCTGAAGACTGTTTGGGCACAGAGGAGTGATCACTGTTAGGTTTAGACGCTGCCTCTCTTGCTGAGGTTAGACTATTCCACTACTTACAGGGGTAAACACACACTTCTGCGTGTTTGTAGTTTCCCTTCCACATTCTGACAAGGTGCTTCTCATCTGCTTACAGAAACACCTTCAAAATATGGTTCAAGCTTCACCTAAAATACCTGCACATTCAATTCCTTAAGTTCCGCCCCTCTCCGGCCCATAATGGGATGGTGGTAAATTTGTTTTTTGTTAAGAAATAATATGTAAATGATGGTCTTGTACTTTCCTTACTATTACCTACTTTTTCCTACAGGGGAAAAAAAGGCTTCCAGTTTTGGACACGTGACAACTGTATGGATAAATACCCAAAGAAAAATGCAATATGACAACAGAGGGTGGCCATAGATTGAATATTTTACCAGAATAATTCTAATTTCATAGAATCATAGAATGTTTTGGGTTGGAAGGGACCCCTACAGGTCATCTAGTCCAACCCCCCTGCAGGAGCAGGGACACTGCTAACTAGATCAGGTTGCTCACAGCCCCTTCCAACCTGGCCTTGAATGTTTCCAGGGATGGGGCCTCCACCACCTCTCTGGGCAACCTGTTCCAGTGTTTCACCACCCTCAGTGTAAAGAATTTCTTCCTTATATCTAGTCTAAACCTACCCTGTTTTAGTTTAAAACCATTACCCCTTGTCCTGTCACAGCTGGCCCTGCTAAAAAGATTTTCCCCATCTTTCCT
>NW_009260479.1:652361-667610 GCF_000687185.1 Egretta garzetta | reverse complement strand
TCGACCTGCTGGCCACGCTTCTCCCGATGCAGCCCAGGGTACGGTTGGCCTTCTGGGCTGCCAACGCCCATGGCCGGCTCATGTCCAGCTTTTCATCCACCAGCACCCCCAAGTCCCTCTCGGCAGGGCTCTCTAATTTCTCTCTAATTCTTCATGTCTGAAGAGAATCTTAAACCTTTTCAATTAATATTGCATTCAAACAATTAAAAAATAATCAAAATCCCTCCAAATTGTGAAACACAAAAGAACTGTGTTAGGTAGGTGCTACTACAGCTTTCCAAAGAAATAATATCGAGTGGGTTGTTGTCAGCCAGTCTGTGCAAGATGAGGCCTTACACCTCAGCACCTGAACAGATCATACAAAGGGAAAGACCAAAGATAGGATGAACTGAATGTTTAATCAAAAAACTGAATCAGGGGGCCATTTAGGATAAATTGGGTGTCACAATAGGGTGAGAAATTGGAAGACAATATCTGAAACTTTAGGTTTTGTAGATCTTGGAGATGCCACAGCCAGCCTTCACAAGCCTATTTATTTTGATCATCTCAGTTGAGAGCATTTCAACCTTTTGGTATCACCACTATTTATAGAAAATGAAGCCCTTGCCTCCATTGCTTTTTCAGTACAACGCATGCCTTTCAAGCCACTGAAATTGTATACGCATGTAAGCCCTACTTAACCCCCTCAGAATTACAAATACTTCTTGATTAATTATTTTTTTTCTGACTGATTTTATATCTGGAGATGAAACGTTACCTACCTATTTAGAAATGGTGCTTTCAGGCAGAGTATAGGTCAAAAGCAGCATTGCCCTCTGAATGAACACTTGCTTATGTTCACTTCCCGATTAGTCTGTTTTCCTTTGTATCTGAGAATAGTGGAAATGGCCAGGGGTTTCATTGCTGAGACAGTCATCAGCACCCACGGTGATCGCTAGTGCTTGTTTTGTATGCTAATCTGAGGAAGTTTCCTTAATGAGTATGGAAAATCAAGGATCTTTATGGAAAACAATAATTTACACCCTGAGCTTAACACCAAAGCAAATTTTGCTCCCCAAATGGCATCTATAGAAATTCCCTTCCTTTTTAGACAAGTACATTTCTTTGTGTCCAAAGGATATAATAAATTATGTCTAGAGCTTTTATGTGTGTGAAAACATGTTTCTATGTGTGTGTGTGTACACACATTAATAAAATAGTATGAAATGAGTCCCTATCTTCCTCCCACATTATTTCTAGTTTTCAGAGAAAAACCCCTATTGATCTATGGTTATATACCTTCTAGGGATCCATCTAGTCAAATTGCTATTGCTTTTGCTAAAATATTTAATGTTAATTAACAGACTCTCATACAGTGCATTGTTTGGTGACTCTTCCACGTGTACTACAATTATTACCATTGTTTTCTTTCTAGAGAAAGGAACATGCTTGCTTTCCATGATGAAGTTAAGTCTAAGGGTACAAAATTTCACACTGCTTTTAACAGCTTCATAAAATTAGATCATAAACCTTTCTGAACTTTTAAATTAGATTTTTAAATATAGACTCTTTTGCAATGAGGAAATGGACACAATGCAGGAATTTTCTGATTGAGACAAGAGTAGTTCTTTATGATCAGATTCTTTTACTTTTTGCATTAATTACAGGTAGAAAAATTTGTAATATGCCCAAAATCTTCTGTCTTTTCTGAAACAAATTCTACTTGTTCCTTACTATAAAATTGTCATTGGTGTTCTAACCCTTTTTTTCCTACTAAATTTGAAAGACCTTTCTACTCAGCCTAGTAATTATAAATACTATAGTGTTGCCTTGCATTTTCTGTAAATATGGACATTTACTGTTGAATGTTCCCACCTTCACTTGAATAGTGAATTCTGTAAAACTATGGTAATATATCACATTCTAAATATTGGTAGCAAGGGAAAACATTGGCATTTCAGGCTTCTATATGTCACTTCCTGAATTAGGACAATATGCCTCCATCAGATACCTCCATTTCCTATCCTTTTCTGCTGGCTTTAATCTTTACCTTTTCTTTTCCATTTCCTTCTTCGTTTATTTCCGTCTATTACTGTTCATTCCTGCGATGCTTTTCCCACTCTTTCTCTCCTTTTGTTTTTACTTTCCTGACCTACTTCTAATAGCAAGTTTTAATCCACGTTTGCTCTTATCAAAATCTCTTTAGATGACTCTATTAGCAGTTAAACATAATTCCCACCCAAACACAGGAGAGAGCTGATGTGAGGCTGACATCCCACATTTCTCTGAAGGCAGGGGGATTGTTAATCTTTCTTCTCCTCCATTCTATATACTCAGGTTCCTTCCTTGCAGTAACTGTTTCTGAGGACTCTGTGCTATTCTGAATTGTGTTTTCTTATAATTGCTCAACTCCCAGTTGAGGTATTTTGGGCTAGAGAGACTGTCTGATTCAAGATGCACTTTAGAAAATCACTCTAAACTTCATCTTTAATGACAGAGATAATAATCTTCTGAAGGATGAAGAAATTTTCTTGCTTATGTTTCTGCTACTGTTTGGAATAAGAATTTCCATTCTGTGAAGTTATTAATGTGGATTCCCTAATTATTTAATTAATGCATATCTATACTTTTCAGTAAAATATTTTATTGTGGTCTCAGACATTGTCTACTTTAATACTTTTCTCCATAAAATATCTACATAAAATATACAAATGATAGGTTTTTTCAGATAGTAATTTTTAATGAGAAGTAAAAAAAAAACTGTTTGAAACATAGAAACTGTTTAAAAGTCAAAGATCATTTAAAAGGAAGGCTCCTTAGAAAGCAGTCAGGAGTTCAGACACAAATACAGGGAAATTTTGAAGAAGTCATGCTGGGAAGAGGGAAATGTAAAAGGAAGTACAAACATAGTTATTATGCTCTTGAGTTTGAGCCTCTATATATTAACACCTTGGCCACAGGGAAAATGCTACTTTAATGTTTTAAACACAATCTTCTTCAACACAGCGATCATTAAACAACAACAGCTTTTTATTGCCAACATTTCAGTCTTTATGCTGAATCCCTGAGTATCTTACTTGATGTTCACGTTGTACCCTGGAGGACATCTGTAATCTCTGGAGTCACCAGACATTGCACACTTCCCGATTCAAAGCACCATTTTGGAATTTTGTCCCAACTTTGGTAATTTCAGTCAAGTAGATGCTGAGATTACCCATAGCATACTGTCTTTTTGGGTACATGGAGTTGCCTTTGTTGTTTGTCAGTGTGAAAGCTCCTTTTTTTTCCGACAGTAAACATGCTTATTTCTGATGAAAACACTGTTTTTCTCTTTAAGTCTCTTACTGCATTGTTAGGCCATATTATCATGTTCTTTTCACTTCTATTCCTTTTCTTTTTCCCCTATCTGTTTGTTTGAAGGGCTCAGGAGGAAGAGGCTTTCCATCCTGTGCCTCCCCAAGTAGAGCTTCTATCATCCATTCTGTTGAAAATTGGTCTTTGAAGTCCTGAGGTTACTTCCTTTCATTTGCAATAAATACTCCTTATTAAGGTCTTTCTTTTTCTGTTGCTCACAGCAACATTGTCAACAAGGGTACAAATTGTACAGAACATGGAAAACAGGGAGGCTTTGCCTTTGTTCCATGCATATATAGAGTTTGTTTCATATGGACATGTTGAAGCTGAGGGGAGGGGAGAAAACACTTCTTTGATGTGTGGTACCCATTAAAAGCAGTTAACCTTACTGGCCATGGTTATATTGCTATCTTTAAGGGATGAAAATAGATTTTTAATTCAAGAAAAATCTGAGGGAGGCAGAAGCTGTGGATGCAGAGCCCATGGTTTGACGATAAAGTACCACATGAAAGGTCAAGCAAAAGCACTTGGAAAGAAAGACTCAAGGAGGTCTCTGAGTCCAAAGTCTGGACAAAATGTTATCTCACTTACCTCTGCAGGTGTTTTTGAATGAACAAACGTTGAAAAACATCACACAATTTCAGTCATTACTGAAATACCAGCAACATTCATGAACACGAAGTTTTGCACCAGAATGCTCAGGCTAAAATGGGATAGCCAAGGAGGACTCCTGGGCATGGGTTTTCCTTTCCCTTAAGTACCGATGCACCTTAACCTTCTTACCTGTGGAGACATCTTTCAGTGGTGCCATCAAGACAACATTCATTGCTTTGTATCATTCATATTCCATAGTCCCTGTGCCATTGCACCACTTTGCCATGGGGATCCCATGCTTTTAGAAGGACCCTTTCTTTGCACAATTGCTTTACCATGAGCAACTGACATGTTGCAAGCACAGCAAGCTGACACATTCATGGAGGCAGGTCAGAGATTCCTTCTCCCAGCATACTGGAAGTAGCTTAGGGTGCATTTCATGGGTGGTTTCCCCATATGGGTGGTTTCCCCACACCCATTACAGACTATGGGCAGGACTAAGGCAGATATGAAGCCTCTAAGCAGCATTTCACTGAAGCTCTAAGAACCTGGACTGGGCTCCTACTCAAATGTTTAAACTCTTCTGCAAGTCTTGACCAGGAACATTCAACAGTGACCCCATCCACTGCTTATCTGACATAATTTACAGTGGGGATACAGCTCCCCACTCTCTTCCATTCATTTTATCTCTTCCGAATTCAGTGTTCATTTTATCGCTGTCATGTTCAGTGTCAGAATTCTGCCATGGGGAAGATCAAAAAAGTCAGAGGTTTTAACATGTGACATGGTCAATGTTCTCTTTATGCACATATAGAAAATTATGCATATGTGCTAGAGGCTATTGTACCTGATGTTGTACTCACTATTCCTGATTCTTCAGCTAAACTCATGAAATCACAGGACATTTTTAGGTATTGGACCTATCCCTTTGGTTCCTACAGTTAGGGCAGACTGCTGCCTACAGAATTTTTAAATATTTTAAGAAGTAATAGCCAGAAGATTGATCAATGATCCCATTTATCAATTTTGCTTTATTTTTATTTTTGTCATTCCTTCATTATTCCTATGGTTTATTAAATTTATTGTTTATTTTCAAGGCATATTAAACGCACAGAATATGATCTTGATTTTTCTTCTAGTTTCAGCTACATGTTGTTTACTTGCATGGCCTAGAAAATACTCCTTCACTTATTTTTCCTTCTTCCAACTCTTCGTATGCATTCTGGTCAGTTAGTGTAACAAAAGGATTCTCAGCTGTCTTTAGCATAACTAAATCCCTCAGACTAAAACTCCTAAAAACAAGTGGGTTTTATTGGTACTTCTTTTGGCACTGCATCTTTCAAAAACTCCTTGCATAGGAAGAGGAGGGATATACATTGGTCCTCCAGTTTCTAGCTTGAGAACTCAATGAAGAGAAAGTAGGAATAGCCCATGATCTAATGAGTAGCTGGAAATATTTCAAAATGTCAGTTTATTCAACTGACCTTTTTACATCCTTAAAGGGCGATAACAGTAACAGAATCTATCTGGTGTGAAAGATGTCCATTTGAGTACAAATGGTTGAAAGACAGATGCTTTTTAAGTAAAGCGATTATGTACATGAAAATGCACTTTGAATTCTTAACAACACCGAGAATAAAACCTAGCAGATTGAATTTTGATTACGTTTTGTGCAATGCATAAATGCATCGTGTCAGCTTTTATTGTTAACAGATGTCTGCATCTGGGTCTTGTTTTTTCTTAAGTTGTAGTAATTGCATGGAACTGCTCCTGTCCATCTCTTGGTTAGTTCTCTGTGTAGATCTTCATGCTCTTTCTGAATGCAAGGCAGCAGATGTTCATGTGCACAGTTGCCTATTTCTTCTGTGATAATTGATTTGTGATGAGTCTTGTACAAAATCAGCCTAACACAGAGGTGGTTTATATTGCTCATGGAATAAGAGTTCATTTACAGTGACGACACAGTCCCATCTTTCCTTGGGATGTCTCATCATTTAAACAGCTGTGGGTAATAGCAAAGTCATGATGTCATATCAAGAATGGAGAAGCTACTTGATGGGAAAGCAAGTAGCAACAACCAACCATGGACAGAAATTTCCTGAGTTGTTAATTTCTTTGATTACCAGTGGAGCTTTACTGGTGAGACAGGCTCTGCAGAGCAGGGAGGGAAGAGACAGGCCAGAGCTTTGTCTGTTTCCACTGTGTGGTGGCTCTGAGCTGGAAGCACCATCAGACTTCATGAGATATCGCTATGTTTGTCTGAATCAAGAGTAACAAATTCTGTTTATATTGACATCACTACCTGTGTCTGATGTTGTCAAAAAACCTGTTTAAGAACAGCGTGGTATTATCTAGTACGCTTGCTAAGGGAACTAGCAGGTTACTCTCCACATGTCATTTTTTCCCCATCAAAGGCAGATTGTACTAGTTAGAAACTACTAATATGTTTGTTTAATCCCTTCCTTACAGTTTAACCAATTGAAATAGAACCAGTGAAAAGTATTTGTTTTGCTTGCTTGCTTCAGTTTCTGGTGTCTACTCACAAAGTGCTCTTTGGCAAGGCACTGACCAGCTGCTTCTGTTGACTTGCAACGCACAGGCCAAATACGCTCTAAAACTTTGATGGTCAAAGTACTCAATGGTGTTGATTCTTGATAACTGTGCTACACCTCTTGGGCCTAAGCCCTCTGCTGTCTTTTCAAAGAAATGGGATCTTCTTATCCTGCTGTTTTCAATCCTGAGAGCTAAAGCCTCCTTAGTGTCATGGTCTGTTAAAGCCAGGTCATTTCCAAAGACCACACTATGTTGGAGGCTATCTCGTTATAATCTGATTCCAGTGGGACATGTGTCACCTCTGAGGAACACTGCTCATAACCAGTTACCAGTTAGACTTTGAACTATTGATGGCTGCCTTTTCAGCCTGCTGATCTGGCCACTTTTTCAGCCACCTGGAAGTCCATCCAGTCCATGACTCCCCAGTTTGGTTAGAAAGACACTGCAGAATTTAAAAACAAAAGAGAGAGCGCTTACCTCATGCAGGCAAGTAGATCTTCTCTGTCCTGGCCCTTATTTAACCTAATAGTTGTTTCTGATGTAGTTTAATCTGGAGGAACATGAAAAGGAAAGTGGCTAATTTTCTTATTTGCTTCAGCCTTGTGCACTTTATTCTTAGGATCCAGTGTTTTGCCACCAGAAATTCCTTGAAAAAAAAAAGAAAATTGTGGAGTTTCTCTCTCCAATCTAGAGTTTTCAGTACTAGATACTGTACCAAGGGCAAAAAAGTCCTTCTCCATGTCTTTATGCCAGCAGTGCAGCAGTGTAGTGATAATTAATAAACCTCCTTCCAGCATTGTGGGAGGCCGTTCTCCTACTTCATGGACTTAGGCTATAAAAGACATTATCAAAACTAATTTACAGAAAAAAAACGTAGCTGACACCAGCCACACACTTTCCCCTGGTGTCCGACTTGCTTTATTATCCAGCACGTTGGATAAAAGGCTTTTCAAGGCTGGGTTGCCTTTGTTGCTTGGTTACCAGTCTGATGCAGAAGTTTACATGCATGTTCACATTATTGCCTCAATTGCTCCCCCCCCCCCCAAAACCTGAAAGATCTTATAAAACATAAAGTTCTGCAGGCAGTGCCAGTGTATTTTCTTTTGATTGCAAAGGGAATTAATGCAGTGAAAATCAGCTAGCATAATCTGCAAGGTGTCTGAGCTGTTTTCCTTCCCTCGAGTAGCGACATAGGCTGCGATAGCTTGTGTCCAAAAAACATGCATACAACTGCCTTATACAGCAGCCTGGCTGTAGGTGGACAGTAGTCACAAAAGACAGCAGTTCACCTATGTTATCACTGCACAGGAAGACAACCCTGGGAAAAAAAAAACCATTTTTCTATGTGTTATTTGTCCTCCAGGGCTACAAGAGCATTATCAAAACTAAACAGCGGTGGGAAACAGGCAATGTGGGCACTAATCCATATTATTACATTTTTAGCATGATCCCTGGCATGGTTTTATCTATGCTGACTAGCTCTCTTCCTGACGATGGCTAGGGGCAATTTGGTGCTAGCCCATGCAAAGTCTGTTCTCAACAGGCAGATTGCACATATGGCCACCTAGTTCCCAGGGTAGGAAAGGAGTTAACACTGTAGAGCTGAACTGTGCTGTTCCCCTTGGCCAGAAAATAGTCCTTAAGTGAATACAGGCATAGCAAAAGAGTCTGTGCATTACAACTGTTGACTAACTGGTATTTATTTGCCTCTCTGGCCCTTTTAAAATTTTTATTGCTTCACTCATACACATTTCCATATACACGGTTAAGAAGTATTATGGCGCATTAGGACTTTATAGAAAATTAACACATTCACAATATAAAAGCAATGCCTCATAATGGTCCTTAGACTCCGAAGATCATCTCAGAATCATAGAATAGCATCATAGAATCATTTAGGTTGGAAAAGACCTTTAAGATCATCAAGTCCAACTGTTACCCTAACCCTGCCATCCCACCACTAAACCCCGTCCCTAAGCACCTCGTCTGCCCGGCTTTTAAATACCCCCAGGGATGGGGACTCGACCCCTTCCCTGGGCAGCCCCTTCCAGTGCTTGACAACCCTTTCATTGAAAAAATTTTTCCTGATGTCCAACCTAAACCTCCCCTGGCACAACTTCAGACCATTTCCCCTTGTCTTATCGTCCATTACCAGGGAGAAGAGGCCGACCTCCACCTCACTACAGCCTCCTGTCAGACAGCTGTAGTGGGCGATAAGGTCAAGATCTTCTCCTTAGAATGATGAGCCTTTGAGAATCAAGACATGCTCAGGGTGATCACCTCAACTTTTAGCAGAAGGAGGCTGAGAGGACACTGGTGCATGACAGTTCATGCACCAGGTGATTATATTGCTGACGCTTGAAGAGGCGTTTGGCCTAATAATGTTTATAGGCCACATTATTCTGACTTGAAGAACTTTAAAATTCCCTGACGCTGAGAGCACTCTGGCTTTCCTTGGGAGTCTGCTACCAGATTTGCAAGTCAGAGACTTCAGTGACTCCTCCGTCCTTTCCTCATTAGGTGCAGACTCACCATTTATTCAGGGGAGTGCCAATGAGTCAGAGAAATTAAGAAAATCTCTCTTCAGTTTCTCAGACTGTTTGAAAAGGTACCTCTTCTTTGCTGCCATACATATTCATATAACATTCAGCACTTTGAAGATAATCCATGTATGCTGCTGTTACATATGGACACCTTATGCTACATATGTTATATATTACTGTGTTGGTACTTGGTTTGTATTAGTTGTAAACCTGGTGTGAGCACTTGGTGCCTGTATTTTTCACACCTGCTAATACACGACCTATGGTTTAACTACAGCTGTCACTTCAATTATAAATTACAGTGACATTTTCACTTTCTGCCCTGCAGGGAATGAAACTGTGGTCCACATACGAAATCTTTTCCAACCAAGCACACAATCAAACACGTTTTATATCTTTGTCATGTCTGGCTATTGCTGTATATAGCTGTCAATTCCTTTCTTTTAAAGTTTTTAAGCAGTGTCAGCTTTTTCCAGTGTGCCAGACCCACAGGATCACATGTCCTGAGTTGAGGTAAACAGCAGATCATGGAAACAAGGAAACTTTCACCCTGAAGACTAGTTTGCTTATGAAATGCTGAATATGACCATTAAGACCTCAAAGTCTGCAGCAGCAGTACCAAAATCATATTACTTAGTTGGTTAAATCAGATTTGTTGGTCCACTCTAACTGGCTCAAGCTTAGCTAAAGATACATATTTTAAATAAATTCTATAAAGATTAAGTAGTATTGGTACAGACTGAGATGGATTATTGCCAGCTGTACACTGCCATAACCACTAATTATTTGTCTTAATAAGGTTATTTACTTAAAAAAAAATGCACTGGTTCATGTCATTTTGAATATGGAATTCAGATCTAAATTCATTAGACCAAAGGAAAAACTGTAAAGTGCATAATGGCTGCTATACTTAAAATTATGTATTCTTTTCTCATTCCCAGCTTTCATCTCTTCCCCTGCTATTTGATGTCCTTAACAGAAATATGGTACCCGTTGTCCTTGAAGAGTTTGTTGCACAGAATTACTGAGAGATGCCTGGATCCCCTCAGCAGGGTGCACCAATTAATAGGACAAGATATTTTGTGCAAATGTCTGACAGCGCTCATCCAGCACTGAGACGGCAATTAAAGAAAGAGAAACAGTACCCATAGGCATGAACAGAAGAGTGTAGTTCATTCATAAATATTAATATGTTGTCCTCTGTCAAGATTGAATCTAACTTTTTTTCTTCACTCAACACGATTTCTCCAGGTGTCATTGTTCAGCTGTTTCACCTTCCACAGGAGACATTTCCACAAGCTGAAATGCTTATCAGCTGGTCTCCACAAGCAGTGGTTGATATCTGTAGCTGCAAGCCTGCATTACAATTCTGTAATATCACCCACCCGGTGAGCAAGGCCCTGGTGAATGTAAATGCAGTGAGAATCAGAAGAAGAAACTTATCAAGGTTTATTTATTTATTTATTTACTTTTACATTTTGCTCTGCTACAGAGGACAGCTAATAAGTAAAATAATTTACAGGACAGGCCCTTTCCATAGAAAGTGTACTTATTGTTTAAGAAAATTGTTTCCTCAGCATTGTGTTGTGCTGAATAAAAGATGAGACACAGAGTTAAATGCCTGTTAACTGACATTCATGGTGATGAGGGAGTCTAGGAAGGCATGTTCAGGTGTGAATATCCTATTCTTCAAAAAGGTATACAAGAAAGAGTCTTTTCCTCTTGAGATATCTTATTTTTTAAGTGAAATGATGTTTGCTGTGTTTGTGGAAAAAGTAAAAGGTTGGAGCTGTGGTTTCCTCCTGCCACGTCAGACACTTCCTGCAGGTGCTTCCATATTTATCTTCCATCTTTCACTTGTTTCCTCTTACAAGCCAAGATGGAAAAAAAACCCAATGAATGGTTGCCCAGATCTTGTTGTATTGAGGTCTAACCCTGAGTAGGGTGACACCTGGAGAAAGCATCAGTGTTGCAGCTTGCAACGAGAGATAGAAGGGAGTGAGTCTGCATTTACAAATAGGTTACAGATGGCTGCAGGTGCTCGGATGGGGCTATGCTTCATCTTCCTCCCTCAGAGAGAATGTCTGCTGCTCTGCAAATCCTTCATTCTGTCTGGGTAGGAGCCCCATCTTCACCATGGCAGCTCCCGCAGAAGACAAAGATGCTCCTTCCCTATGTCAGAACAGCCCAGTCTAAAAATCAGGATGTTTCCTCCTATTTTAAGTCACTGTGCACTTTGGCATGGATGTGCAACCTCACCATGATAATAACTAGCCACTGATTTCCTTTCCTCATGCTTTAGTGGTTTCTTTTCTTGCCTCCCCATCACTCATAATCCTTCTCTATACTTTCTTTTTTTATGAGCTGGCTTCTGGGGCTGAAAATAAATATATAAATGAAATGGAAAACACCAGAAAAGTAAAGCTTCCAAGCCTCGATGCTTTAATGAACTCAATCTTGCTTTCAGTGTCTTTTTGCTAGAGGATACGGAGAAAGTTTTCCACTGACAACCCACCTTGTAAAAAAAATGGAGAATGCTAACAAAGCTCCAGCCCTTGTGGTAAGGACCCTTCTGAAGAGAGAGAACTAAGGGAGCCCATTTGAGTATCTCTGATGGACGCACATTAAGGGACACCCTTTTACTGGTATTTCTGTTTCCACTGTACTTTCTTTTTTGAGTTAACTCCATATTTGCTTGATCCTTCCTCATCTCAGCAGTCAGAGTACAGTGAAGCCATCTCAGTGCCTCCTGCTTACATCCTACCCTCTTTCTGACTGAGCCACCTCTGTGCTTGGCTGGTCTGGGTCAGGATGTGACTCACAGAGCCTAAGGGCGTCCTGTGCTACCTTCAAACCCTTCTCTGATGAACAAATAAAAATAAATTAAAAAAAAAGCCATGGTATTTTCTCTGCTGTTTCACACAGTCTTTTTGCTTCTTTGTACTTTATATGACTACAGGCCTGTGCCTCTGTCCCACTCCTTACCTTTCGCTACTCTGGCTCCTCTCATCTCACCATACGATGCCCCAGGATCTGCTCCTCCAGCTGCTCAGGCACTTAGTGCCTCGCCAAAGTCTTCTCCTAACTCTCTTGGTATCTGAGGAGAATGTGCTGGGGGTTTCATAGCAGGTTGTGCTGCCTTTGTGAGTGTGGTTCTCCCTCCCAGTGCTGGTATAAGGAGAGGACCCCTGTAGAAGCTCATTTTATCTAAAACCTCAACTTCTGCAGCTCTGCTGTGAGCTGCACAAAGCCCTTCCTGTTCCCCCATGGGTCCTCAGCCAACTTCTGTCCCACCACACTGTCTATCCCACACAGTGAACTGGTCCTCAATGAATATTAAACCACTTTTATTGGGAACAAATGCCTTCTCGGATGTGACTTGTTATCCTGGCAGTGATCAGCTCATATGTCTGTCACAGAGGGCCAGAAGTTACCCAGGCCAGTTGCAGGGTGTTTGATAGAAGCTATTCCCTCTGATTCCCCAGTATTTTTCAGGACATAGGCCCTGAGATGCCTTCTCAAGAGGGGACTTTGCTGGAGAGACATGTATGATGTTGGGGAGAAGGTCATGTCATCTCTTGTCTTTGAAGTATCAGCAAGGAGCCTCTCACAAAGAAAACATAATAGACTTTCATTCTGCGTTACACCCTGTTTGCCACTGGCTCTGCTTACCAGCCTGATAGTAGAAAGCTTTTTCATTTCTTTTTTTTTTTAAGGTACTTCAAAGGCAGAAATGCAGCCCTAGGAGTCAAAGCTGGCTCTGAACATGCACTTTCCATTTTACATTAGCATATTTGGGTTCCAGAGTGACTTGATTGCATTTATTTTTTATTTTATTTTATTTATTTATTGTCTTTCAGAAAGCAGCTTTTACAAATGATCCTTTTCTTCTTCCTTTTCTTCCTTTGGCTCATTGACCTGGTGGATCAATGTTATACAGCCAGTACAATATAAATGCCACTCTTCCAGATCAGCCTTGGTTAAGCATAGAATATTTCTGTGGCAACAGGGACTGGGTGTTTTGGGCAAGCCTGTAGGTATGTGGGATACAGCATGAGAGAAAGGATGAGGCAGAACTGGGGGGCTGAGAGCAAGGTGGGCAGTAACGCTAATTCTAACTTTGACAACGGCTATTTCTGAGCCCAGAGGAATTTTCCACAATTTCTTCCCTCGTCTCTAAAGTGGAGAGAGAAGAGAAAGTTTCATCTCACAAATCTCCTCTTGGGCTGGCAGCCTCAGCCACCAAAAAGCAGCATATGCAGAGTAAAATCTGGCTGCAGTGTCTGCAACGCTCTCTCTTTTCAGAGGCGTCTATCTAGCAAGAACCAGCTGAGATGTTTGTTACCGATCACTTTCTGCAAAGTCCAAACTCCATTGCCATGCAGTTTCCAGTGTAAGAGGTCACAGGTTTTTGGTTAGGGTCTAAATGAGCCTCTTTGCAATGTTTATTTCAGTTTTCCTCTCTACAACTCACTTGTTTAAATCTCTCCCATTTTCTTTTCTTCTGACCTCATGGTCATTTTTCCCTCTTCTTATCCCTGCCTACACTTGTTCAGCTCGTTTGATTGTTGTTCAGCTTCTCCTCTTCCTCTCCAGTATATTTTTCTTCCAATTTCCAAACTGACAGTCTCTAAATTTCCGTGCTACAGGAGGATGACAGAGCCTGTGCCGGGCTTAACCAGCGAGCGTTTTGCTTTGTCAGTATGCAATGACAAGGTTAACTTTTTCCCAAAGGCAATTCAGCTTCTCAGAACACCAGTGGCCTGTTGAATCGATACATGCAGTTAGATATTTTCAGTTTTAAAGTGTGGCTCCCAACGGAGTTGTGCTAACAGGTTCGGTAAGCTTCAAGCGCCTTGAATTCACCGGGGGAAGGAAGGGTGCACAGTCTGAAAACTGAGCGTGGAGTAAAAACATGTTGGTTTGGAGGGGGGCTGTGTGTGAGAGAAGGTTTGTACTACTGCCTAGGGCTATTATTAATTAGTAATCTAAAAAAGCTATCAGACATGACAGGGAGAACCAGTTCAATTTGAAAAGTGCTGCGAGTTGTTATTATTGGATTCAGTGTGCTGTACAACTGGATTGAACAATGAACCATGAAATCCATTACACTGGAAGGTTTCAAAAGCAGCTGATGAAAAATGAAAGTGCTGGAAGAAAATCTGCAGTGTAATTTTACAGATGACTTCTGGCTGTCTGCAAGGTTGTCCTCAAGGCTTTCTAACAAGTTAAGAAGAGGATTCCATGAAGGAGACAAACATTTTCTAGATCTGCAACCATGTCTAAACAGTGTCTGGTGACCAGAGAACTTGAAATGAAGATTCAAGAGAGAATTATCTTCATGCTTTTAAGAACCAAGTCTCCTTGGTTCACTGTCTGCTTATAGCACACGAATAAAAGTAGATTTTTCTTTCACTGCTTACTTTGCTAGGAAGAATAGATCCAGGCAAGTGTAGAAATGCTTGGACCTGCTCTATTATCATGTGGAAGCTGATACTCGTTATCCATTGAGATGTGAACTCCCATGGTTGAAGGTTGTGGACCAGTATACAAATCAAACTATTTTCCTAGCAAATCTGAGAGAAGAACAGCATCTTACAACTTGGTTCCAATACCTCCTGAGGGATGTGAAGAGTGGAACCCACCATTCTCATAAGTGGCCTTAGAAATAATAGTTTTACTGAGACCCCAGAGAAACCACAGCTTCATTCACAGAGAACAGGCTGCACTTATAACTGAGTTGTGCATAACTGGTAACTGAATTGTGCATTTATCCCTATATTCCAGTTCTGGAGAAGGCTTACAGGAGGGAACCAAAGTGTACCTTGGAGGAAAAAGTTGTTGAATGAGAGAGAGAATTTGGGGGATAAATTTTATATCAGTGTTTATTGTCTTTTTGCAGGCCCCCTGATATTATATCCACGTTGGTTTTGCCCCATCCCTGGAGACATCCATGGTCAGGTTGGATGGGGATCTGAGCAACCTGATCTAGTTGAAGATGTCCCCGCCCATGGCAAGGCGGTTGGACTAGATGACCTTTAGAGGTCCCTTCCAACCCAGGCCATTCTATGATTCTATAATTGGTCTGGATAGATAAAGCCTTTGGTAGTAGGAATTTGGTGACCATGTGCTGTGGAAAGAGGGTGTATTATCTCACTATTTGAAGATGATCTTTCAGAAACTACCTGTGGTAGATCATTGGTGGAGAAAATTACTTTGAAAGAGT
>NW_009260479.1:638227-652351 GCF_000687185.1 Egretta garzetta | reverse complement strand
AGCCTGTACATTCTTGTGCTGAATGAGGATGAGATCAAGCACCCTGTACTCACAAGTTGTGTGAATGGTCTACCATTGGAGAACTCCATGGCAGGGATGCATATGGGAAAACGAGGCGTGTAACATTTTGCTTACTCTTCGTACAAAAAGGGGGCAACTTGCTATAAGGGCTTGGTTATCCAAAGGGCTTGTGCACAAGGGCAACTGCTGGAATATTATATCTATATTCTTATTTATTCTATTTATATATATTTCTTATTTACCAAGAACTGAATGTAGTTATTTATAAATGAGTGAAGTATTTTGTTACAAAAATGTGCAGTCTGTTCATTTCCCTTCAAAATAGTGGAGATGCCTTGTTCTGCTCTCAGTTCCATAAAGAGTAGACCTGGTGTACATTCAAGTTTCAATACATGAATCGCTCCTCAAAAAGCCTAAGATTAAATCGTTAGCCAACTTCTGAGACAGAGATTCAAAGGCTGCTCTTGGTATTCAATGTTTTTAAGGCCTGAGGGGGGCCATTAGCAGCTTCTAGTCTGTCCTCTTATACAAAGTAGGTCACATCATTTTGCCCAGTGCTAGGAATTTTTATAAGGCTTTGAAAAATGAGACTCAGATTTCAAAATTACAAGGAAAAAACTGCTCATAAAAGCATCTTTGATATTTCTACCTATTACTTTAAGAAAATGAAAGCCTGCAAACAGACCAAATATAGCAGAGGGCTTCTTGAGGAGGAGGGAACTGGCAGGTTTGGAAATGGAGCCTTGAGCTTTGAAAGACAAGAGAGTGGACTTAGAGGGAATTTGTTGTGTCGCGGACTCCCGGTGTAAGGACACACCAGCCAGTCACAGGGGTAGGTGGAAAGTACTTTTGCAAAGGCACTGCTGTTATGGCACTTACCATACTTTTCCATCTCTTTTCTTTTGTCCTTCTCAATAATGCACAGGAAATGGATGAAGTAAGAGGCGTATTTAATGTAAAATAACTTAGAATAGTTGGTGGCATTAGCTGAAAGGATCTGGATTCTCCTCTTGAAATGCATGCATTGGTGTGATGTGCAGGCAGGGATGGCAGGTTCACCACGACAGTGACCAAAAAATGGGAATGTTCTGTTAACCCTGGCCTGGGTCAAGGTGAAAAGGTCAAAACAAGGAGGAAGGAAGAGGAAGGAGGAAGGAAAAGAAGTATGTATTGCAGGTGACAGTATAGTTCAGTGGTGTTTTTATGGTTTGGGCACAAGCCTACAGTTTCTGTAGATGCAGAAGAAGGGAACAGTAAGTTCACTTGGTAAAGCATCTGATTCCTGAACTGGTGGCACCTGTCATTGCATGCAGCCGCAGGCAGATGCAGGGCTGGGCTACCTGAGGCAGAGCACTATGGAAATTGGGTTTGCCTGAGGTACAAGCTGTGCTGTGCTTGTCAAGCTGGGCTTGTCAAGAAAAGGCAAGATTCATAGACACTCTGCTGTGCTTGGCAGTCAAGTTGTCACAGACTTGTTCCCACCGCGTGCTGACCTCCCCTTCTCCCTCCCCACTTCCAGCCCCATTTCTCCATAAAGCACAAAAAGAGACCACATAGGAAACATTAGATCTTGCATTATTACAGAGGCATGACTGTTAGGCAGATTCAAATATTAGACAAACCCCATTTTATAAGCAATAGAAACAAAACTGGCTGAATGTCATTTAGGAGAAGTTGGGCACAGAGAGCTTGTGTTGAGCATGGCCTAGAAAGAGAGCCAACGATATCTTGCAGTGGCTTAGTGTGACCTGTGCACTTGCCCAAATGCCCTGTAGGTGGTAGGAGCTAGCTTGAACATCACATAATACCAAGCTTTTAAACTAATTCTATGCAAACTTATAGCTCTTCCCTTAATTAATATATTGTCTCTCTCTTTTTTTGTCCCTCTTTACACTGCTTGTCAGATCTTCACATCCCCAGTGGCTTCAGTTCTGCAGTGATAGCATCTCAATGGTTTGCTCATGTTATGGTTGAATTCATATTCTATAGAGTATTTTCGCCAGGTCCAGCTGAATCCTGCTGTGATCCACAGGCTGGGTCCCCATTCCGAGAAGTCTGAGTTTGTAAAAAGCTGATAGGTATTTTTCTGCAGTAAGACAAAACTGGATGATGTGGAAGCTGAGACATCCAAGTATTACCAGTGTAATCTACAGAGCAGCACAGTGAAAGGTTGATATGTTTGGGTTTTTTCTTTTGTAATTTAGAGGTGTTGAAGATAGGATAATAGGAATTGTGGAACCCCTGATTGAAAAATAAATGCCCCTGAAAAAAAGAAATGAAATAATCCTGTACTCTCTGAACAGTGATATTGTGTTTGGTCTCCTAGTTTTGATGATCCTGTGTGTGTGAGAGAAACATTGAGCAAATGTTTAGAATTATTCCAGATTTTGTCACATTTAGGTACAGATTCACCTCTCTGGGATGCTGGACTTTCAGATCATTAGCACAGACTCTCCAGTCTCACAGAAATTTCCCATGGTGCATTCAGGTGGACCAGTAGGATGAAATGCAATATTCTTTGAGTCTTTGAACCATGGCAAGTCAGAGCAGATGTGTCAAAACAGCATGACTGAGGAGATGATTCCCAGGGGAACATAATTTGCCAAAAAGCTGCAGTCCTGAGAGTTTCCTTGGCCTACCATGTTACATAGGGATGGACTGCCTTGTGATAAGAAGTGTCAGAGCAAGCTATAGCCTCATTTATATATTTATATATAACAGCCTCATATATATATATAACTAAATTGCTGTACAATATATAGGTAGAATGCTATCAGAGAGAGTGGGAAAATGACTTTTCTAAACCAAGGTGTGCATTCTCCCACCTGTCCTGCAGGGGTTGGTGGGATGAATGAGGATACATGTTGAGAGCGTTGAGCACTGGAGTGTGCAAGCTGAATAGGAAGTACTTGGCCTGGTAATATGAGCATACTGAACCTTGTGGAAAAATCTGACTAGAATGAGGCAGTGGTATTTATGAGGGTTCCAAGGTAAAGAAAGCTACCAAGTGGATTGGGTCATACAGACTGACAGAGCGACTCCTTTGACATGACTCACCTTCCCAAGAGCTCCTTGCACTGTTAGTGCTGTGATCGTGGACTCTGCTGAGAGGAAGAATGTCAGCTCTATGGCGAACTCATCAGTCTATGGCAGTAGGGAAGAGATGAGAGGAACCTATGGGGAACATGCAAATCCCAGCGGATATTTTGGAAGGAACTCTTGTGGCACAAACTCTCCCTGCAAATACAGCAAGTAGATTAGATTAGATGATAAACTAAGATTAGAAAATAGATTAGATTAGACGATAAACTATTCAATTCCTTCTCCCTCTTCTGTTTAAGTTCTGGTGCCTGGACAGAGTGACAGAAGCTTGTGGTGATCCTCAAATAGATCATAACCCTACAAGTCAGGTTCTTCCAGCTTTCACTCTACTCTGTAAGACTTCAGCTACATGGACATTGCCCATGGTTTTGGATGTTACTCTTGGTATAAACTGCTACCTGCACGTGTTTTCCAAATGGCTGAGGTTACTGGAATAGGGTCTCTGTTTTATTTACAGTGTTATTAAAATCGAGTCATTTGACAACACAGCATCATGGTCAGTAATAAAATGTGCATCCTCTAGTGTGCAGAGCTCAATTACTGGCAGGATTAAGGGACTGGCAATTCTCTCACCTCTGATTTGATAAAGGCTTTACTAGTCTGTAGTTGAATATTCTGCCGTCAACAAAATGATACAGCACATGAGGTCCTTGATTGTTTTCTCTTTGTCATCCAAAAAGAATTGGTTTGTTCAAGTTTTTAGGCAGGAATCTTACAAAGACACAGCCTTACTTGGTACTGGTTTTGGCAGCTAAAGGAGCTTTTGTTCCATCCTGTTCCAAGACACTTGCTCTTCTGCGATAATGAATGGAGTGAATGGCAGTTCCCAGATTGCCTGGATGGCCATACATGTGCAGGAAATATCTAAGAACATCGAGGCTTGGGTTAAGCTGGTGAGTCTGGAGGTGTATTTCCTACAATTCTGTCTGGATCTGCCTAGCTACAGAATTATATTAACCTAATCTTCATGCATTGACATCCCAGAATTTTTTTTTTTTTTAGTCTTTGAGCAAGTCTGTTGACCATTATTCTCCTGAGGATTTATATAGCAGCATGAGAAATGAGAAACCATAGTAGTTATCACAGCATGAGCTGTCACCTTTCTCTTCATGGAAGTCAATGATGTTTGCATACTGGAGTGCCTGAGAGATGGTCTTGTTATCCCACCTGATGGTAAACAACGGCACCACTTCTCTATAAAACTGGACACATTCGTATATGTTAGCAGGGTGCCGGTGACTTCTGCTCCTTCACCCTCTGACATTGATAGGTTAGCATTTCTGCAGGACTTGTGGTGCTTGCCAGCTGCTTCTGGCTGGAAAACTGTGAAGTTTCTATCAGGGCATCAGCAGAAAGGGCAGGAGGAGACACTAACCAGCTTCCAAAATGCTTGCAGAGGAAATAGACCCATTTGAAAACTTCCCTCCATCTGTTTCTCTTCCCTTAAAAGTTGGAAAGGCTTTAAGGCTGTTTTAAACAAGTTGGGTTTTTTTTACCTCAGTTTTTCCTGATCACTTTCTTTCACGGCGTATATGTGTTACCTGCTTCAGTGACTGCTAAGCAGCTGCAATATTGCTGGCTGCATGGCTCATTAGGGTGGTGGAAAATGCCTTGCATTAATGCTTACTGCAGCAGGGCAGATTCATCACAGCCTTTGCATCGTACTCACTGTGGGTTTGGCTGCCGTTTACTTATTTTTGAACACTAATAGTCCACAAATTCTCATAAGGCAGCCCCAAATTCTCATAATGCATCAGACATAATGTGGTTCCTCTGTGGGATCACAGTCCTGTTTCTCTGATCACCTGGCAGCTTGTATGAATGATATTTTCTTTAAATTAAGAAACCAGAGAAAATGCTAAGAACTGAGATGAAGCACAGAGATAACTACTGAACATGAATGCACATGCTTATAACCATACTCCATATTAAAGTAGTTTGCCATGAAAAACTACATTAAAGATCTTGGGAATGAGCTGGAAAACTTCTAAAAATCAGAGAGGAGGTGTTAGTGCATAGGTAATAGGAAGTTTTTCAAATGGCCTGTCATCCGCATGGCATAGAATCATATAGAACCATTTAGGTTGGGAAAGACCTTTAAGAACATCAAGTCCAACCATTAACTTAACCCTGCCATCCCACCACCAAACCCTGTCCCTAAGCACCTCATCTACCTGTCTTTTAAATACCTCCAGGGATGGGGACTCGATCCCTTCCCTGGACAGCCCCTTCCAGTGCTTGACAGCCCTTTTGGGGAAGGAATTTTTCCTAATATCCAATCTAAACCTGCCCTGGCACAACTTGAGGCCATTTCCCCTCGTCCCATAGCACATTACCAGGGAGAAGAGACTGACCCCCACCTCGCTACAGCCTCCTCTCAGGCAGTTGTAGGGAGCGATGAGGGCTCCCCTCAGCCTCCTCTTCTCCAGGGTGAACACCCCCAGCTCCCCGAGATGTTCCCCATCAGCCTTGGGCTCCAGACCCCTCCCCAGCTTCATTTCCCATCTCTGGACATGCTCCAGCGTAATCAGTTTTGGGATTACCATCTGACCTACTCCATGTGCTACACCTTTACCTTTTCTTAACATGAACTAGATTTGGTCCTGAACATCAGTGAAGTGCTTGACAAGTGCAAGTCCAGGATGTTTAGACACGATAGCAACTGTATAAAACTGGCAGGATAAATTGACCCCTGTATTTTGAATAAATCTGTAGCTGAGGCATGTTGCATGTGGCTACCTTGTGTTTTGGGGTACCTTTCATAGAAATTTGTAAGGGAAGTGTTCTCTGAATGTTTCCCAGATTTATGAGGGAATTTATATTTGCTTTCACACTCTGAGTGAAACAGCATTTTATCTATGACTTCTATACATGTGGCTCTCTTGCTTACAAAATTACCCATCAGTCCTCAAATGCTCTTGAAAGGTATTTGCTCAGAACAGGGATTTTGCATACAAATAGCTATATAAAAGAGTCCTGAAATCTTTCACTTAGTTTAAAATGAAGCTTACCGCCTGGGATATTTCACACCTGCCTCCCTCCTGGTTTTATAGGCCCACCGGAGAGCTAAGGAAGAAGAACTCTGGTTCTCGGTGTCTCCAGAAGCAGCTTTGTGCCTCGTCACAGCCGGTTTCTCACGTAGTGCAAACAGAGCTTCTAATGCTGTGTGTGTAGGAGGCAACATTAGCCACCAGAGCTGACACTACTGTTCAATAAATGCCGGCGGGATAAGGAGAGGTGGGGGATTCTTTGGAGGAGGTATCGATGTTTCCTAGGCAACGCTGACAAAAGCATGCTGCCTCTAATTGGCTCCACTACAAATATTTACAGCTGTGAAAAGAAGTTTGCTGATCCCACGATGGTAGCCATGGTTGCCTATCTTTTTAGCTGCTGTTGAGCTGGTGAGAAACATGAATAGGTTGCAAGAATCCCTCACTGGCTTTGTAGCAGGAACATTTGCTGACCCAAATGTAGAAGCCAATTAAGCTCTAAAGCTTCTGTGTGTTTTTCTGGTAAGCCTTACCATTTGTCCTGTTCATTAGCAAAAGAAAAGAAAAAAACAACCAACAAACCCATGGTGAGGGCTGCAGCAAATTCAGAGCTTGTTACCATTTATATTGGTTGTGTGTACATAAATAAAATATTATGTTTCAATGTAATATCAATATATTACTCTACAAATTCGAATTCCCATACTGGCAATGTCTGTTTGCAGGCCTGTGTACTCAATCAACCTCTTGAAGTGGAATTGTTGTTAAAACATGTTTTAATATTTGTTCTGAAATTACCTATCGGTTTGAATGTGTACTCACTCCTGGTGGGAGGAAGGGAAGAAGATGGAGCCAGGCTCTTCTCAGTGCTGTCCAGTGACAGGACAAGGTGCAATGGGCACAAACAGAAATACTGGAAATGTCTTTTAAATGTAAGAAATACTTTCTTACCATGATGGTGGTCTAACAGTGTAACAGATTGCCCAGTGAGGTTGTGGAGTCCCTGTCCTTGGAGGTATTCAAAACCTAACTGGACACAGACCTGAGAAACCTGCTGTACCTGACCCTTCTTGCACAGAGGACTCTGCCACCATCAACTATCCTGTGATCCTCTCAACATACCATTAATTCCGCATGTTCTACTTTAGCGTTGGTCTGTGTTTTAGACAATGAGTATCTCATTTTAAATAGTGGATCTGGAGTCCCACACAATGACCCCGCAGGCACAGAAGGTACATGGATTACTTGGTATTACACACTGACAACCTGCAAGGGTAATGGCCTTTATAATCCCCAAGTTTGCATACCCTGGTGCACCAGACTGCACACTCATTTTATAAGTTGAATTGGAGTCAGAATATGCCTGGCAGACTCTGTTTTTCAGGAAGCGAAGATGGTTACCCATGAAAATTTTAATCAGAACTCTGCCTGTTGGTAGTTGTGTGCTCTAATGGAAGAAAGTATGAAAATGACTTGATCTGCTTTCAAGACTCTGAAGTAATGGCACATTTTTCAATAGGTGAATGTCCCCAGAGGCTGCTATTCTTTTCATGCTTCAGGCTTGCGAAAATATCATTTTTTTCCCATGAAAATCCAGGCTGCAGAATTGCTTAAAAAACTTAACAGCCTTGCTTGCTAGTCAAGGACCATTAGCCTGAATGTTTGCATGAGCTTGTCATAGGCACTGTAATAAGCAAGACTTCACATTGACATTTCATACTGAATGTATTTCTTTTCAGTCAGACAAAATGTAGGCTGCTGTATTGTGCTGATACTCATTCTCCATTTTCCAGCCAGTTCTCGAAAGTGGCTCACGAATGCACAGTGAATTATTAACATCTGTTTACTTTCAGTTTAGCTCAAGAAATTTCTCATGAGGTTTGTGCCTTCTTGCTTAATGTAGTGCTTGGATAGGCTTTACTTCTCATAGTTACTGCTGTCAGCGTTGAGTCTTGAGCTGAAACTGATGCTGCCGACAACTTGATATGTGGCGTAATGTGGCCATTCATGTGAGAGCTTTCTGTAAATATGCAATGTACTCTCAGACAGTAAATTAAAGATTAAGCTTATGTGTTGGTTTTGTATGTCAGCAATTTGTCAGGAGAGAATTCCATACTGATTTAGTATGCATGTACTTTCGGAAATTGTGAATTAGGCTTTAACCAGTGATGAATTATCCAAAAAGTGCACGTGTGAGCAAATACGAATTTGGTGGTGACTCAGAGCATGGACAAATGAGATCATAAAGATAGGTATCTCTTTGAGAAATTAGTAAGTTTGTAGTCCACTTTTCTCTAAATTTCTATTCAGCTATTAGCATATCTGATAGCATTGGAAGACTTGTACATTTTCTCAAGAACTGCAATGTTGCCTCAACTATAAGCAGCAAGGCATTGCATTCAGGTGCAAGAGTTGATCTTTTCCCTTCTCTCTTGGGCTATACACACTGTGGGTATAAAAAGCAGAAGTGCAGACTTCGGGAACATATAAAACCCATTAGTTTCTTTCTTATTTCATTTCCTCTATTTTTCTTGTGATCTTTTTCCTAGCTTTGCGCTATGTTCTAGACTCTTTGTTCCTCTGCCTTGAATTTATTCCATACCATTCCAAATAGAGGCTTACATGATATTTTCGACTGGAGGATCTCCAAATGACTGTCATTGCTGGAAGCAGTAAACCTTCTTGTGTATTGCAAATGGAAATTGAAAACAGTTTAACTCAAGGAAAGACACGTCTTGATACAATCTTTGTTAGTCTTAAATTAGTTGTTGTACTTCCTGGTGCCGGGTGAATGAGACACCATCTTTCTCAGGTGTATTGGTTGCACGTGCTTTGTCTGCAGAGAAGTGAAGACCATCCCACCTTCCTGCTAAAGGTGATCCCCTTTCTGTCCCATTTTCTTTGCTCTGGCTGTCATATTTAATTGCTATTCAGTAATTCCTCAATTATGTTGAAATATTTGCCAACACGTTCAGTAGTTCCCTGACTTGATGGTTACAGGAGGCCATATGGCTATAGGAGCAGAATAGATGAGCAAAGAGTCTTCCATCACTAACTTAATGTTTCTTTTCTCCTGACATTTGTAACAACTGCCCTATGGTACTGAGCTGGGTTCTACAATCTGCTGTCTTTTTATGGTAATACCTGTTTTACAGACACACGAGAGGTTCCAGCTTTAGTAGCATTGCCTTACTTAAGCTGCCTTTCCACCAGATCAAGTCATTACTCATTCACCTATTCCTCGATGTGCCCCTCTGTCATGTTTCGGTGTCATTAGCTCATGTCCCACACACCCATACAAGCTTTAACAGCTTCAATTTCCTTTGTTCCTTTTTCTTCTAATTGCTTGGCTCCATCGCTTCCTCCATAGTCATTTCTTAGATCTGTTTCAATTCTGCACCAATCTCTTGCAAATACATCTGCCTATGTTCTGTGCATCGTGTAGTGTTTCACTGATCTCCCTCTTAATTTTTAATATATATTGTTAATCAACACTGCTTCTTTTTGTCAGTTACCACTGCTCCAGCTGGCAGTCACTTTTTGGGGTTTGAATTTTTGATTCCACTCTGTTGTTCGGGTTTGGGGTTTTTTTCCTGGTCTATAGCTGCCTTAGTGTCATACCAAGCAACATGCTGTTTGAGCTTTTTCCCATCCATGGCTACCATGTTTGTATTTTCTCCACAATGAGGTCAGGTCACCAGGGTCCGTCTGGCAAGTCAAGACAGACTCCAAGTGAAAAGTAATGCTGTGGGTGATATTCATTTTTTCCAGCTCCATGACCACAGCTGACAATTCTGCAGCTCTGCAATTCTACATATCTGCAGCTCTGCAATTCTCACTGTGCTGAATGAGCATGATACAAGCCTGATGGATTTCTCTAACAGATGTAGTCAGAAGGCAAGACCAATTTTAGGTTTCCTTTTAACACACTGTAACAATCCACTAATAAATCCAACCTGATAAGCTTCAGCATCCAATTTCCTTTCTCTTAAGGCACTTTCTCCAGGAAGGTGAGATTTGCCCTTTGGAAAGACGCAGTCGTGAGGTTACCAGAAAACAATATATATGTTTATGAGAAACCTCCCTGGGGGTGTGTAGGAGCTGCATTTAAGGTCAGGTTCTTGTCCTGTGTCCTTGCCTGAGATAAGAAATCTTGTGCCCAGCCTTGTACCCTGCTGATCCTGACCTTGCCTTGCTGACATCTTCCTGGCTTGATCTTGGCTCTGCCTAATCACTACAGATTTCCCTGGTCATCTAGGTTCTTGGATGATAATGGCTGCTGTTATTGGACCTGCTTTGCTCTCCTTGCTTAGACAATGAAGGATGGTGCCTTTGCTGGTGAGGGCAATGCCTTGCCTGCCTTTCTGTCACCCTTAGCTCCTGGCTCACCTTCCTTTGTAGGGCTCCCCCACTGCTGTTACTCCCTGGCAATGCCATGGTGGATGGACTTCTCCTTTCTGCTTGGAAGTCAGTAATCATTAGAGGCAGATGCCGTATTGCATAATAATTCCACATGTGCTACTGTCATTTTTCCTGATAGGAGGGTCCTTGCTATGGGAACAGTTCACACTGCCACATTGCATAGTACTATGAGATACAAAGAATGTTAACAGCCTGTTTCATGATATGCATGTTTCCTATACCATCTGTATAAATGACTTATGTTTTTTCCTACATATTATCCTGTATCGGTATTGCTCCAAGACCTGTTTGTATTTCAAAAACTTCTACCACAGCAGTTTATTTTTGAGTTGGACTCTAAGAAGTCAAAGTGGTTAGGACTAGAGGCCTCTAGGTCCTTTACCTTTTGTGACTGATAAGGGGAATGAATTTTTGTATTCTGAGTAACATTTTCAGCAGTGTCTAGATCATCCTGAGAAGTATTTCAGGGTAGTGACACCACAAAGGAAGGAAAGCTCAGTAAGTAACTGCAGCCCTGATTTTTGAGCATTTCACTGTTCTTTATAGAATTATTTCCAAACAGTTCAATATGGTCTTAGCAAATTGAGTGGCTTGTTTGTTTAGTTTGGGAGGGGGTGTGTGTATGTTTATACGTGAGAACACGATCCACACAGCCCATCTCACTTATCCTTTCAGTGGATCAGATCTACTATTTTCGGCACATCCAAATGGGAAAAACCATAGATGTTAAAGAATTGAATGTTAGCCAGCAGTCATGATGCAGAGGTATTGTCTCAAATCCGCTTGAAATATTTAGGATGGAGATGACTTCATCTCACAATACAGCTGTCATATATTGTTAAGAGACTATTCTCAGTGCTGTCTTAGGAATGACCTTACTCAGTGCCAGTTAATTAAGGGTTGGCTGGCATACAATACCTGACTTCTTTGCTGTCAAACTATGAGATCTGTATGTAGGATATATTTCAACTAAAATTCCTTGTTGTCCTACAGAGTTAATTGTAATTTTCTTGGGATAGTACTTCCCTGAAGGTAAAGACAACAAAGTACCTGGTGTTCTAAATACTCAGATTCATGGCCTTTCTGTATTTTAAGTACCAAAGTATGTATGGTGATTTATTTTCTAAAACTGCCTGTCTTTCTTTTTTTTATTACAAAAGAAGTCCAGAGAATTAAATCAAACTGAACTTTTAAATGGCTAAAATAATAGGAGGTGAACCCTGCTTTATATGCACCCAAACACCTATAATAGCAATGGAAGACCCATAAGCTTTGTTTCAGACAGATAGAGAAGCTATCACGACTGTGGAAGGTATGGAGCACTCAGCCTCTGCCCTCCTGGCTCAGATGGGTGCATGGCCCTTTTGTTCTCATCCAGGTCATATTTACTACCTGCTACACAATCTAATGTCATTGCCATTTTTCATGTGGTATGGCTCCCTATTCCCCAACAGTCCTGAAGAAGAATGAGATGGCAAATAATGCTATGGGAGTTCATCATTGTCATTTTTATTCTTCTGGCACATATTTTAAAAATGGAGAGTTTTGTCAGCATCTGTCCAAAGAACTGATACACATGGATACTCAGCCTTTCCTCGATCCACAGCTTGTTTGGGAGAAGGAAAGAAGCACAGTGATACAGATTTCCTCTGGAGAAGAGGAGGCTGAGGGGAGACCTTATTGCCCTCTACAACTGCCTGACAGGAGGCTGTAGCGAGGTGGGGGTCAGTCTCTTGTCCCTGGTAATGGGTGACGGGATGAGGGGAAATGGCCTCAAGTTGTGCCAGGGCAGGTTTAGGTTGGACATTAGGAAAATTTTTTTCAATGAAAGGGTTGTCAAGCATTGGAACAGGCTGCTCCGGGAGGTGGTTGAGTCCCCATCCCTGGAGGTATTTAAAAGCAGGGCAGATGAGGTGCTTAGGGACAGGGTTTAGTGGTGGGATGGCAGGGTTAGGGTAACAGTTGGATTTGATGATCTTAAAGGGCTTTTCCAACCTAAACAATTCTATGATTCTATGTTGCAACTTAATACTTCTTCTGTGACTGAATTGTGATTTTGTCTTGAATTTAGATGTGCTAGAAACCTCTAAAAACTCACTGAGGTAAAACCACATGGAGTGGTAGTGGAATTTAATAGTGCACAGAGGAATTTAATGACCTCTGATAGCAATTCTGAATTATTCTAAATTTTATGAAGATCACCTCATGTCACAACACCAGGGCTTCTTTGTCTTTATTTATAAGACAGGCAAATAAATACACTTCAGTGCACACTTGGCTCTTACTAGCTTTTCAAACAATGTGATCTTGTTCTTGCAAAATCATCTTTGTTTTCCTTTTTTATTTTTTTTTTTCTGTAAAAGAACTTTGAGAATGTCTAATTGAAATTAAAACTCGTTATGGAACTTCAGAAAGCGGAGAGAAAAGATGTTCTGATCTGGTTAGAGATGTCCCTGCTCACTGCAGGGGGGTTGGACTAGATGAGCTCTAGGTGTCCCTTCCAACCCAAACCATTCTGATTCTGTGATTCTATGATTTTATGTTGAAAAGACAATGCTAAGTGGAGGCATTCTACAGCAACACTAAGAGGCCTTTGCAATAAGGGATTGCTTCCTGTAGTGAAGTAATCCTGGGAACCAGCAAAAAGGTGCATGTTTTAGAAGCCACAGGAGAGAAATCAATACAGCAAGAGTCACTGTGCAAAACCAACACTGGTTTTTTTTCTGACTCAGCTATCTAAGCAAGGCCAACAATAATATTATTTGAAAGACAGAATGCTGTATGAACAGTGCATGAAGAGATTGGATTTTCCACCTAATGAAACTAAATTATGTTGTTGCTGCTTGCAGCTGAATTTCTACGCTCACACATGAAAAAGATATGTTGGTAGGGGAAAGCAGAACTAAGTCCTGAGCTTTTTAGAAAACAACAGGCTTTGGATCAGATCCTTAAAAACAGTAACCATGGAGTGTGAATGACTTCTTTAGTGTGCTGGGAACAGTGGTGTAAAACAGGTCTTTATTTTATCTTTGCTTCTTCGCCTTTGGTGCCCAACAAGCACCGTGACTAGTGTTAGGAGTTCAGTTGCAGAGCTCTGCACAGATGCAGTGTAATTATTTCATTTGTGAATCATTTAGTCTCATCGTTCAGACTAATCATCTTTCCAGCTATTTATAGGTTGCAGCTGCCAACTGGAAAACCAGCAAACATGGGAACACTAGAGAAAAAACAGAGTTTCTTAAGTGCCTGTAGACTGCAACTGAATGTTTTAACTGATCTTGAGAAAGAGGTAGGTAGTTATTCCTCGGAAGTATAGTTGCCTTGCCAAACAAGAGGTTGTGGTAACACCACAATAATCCCCACCCCAAAATACAGTTGCCAAGGCGGAGTTATTAAGTGATTGCTCTTTTCCTACTATATATTTCCTTACATTTTTTCATGTGAATCTTCATTTAAGGAGAATCTTCACTAATCTGAATAGAATCACACAGAGGAGCAATAATTAAAAGATTTTCCTCCAACAGTGTAGTTGAAGGGGAAAGGCAAACACAAAGATGGCTTTTCCTTCCATCTGTTTCAAGACTTCTCA
>NW_009260479.1:632519-638196 GCF_000687185.1 Egretta garzetta | reverse complement strand
GGTAATTGAATTTATACAGAGGTACTACATCAAAATGCCTTGTATGCTACATCCTCCTAAAGAAATAGAATGTTTCTGCTCTTAGCTGTGGGAATGTAATGTCAGGAGCAGGGCCTGAAAATTACATTTTTTTACCCAGAATATTGATTTTGAAAGTTACCTTTTTTGTTTTCTGAAGCATGATGGTGCCGCACTGCTAGTCACTGTGTCGATCTTCCTTGGTGAGTCTCAGAAGCTCTGCCCTAGGCACTAAATGAGCACTGGACCTTCTTATTTTTAACCTTTGCTTCCATAACTGGAAGAGAAAATCATTGACATTATTTCTATTGTTCATGTTCGTGCCTGAACAACTAGTAAAGGAATCAGATTTAGTCCCTGTTCTTTGACTTTCCATTCCTTTCATTGCTATGTACCAAGGCAGGAAATAACCAAATCTGCACATACTTGAAGTTAGTAGATCAGTCCAAAAGTGGTTTAAGATCTGCTGGAAACTTGCTTTCCTTACTGGCACAGGTGGTTGCCACTAGGGTTTAGATCTTTATTTGTTTGCCAGATCACAGAATCACAAGGGTTGGAAGGGACCTCAGGAGATCATCTCGTCCAACCCTTCTGCTTAAGCAGGTTTACCCAGAGCAGGTTGCACATGACATCGTCCAGGCAGGCTTTGAATATCTCCAGAGAAGGAGACTCCACAACCCCCCAGGGCAGCCTGTGCCAGTGCTCTGTCACCTTCAAAGTAAAGAATTTCTTCCTCATGTTCAGCTGAAACCTCTTCTGCTTCAGTTTGTGCCCATTGTCCCTTGTCCTGGCGCTGGGCACCACTGAGAAGAGTCTGGCTCCATCCTCGTGACATCCACCCTTAAGATATTTGTATGTGTTGATTTGTATGTGTTGATGAGGTGGATAAGATTGAGATTGACTCTGGGACAGGGATTTCTGTGAAAAAATCCTTGTAAGGTCAGTGCCAAAGAGGAGATATACCTGAAAGAAATTCACTTTTTTGAGGTGATGCTCTGCTTAAAGTAGAAGTAAGATTTCAGGCATCTGATGAATGGAGAGTTGTCCTCTGCTTCTCCCGAAGGATTTGTCATGGTAGTAGGCAGGACTTATTTATTACCAGTCAATGTGGGCAGCTTCAGGTCTCTGGTGACATCACCACCATTTCTATTTTTACCTTGAGACACTACCACTAGGCTGATGAGTCAAAACAACAAAGAAGTGAACCATATTCATTAGAAATCCTATGAAAAGCAAAATCTTGAACTCCACCTTATAACCTAGCCCTTCTCACTGTTGTTGTTTGCACTTCTGCCTCTACAAGGTGCCAGTTCATATTGGGCTGAATCAGTCAATGCCTTTCTAGGCACTGACTAATGACTTCCTGCCCGACTGCTGGGCGGAGGAAACCCAATTACTTTGTTAACTGAAAAATCAATGCTGTGTTACAATACCTGTGTATTGGGTTAGCATGGCACAGTTTTGGGAGCAGGGGAGCTACAGGGATGGCTTCTGTGAGAAGTTGCTAGAAGCTTCCCCTGTATCCAATAAAGCCAATGCCAGCCGGCTCCAAGACGGACCTGCCACTGACCAAGTTTGAGCCCATCAGTGATGATGGTAGCGCCTCTGGGATAATGTATTTAAAAAGGGGGGAAAAAGTTAACTACACAACAGCAGCCGGGGAGAGGAGTGAGAGGAACAGCCCTGCAGCCCCCCAGGCCAGAGAAGCAGGAGGGCAGGAGGAGCTCCAGGCACCAGAGCAGAGATTCCCCCGCAGCCCTGGGTGCAGCTCATGGTGGGGCAGGCTGTGCCCCTGCAGCCCAGGGAGGCCCACGGGGGAGCAGATCCCCTCCTGCAGCCCGGGGAGGACCCCACACCGGAGCAGGGGGTGCCCAAAGGAGGCTCCCAGGGGAAGCCCACGCTGGAGCAGGCTCCTGGCAGGAGCTGTGGCCCCATGGGGAGAGGAGCCCAGGCTGGAGCAGGTTTGCTGACCCCAGGCTGGAGCAGGGAGGAGTGTGAGGAGTCCTGCCCTGGGGAGGAAGGAGCGGCAGAGACAGAGTGTGATGAACTGATCCCAACCCCATTCCCCATCCCCCTGCGCTGCTGGAGAGGAGGAGGGAGAGAAAATCACGAGTAAAGTTGAGCCTGGAAAGTAGGGAGGGGTTGGGGGAAGGTGGTTTTAAGATTTGGTTTTATTTCTCCTTATCCTACTCTGATTTGATTGCTAATAAATTAAACTGATTTCTGCAAGCCAAGTCTGTTTTGCCCATGACAGTAATTGCTGATGTCTCCCTGTCCTTATCTTGACCCACGAGCTTTTCGTTGTATTTTCTCTCCCCTGTCCAGCTGAGGAGAGGAGTGATAGAGCGGCTATAAACTCACCAGCTGCCCTGTTAGCTGCTCAACGTGTGAAAAGAAGAGCTAGCAGCATGCATGTTTATTGGGATAAAAGGACATGCACATGTGTCCCTCACCTGGACAGCAAGCCAGAGACTGATTGTGATCCAGCCAAAGAGAGATAAGGTAGCCTAGGGATTAATTACACCTGGGGACAAAGGGTAAAGCATGAAAAATTGTAAAAATTGCAATTTAGCTCCTACCCATCCTGTGGTAGATATTGTTTGCTGCTATGCTGGCTCTTTAACATAATGACTCTTACAAGTTAACAGTCTTCCTGCTGGCTTTCCAAAATTTGATTCTTACATACTTCTCGAGTGTTTCTGTGGCATTTTCTTGTTCATATCTTCTCCCTTCAGTTCGGCCTCTTTAGTAGCTAGCTGTATCCCTGCCTCCAGGGATGCTGAGAAACTGCAAGAAAAGAAAAAATTGGGAAGGAGCTGTACTCCTAAGTAGATTAATTGAAAACTTGAGAGGTTTTTAGAGGTGACAGTCACATTTCATGTACTGATAAAGGAGGTGAAGAACGAATGTTTCAACACTGTGCATTCACTTAGCATCACCCAGAGATACTCAGCGTATTTCAGTAAAGTTCAAGTCCATGTAAAAATGTGCCTTGCTTTGAGGGCTTGCCAAATATTTGAAATTCACTGTGGTTTTGTTACGGTTCAGAAATATTTGCAAACATCTGAAGGACACCTGAGTTTATTTACATAAGACTAGTGCACTGCACTTCTCCTTGCGTTCCACCTGAAGCTCTCGGGGTACTTGACAGACTTATGAATTAAGCATCCTGTTGTTTGACATTAATGGTCTGAGTTAGGTAGGCACTTTCGGTCTGATCTTACTCAGCTGGAGTAAAATAGCTTTTTTCTGTCAAAGGGAAGGCATGTTGATTTTTGCATACTGAGGATCTGATCTCAGTGGAAGAGTTACTACATGGAGGGCTCAACTTTTTTTACAGAAAGGTCTTCTGCAAACTCAAAAACCCAGCTGGGCTCTATGACAGGAGTCTGAAAGCAGAGACTGGGGTAGTAAGAAAGTCCAGACAAAAGTTATTTTCCCTCACCACTTAGGCAGACAAGGCAAGAGCATGTCAGGGATACAACCTGGAGCTAATGAACAACCTGATCTAGTGAAAGATGCCCCTGACTATGACAGGGGAGTTGGA
This sequence comes from Egretta garzetta, assembly GCF_000687185.1. Lineage (NCBI taxonomy): Eukaryota > Metazoa > Chordata > Aves > Pelecaniformes > Ardeidae > Egretta > Egretta garzetta. The sequence goes on along the minus strand of NW_009260479.1, from coordinate 634,631 downwards.
CTAGATGATCTTTAAAGGTCCCTTATGACCAAAACAGTTTTGATTCTAGTATTTTGTGCCTGGGATAGGACAAGGAAAGGTTTTGTTTTGCCTCATCTCAGCTACCTTAATGGTTGGTAGATTCTGGGTTTAGACCATAATTAGACCTATCCTGCAGCCAGTGAAGAAAGGCACAAGTCTGTCCTCAGTTTGATATTGAAGGTGGATCTTATGGCATGAAAGAGGAGAAGTTTCTGGCTCATACACAATACCTCCCACCTCACCTGGTGACAGTCCAAACTGTCACCTCCAGGTCCTATCTCAGCCCTGGCAGCACTGCCGTGTTGCTGATGTTGGTTACAGAGCTGGGCCAGGGATCTTTCCAGAGGAGAGCCAAATGTGTGAACGTGAACTTGGACTTCTTTCTGGTTTATATTTGTAGATGAACCCTTCCTCAGTGTAATTCATCCCTATTTCATAGGGAAGTTGTGATGGTAATTAGCTACTCTGAGTCTGTAAGACCTTATGTAGATCTATTACTCAGCTTTAGACACCTGTATTTACATTTCTACATTAGCTATCCTCAGATTGGTTTTGGTCCATACAGAGGAATAGACATGTGCTGTTGTTTATTCATCTAAAATTATTTAGTTAGTTAACAAACCATAAAGCGGATCACCTTCTGTAGGTACCTTGTTTTGTTTTGGTTTTGATTTTATCAATGAGTGTACAGGGAGGCAGGATAAGACCCAGTCTTTATATTTTTACACAGTTCTGCTTTACAACTCCTTAAGCACCAGTTTAAGTCAAGCCACTGAAGTGCTTTTTAGCCCAAACTTACAAATATTAAACACAAACAAATCAGTTCATTTGAGGAAGTGACTGAGCTATGCCTTTCAAAGGAAAAAATGCATAAGGAAGCTAGAGGCTTGGGTTTCTACTGTGTTTAGAGAATAAATTAAAATTGGTACATATTTGAATATAGTCATTCTTAATGCATATATGTTCACATGACCAGAGAAGAATAACTCGCTTGACAAGAAGCTATTAGTGTTGCTGCTGACTATCATGTCAGTATGGCTTTAAAAAAATATTAAGGTCATGTTCATTAATGAATTGTTGTACCATAGGCTTTTGTGTGGTTATCAATAGCACAAAATTGTTTCTTGCACCTTCATAGATCTCATATCATATGGCTTTTAATGCATATTTGGCCACCGTTTGAAGTACTCACTTAAGCTGGCATACTCCAAAGGGTTATTATTAGATTTTTTCCTCCTTTAAAGAGCCAAAAAATGGTCATAGATATAGCCCTAAAGCCTATTTCCTGCACTACTGAATTTAACTGAATTACTCCAGAAATTAAATTAATCTCATTTTAGATGTCCAAAAATTGCTCGTCTGCTTCCTAACTGGTCCATCATTTACAGGCAGCAGAGAGAAATAGGTGCCCTCCAGATGGTCAGTCAGCTCATTTCAGAGCTGGCATCTAAGACAGATCAGATGAGCTGCTCTCCCAAAATGCTTGTTTCACTTCTCTGACTCTTAACAGCATGGGGTTTGTACAGCCTGTCACAGATACCTAAATATCTGGTTCAGGAGAGTGGTATAGCTTTCTAAACTCTGTTGCCCATGTATAATGGACAGCTCATGGGCAGATATGTACATGTAGAAAAAAAAAATTTAAGTGTCCTAATTTGTAGCTGAATCCTACTGCTGAAATTTCAGATGAATCCTACCTTAAAAATGCCAGCTACTCTCCTGTTTTTGTAACCTAGATTGCTAAATGCAAATATGTGCACGTTACACAAGGTGCAACCTCCTCAGTTTGCTCAGGACAGGTTAACGAGGTGAGGTGCACCTACATGAGCATAAGTACCCTGGGTGATTTGAAAAACCTTGGGATATATAAGGCATTTACCTGTGTCGTGGTTTAACCCGGCTGGCAACTCAGCACCACGCAGCCGCTCGCTCACTCCCCCCTCCCTCAGTGGGATGGGGGAGAGAATCGGAAAGAAAATAAAAGGTTAGAGCCGAGGGCTGAGATAAAGACAGTTTAATAAGAGAAAATAATAATAATAGTAATAATGAGAATGATAACAGAATATACAGAATATACAAAACGAATGATGC
>NW_009260479.1:607961-632265 GCF_000687185.1 Egretta garzetta | reverse complement strand
AAACCAGGACAACCTGCTGCCAGTATATATGATGTAGGATTTAGGGGACAGCCATAAACTTCTGCAGGGACTGCCAGATGTCAGGCAGGTACAGTGAATAGCACCTTAACTGGCACCTAAACTTCTGTGTAACTATGCCATCCATTGATTCTGACTCATAAAACTAAGAGCAAGACCAGGATGGTGTTATCTTCTCTTGGGCAGTTAGAACAATTGGGCTTTCCATGCAGTCTTAGCAGAGTATAGGACAATGATGCCAGTGTTAGACTGAAAGATATATGAATATTGCTAAGAATTTTTAAACCACTGTTGATTTCTTGTTTATGCCACAGATGGTTTTGTATAACCAGCTTAGACCAGTCTACTGGTCTTAGAACCGTCTACTGGCAAAAGAGGTTTGGAGTGAGAATTACTGTTTCTGGAAGAATTCTGATGTATTAATTCATGTTTTTATAGGGATCTTGGGAGTTCTTACTCCTTTTGAACTGCTAAAGGAGCTCTTAAGCAAGTCAGGAAAGGTTGTTTCCTTCACACTGTTTATAGCAGTTCTTTTTCACATGGAAATGTGAAGTAGGGCTTAAATACTCACTGTAGATGGTGCCAAAGAAAGAAGGATTATCATCAATGTCTACGTTAGTTTGGCTAGGTGAGACAGTTTCCAATATGAACAGTTTCAGATGAAATTACTATCACTGCAGAACACCACTTTTCCTTGACCCTCCAAGAACTGGGTAGTAACTAGGGGCAGTTTAAGTTATTCAACACATCCACCCTGTAACCATACAGAAGAACTAATCAAGAACAACATAAATGGTTTCTGGACATCACATTTTCCCCACAGATAGTGAGCAGGAAGGTTCCTCAGCAAAGACGACCACCTTGTCTCCCAGCAGTGATCAACTGGTTCTAGAGTTTCCTAGAGGAAACTGGAGCCTGGAGGAGAGAAGGCTTTGGGGGGACTTATTTCTGTCTACGGCTACCTCATTGGAGGCTACAGAGGAGACAGAACTAGGCTCTTCTTGGAGGTGCATGGCAAAAGGAAAAGAGGCAATGGATAGACGTTGGAGCATGGCAAATTCAAACTGGATATTAGAATGTTAGGAGGAGGCATCACCAGAAGAGATAAAGAAGTCATTATCCCACTCTACTCAGCACTTGTCAGGCCACACCTGGAATACTCTGTACAGTTCTGGTCCCCACTATACAAAAAAGGTGTGGACAGGTTGGAGACGGTCCAGAGAAGGGCCACCAAGATGATCCAAGGACTGGGAAGCCTGCCATATGAGGAAAGGCTGAAAGAATTGGCTTTGTTCAGCCTTGAGACAAGGAGGCTCAGAGGTCATCTCATCACCGTCTACCAGTATTTAAAGGGTGGTTACAAAGAAGATGGAGTCTCCCTTTTCACAAGGAGTCACATGGAAAAGACAAGGGGTAATGGGTACAAGTTAGTCCTGAGAGGATTCCGACTGAAGATGAAAGGAAAATTTCACCATGAGAACAGTCACCCATTGGAATAATCTCCCCAGGGGAGTGGTTGAATCCACCACACTGGACACTTTCAAGATGCAGATGGACAGGGTGCTGGGCCATCTTGTCTAGACTGTGCTCTTGCCTAGAAAGGTTGGACTGGATGATGCTTGAGGTTCCTTGCAACCTGGTATTCTATGATCCTATGATTCTATGACATCATACCAAGACTGAGATAATATGGTGAAAAAGGAACTGAATCCCTTGTTCACTTTGGGCATCACAAAGAAAGGTTGTGAATCTGGAAGCAAAACTGAAAGGTTTTATTTTGGAGAGTGAAACCAAAGTTGACAAAAAGAATCTTCTTACATAGTAGTCATGGCATGGACCATATTTCAGATATCGGTCTCAATGGCTCAGTGTTCTGATTACTTGATTACATGGACATGCAAGAAGATTTAAGCTTTATTTACCTTGGAAACCTAAGTCAGCCTGCTTGTGCTGTTCACACAGAAACTGGACTTACATTCACTTTGCTCTGTGGATATCCTCTGCGTGCTATTTCAATACCACAAATGCCTTGTTAGCATTAGAGCGGGAGAACACAATCTGTCTCCGTGCAAGGAACTAGCAGAACAAGCGATGCAAGAAAATAGCATCATGAGGAAGAGCAAATAAGCCTGGCCACACTGACCCCAGCTTACTCACTCCATACCACTCCAAAGAGTACCTCCTTCTTCTCAATTCACCATAGGGACAAGCAGAAAAAAATAACACTGCCCCAGGGATATAGAAGTCAAATTGTTCCCTTCTTCTGCGTCTTCCCTTGCACACTGCCTGGAAGAGAAAAGGAGCTGGAATATTGTCAAGTGTCACTGCACAGAGGAGTCCTTAGCTGGCACAGAGCCAACATAATGTTTCCCACAACCCATTTTTTCTTATAGGATTCATCTTCCCTAACCTTCACCATCTAATAATTAGGCATCTAACCTAAGCCATTCATTATGTTGTCTCTAGAGTCGACGCAAAGAGAGAGGTTGGATGAATTGCCCTCTGGGGGTACTTGTCTCTGTGTGTTGACAACAGAGTCAGCCTAAAAGACTGGCTTAGAATAGACAGCTAACTTTTTGGCAGCTAAAATTAAATTAGATGAATCCTAGCATCAGCTGCATTATTGTGACTGGCAGACTGATTCAGAATAAATCACAGCTAGCTATGCTACTTTAAAAGCTCAAGAGGAGCCAGTATATTTCTGGCCCTGGGGTCACTGTGTACATCTTTAGCCCTGCAAAGTCTGGATTAACGTATTTTCTCTATATGTAACTGTTGGGACAGCTAAACAGATCCACAAGCAAATCAGGAAAAAATGTTGCATGCATGGGGTATGATCATATGAGCATGTAAGATAAATATGTAGTGAGGTGGACTGAAAACTAGATGAATTGCTGAGATCAAAGAATTGTGATCAGCAGCATGAAGTACAGTAGGAGGCAAATCAATAAGACTGTACCACAGTGTTGATATTGGGACAAAGACTGTGTAGTATTTTTATTAATGACACAGATGACATAGGGACAGAGTGTACCCTCTGCAAGTTTGGAGATGGTAAAAATTCTGGAGAAGTGGTTGACCAGATGGTTATTCTGCCGTTCAGAGAGACCCTGTTGGTCTGGGAAAATGGGCAAAGAGAAATCTCATGAAAGTCAACAAAGGGAAATGTTAAAAATGCAGCTGGAAAGAAATAAGCCAATGCACCAGTACAGGCTGGGGAGTGATGGGCTGGAAAGCAGCTTTCCAGAGAAGACCCTAGGGGTCCTAGTTGGACACCAAGTTGACCATGAAACAGCAATGTGTCTCAGAGCAAAGAAAATTAAAAGCATCTTGGGCTGCATTATGAGTAGCATCAGCAACAGATTGAGGGAGGTGATCCCCTCTGCTTAGCCCTAGTGAAATGTGTCTGGAGGGATGTGTCCACTGTTGGGCTATCCAGTGCAAGAGAGGCATGGACATACTAGAGTGAGTCCACTGTGGGTCCACAAAGATGATTAAAGCATCTGTCTCACAAGGATAAGCTGAGAGAGCCAGGACAGTTCAGTATGGAGAAGGTTTGCAGCAGGGTATCTTATCAATGTGTATAACTACCTGACTGGGTGGGAGTAAAGAAGACATGTCCAGGGTACTCTCAGTGGAACCAAGTGAAAGGACAAGAGGTAGTGGGTGAAATCTGAAGTAAAGGAAATCCCATTTGAACTTTTTTCCATAACTTATTTACCCTCAGAGCGTTCAAGCACTGGAACAGGTTGCCCAGAGAAATTGTGTCGTCTCCATCCTTGGAGATATTCAAAATCCAGCTGGACACAGTCCTGGGCAACCTGCTGTAGTTGTCCTTTCTCTGAGCAGATGGGTTGGACTGGATGTTCTCCAGAAGTCCCTGACAATTTCAACCATTCTATGTAATTTTCTGTATATCCAGTCTCCTTGGTACATGAAGAATCAGCTGAATCTGATATATCTCATACTTTGTACAAAATCAATGGTTTTGATGCCAGTTCTATAGACCATAGACAAAAAGTTAGTCACATCCACTATTTCCTTTGAGATACTTTCTGATAATTTCTAATTGTTCAAAACTTGCGCAGAACTGGAGCATGAAATCCTGATGCATATGTCAATAAAACTCATGAATCACACCTAGAACATAATGCAAAAGAGATCACAGGTACCTTTTTTAGAAATAACAAATTTAAAAAAAAAAAAAAAACCAAACAAACCAGAACTCATGCTGGTAGGTCCTGGTGCATACTTGAAAAGTTTTTCTTTTCAGATCTAGAGTTTGTGATCTAGAAATACCTTTCTGAATTCAGTCATGCTTTTAGAATACAATTAAAAATGTATTAAGCCTCTGCAGGATTAAAAAGTTAATCTCAGTTACTCAGATATTTGCAGACAGCACTTTTAAGTGTGTTTTCCTTAAATATTTGCAGTTGGTAGATGATCAGTTAGACCTACAGATACTGCAGCCAATACTGGACACTGAAAAGAGTTGTTGGCATTAACTGTTTACATTGTCCCAGGTCTTTTGGACTCTACAGTGTGGGTTAGGTACCTGCTCTGATCATAGCTATGCTGAGTCACTTCAGGAGACATATTTCACTTTCTATTGGGTGTAGAGCGTACCCAAAGGTAGTAGGGGTGTAGATGTCCGTAATTCACTTAATTCAGTGATCCATTTAAGACTTTAAAATCTGGCCTGAGGGAGTTTTCCCCAATACATGTGAGGTCAAGACTTAGAAATATTTCCTTTTCTCGTTCAGAGTTTAAGCATTCACTTAACGTCATTAAAGTCTGTAGAAATGAATACAAAAAACAGGTTAATGGTGAATCATTTTTTTCTGAGGATAGTTGTGGTTCTCATGTTTGTACTCCTATTTTTGTACTGTAAGAATAGTTTTAATTGCATATTGCTGCATGTATAATTTTAAGATAATTATATAGCAAGTAGATTAAGCTCTTATTTACTTATCATGCCTGAAGATCTCATTTAGCAATTACTTAATATTCACCTAATGTAAAACTGTCTTATTAAATCTATGCTGAACAGCAAAGACCTTTTTTTTTTTTCCCCAAACATTCACAACTTTGTAAGGGAAGAATAGAATTGTCAGACATGTATAAAGTACCCAGTCTTTAGTTATTATAATTTAATTTGGGTTTTCTTAAGAAAATTCATGTGACATGCATGTATTGATGCTGAGGCGGCTAAAGTGATCTCAGTATCTCTCGCTACCTGATTACATAGTGTGTGTGGTGTGTGAGCTTCCAGGCGTAGATTGGAAACCCATCCACCACCATACAAAGACAAGGAGATGACCAACAATTTGCCCTTTGTTGCCCTCAAAAATTCCTCTCTGAAGGGATTTTCCACTGATATAAGGAGTGCAGAGAGTAAACAAAGATTTTCCTAGCAATCACCTGAATATGACAAAGGATCGCAAATGGAATTCACATTTGGTGAGGCAAACTCCAAATATAGGAGGTAATGTAGGGGTTCGGTCAAAAATAAAGCTGACCACCATGTCTTCTCTACTGATCCACAGATCAATATCTGATGTCTTTGTGCCTTCAAATCATCCTGTAGGCTGTGCCTGAAAGATGCCTTTAAGTCTCCATAGGACTGGAGGAAAATGCAGTAAAGCTGCTAAGCTATATAAATGTCCAGTCATTTAACCCTGGAAGAGTAGTGCCTCCTGTGAAAAGTAAAAGACGCCGAAGCCCCTAAATATCTTCGCAATATCCTATGCTCCAGCGATGACCAGAATTCATTATCCTGTTTTGGGAGCTTTATGCCAGATGATCTATAGGGAAACAAAAGCGCACTGTAATTAATAGAGTGTTCATATCTCACATCTTGCCCCTCCTGTTCTAGGTTTCCTGGCAGTTATCACCATGTTCTACTTTAACAAGTACATTTGCACTTGCTTTGAAAGCTAAATGTGTCTGGTTTTTAAATCAGGATTACACACTTGCTCATGGCCTAAGCATTTGTGTCTGTTGCGTATGGGTTAAGCCACAGACTATCTCTTTATTACCAAAGAGCATGTATAATGTTTATAGAACTATATGCATGTGGCCAAGGTCTTTGATCTGAGCATTTCAGAATTTCATTTATGTCTATTAAGCACCCTAAGATTTCTCTGAAACAGGTAGGTGAATTATAATTATTTTTTGAGGCCAGCTACATATGTCAGAGTGTTCAAGTAAATATAATTTAAAAAAAAAAAAAGGCAAATGTAATCATTAGTACAAATAGGATGCAGACTTTGCACCTTAATTGTGTTTTGACTCTAGCCAGTTGCAGATGTGAAAAACTATCTTTTATTTTTAGGGTTTATTTGCTTTTGCTACAAGTTAGGTAGTTGGGTGAATCTTTTAACCAGGCGATATGTATGAGTAAGATGTATGAGCATCAGGACCTATTTTCTTATTAGACTGGAATCCACAGTTCTGATGTATGTTTTACATACAGCTAACCTACGAAGCCATGATTCACTGACAGATGCTAAAGAGGAACAACTTTATCAACCAATTAATTCAAGGTTTGTCTTTTCAAAGAGGAATTTAGCTTCTGGTTATCTATGACCATACCTTTAAACCTTCAAGAAATAGCCATGAATCAGTACAAACCAGAGCTGTCCTGTTTGTTTCCTGCAGGCACAGGACTTGTTGACTCAGTTGTTTGTGCAGGCTAAGCTTCCCAAATCATGTTTCCTAGAAACAAAGAGGCAAAGAGGGTAGCCCAAGCATTCAGAGCAGGAAGCACAAGCTAATTTATAATAGGATTAACGTTGCTCCACCACCCTCCCTCTGGCTTTGCTGGGTTTTCTGTGGTAAGATCTCTATTACAGCTGCTCTGTTTGATTGCAATTCTGTCCATGTCACCTCTCTGCTACAAGGCAGGGGTCGTTTTTGTGTTTGTTTGGGTTATTTTGTTTACCCCTGTCACCATACATAGCCATCTCCACAATAGATGAATGTCTCTTAGCAATGCTGTAGAAAATGGGCGATACTCACACAGGCTTCTTTGGGAGGCATAAGTATCATCTTTCTTATTTGCCATTCATGCCTCTGAAATGATTAAATGGCTCTACAAAAAAAAAACAAACCAAAAAACCAACACCCCAGCCCTGGGAACTAATGAGTGTGTTATGCTTGCATCTACCTGCTTGACTCTACCTACAGGTACAACAGGTAGAGTGGGAGTCAGCCTAAGATTAAAACAACTAAATTTAACTAAGCATTCAGCTGTTCACATATGATGTGTGTGTTCCAGTTCTCTCTGTGCTCAGTAGATACCTAGATCTGGTTTAGTTACCACACTGGGCAATAGCATGTATCTGTTTGCAATACCATGGGTTATCTTGCCTGAACTTCACTGTAGTTTCAAGAGGACATGGACCTTCTATAGCTGCCGTGTCACATCTGCCAGCTCTGTGTGGATATCTCAGCTATCCTAGGTTGCCTCAAAAGGTATTGCCTTTTGCAGGGTGCATATTGTTAATTTGTTACTAATCAGTAAGATTCATTTTCAGTTCACCAAACCTAAACCCCCATGAAAGTTTTAATAAGGTATAATATAATATATATGGTTTGTGATATATGTAAAGATGCCACAAAACAGTTGCCAGTCCCTTGTGTTTACCCTTTACTTAGCAATAATGTTTCTATGCAATGGCCTTAGAAGAGGGGAGTAAAAAATCTGTATCAATAGGAAATTTACAGGTAAAGGTTTTGCCAAGGTTTTTGACCACCACATTAGCAATATCTCATCCTAACTCCATGAGTGTTATAAAATGACTACATTTTAATGGCCAGTTGTTGCTGACACCACTGGTTAATGGCTTTATTTGCTCTAGTCAGATGAAAGTTCCGCCTAACTCAGCATCGTGTCTGACAAAGTGTAAAAGAAACGGAAAATATAACCTTTTTCTTGCCTTGACGTGCTCTTTCAGCTTCTGCCAGTCAGCCATTTAGAGAAGTTGGTATGTCTTTTTATAGAAGGAAAGCAATTACATATTGTTTGAATTCTGCTGTTCAGAGGCCAAATGACTCTCCTATGTCTAAACTCTGAAAATGCATTTTCAGAGAAGAGAATATAATTTCATTTCAGCTGTGTCTTGAGCCTATCAGGAAGCCAAAGAATCAAAGAAAATTCTAATGTCAGCTGTTTACTGTCTACTTTTTCCCTGCAAAATAAGATAACAACCAAGCCTGTCAGTAGTCGGTTATCATAGAAACATAGTTATTTTCATTATACATGTATTAACATTATCTCTGTGATTCAACAGACACTTTGTTCTTTCAGAATTTCTAATTAAAGTGTAGTGTGAATGAATCTTTAGTAACCTTTCCACACTAATTTTTTCTGATAGTGGTGCTAGAAACTATAATCAAAAATCATTGCACTGAAAGACTTAAAAACAGGACAAGGGCTCATCTCCTGGAGATACATTCCCCCAACTTTGAGTCATAATACTGGGTTAGGATTGTTATAACCTTGTATAAAAGTTAAACCTTCAACTTAGTATGATAGGCTCATCATACACTTAAATAATCACCAACAGAGGATAATTCAGGTCATGCTAGCCTAAGTATCCAAGATAGACACGAGTAGAGTTTTAGATATCTTACATATATCTTTTTATCAATTAAATGGGTGATAAGAATGATCAGCTCCAAATCAGATATCTGCCTTTTAGGAGTCCAACTTACAACAGCTAGATCTTACCTTTGGTAACTTAGCAACTCATAATTAAAATGGCACTTTGACCACCTAAGGTGGTTAAACCTGAGCGACTGGAGATTATAAATTGAAAAGTTTCTTGTCAGTCACTGTGCAGACAGCACTAAGCGGAAAAAGGCCTTAAAAGAAAATTTTTTTAAGGCAAGCAGAGAAAAAAAATCAAATAAAATTTACTTGAAGCAGGGAAAAAGAAGAGTGAGAGTATAAGAGGAAGGCTGGTTCAGAGAAGAAAGCAGATTGAAATTTGCTTGAAGAACTGCCCATACCAGTGAGGAATCTAAGGCAGGAAAATGACTGTTCCTGGAATGTTATCTATTATGCTACTTAAATGAAAGGTAAATAGGCATGGAATGAAGTGTGAAGTCCTCTGGGTGCATATCCTTAGTGTAGCTCCCACAGAACTTTTGGGGATGAGAGAGAGGGGTTCTTGTTCTGCAGAAAAACAAGAGGGGGGACTTGGCACCCAAGAAGGGTGCATCGTTACTGTTCTACAGCCTGGTTAGACCCAAGGAACTTGGGAGGGCAGGAAAGAAATCCTCTTCATCAGGAACCAGGATAATAGTTAGTAGCTGATTCGGGGAAGCTCTATTAGGGCTCTGTCCACTCTTCAGGCAACTTCAGAACCATGTGATGTATTATCATCCTGTGAACCCACAGTTAACCACCACCACTTTTGCTGGTGACACTGCATTTGTAAAATCGCACTCATTATTTTGAGAAAAGAGAGCTTGCAAAACTCACTTTTTGCAGCCAAGTGAGAAGAGTTTCTTCCTTCCAGCTGCTTGGCCAATGGCTCCTCCAACTCTCATTTGTAGGGTTGAAAAGTAGCAGATACTACGAGGAGAAGCTGCCTTGAAAGCCAGCTTCCAAGACTTCTACTTAGATCTGGTTCTCTTCAAAGTAAGCACAGAGATAGCAACATGCTAGCCATCAGAATCTTGTCTACTAATACCACAGCCACTTGCACAAATCCATCTTCTGACCATCTATTTGGGGATACCTGGTGTTTCTCTTTGAGGATCATGGTCTCAGTGATAGACTGCACGTCCTCCAGTCTTCAGCAGAATTGATCCCTGATGTGTTTGAAAAGCTTGAACATTTCTAAGCTTTCCAACCTGGAATGAGTGGGAGATTCCTGAAATTTGTTGGTATGCTCATACACCAAGTCGGACCAAAATGGAGTCAGCTAATCTTTTTGTACAGCAGAAAAACTGTCTTTGTCATTCTTTGCTGTTTCTAGGGCAACATATCTGATGCTGAGGTAAGACACGAACCACACACCTCCCCCTGTTTCACAAAATTTTTGATTCAAAAAGGTTTTCTGTTGTGAGCCCTAAGGACAATCTCAGAGTTGTCTAAAATAAGTTACATGTAACTAAAGGTTCTTTTTAATTGTGTCTTATTTGCTGGTTTTCTCCATAAAACTTAGCAAACTATCTAGATTCAGCCTACCTACAGTGTCAGAGCTGCAGCTGACAAAAGCTGAAGATCAAACCCAACATATCCTCGTGCTCATTGGTTTGAAAATGTGATAATGAATAGCAAAGGAAACGCAGTGCTCTGTTGTATAGCTGTGATAGTTCTCTGGTGTAACCTAAACAACCTATTATCTGAAATAACCATGTTCAGTGGGCCACATCTTCCAGAATTGATTCAAGCTATTCTCCTTCAGCTCAGTCTTGCGTGATATAGTTTTGTACTCATATGAATAATCAAATTAAATTTAAATACCCTTTTAGCCCTAATGACTGGTGTCATGAAGTTTGGAGGGATCAGTTCTCTTCTAGAACACAAACTTGTTGTAAAATAATTAACATGCCAACTTAAAAACTGCAACAGAGAGCATATCTTCTCCTCATTAAGGAATGCTGCTTTGAAATAAAGTTGCCTGGCTATGCCTAGAGCGCTGAGCTGAGACTTGAAAGATCGACTTCTGGGTTTTTTCTGGATTATTTTGAATAAGTCACTTTTCTTTCCCATCTTTAAAATGGGGATGATAATATAGGTACCTTCATCTGCAGATCTCAAGGCCTTTCACAAGTATGAAGTACTCTATTTTAATTCAGTGCTGTCTATGAGACTAATTAACATAATGGCTCAAGAGAATCTTTTGATCATTGAAGGTGAGAAGGGACACCAATTTCTTTTGATTTTGAAGGCAAGAAAGCACAACCAGCTCTCCACAGGATCAGACGCTTCAGATTATGTAACTAAGATTGATATGCTGAATGAAGCTCATTTGCTTTAGCAGGATTTTCATGAGTTTTATTATTTGGAAAGTACTTAGGCAGAATCCTGAGATGAAAGAATTTATAGAAAAGTAATATTTTTATTTTTCTATTTCTCTTTTCTTCTTTTGGCTAATCAAAGGGACGTTTGAACTCATTTCTAAGAACAAAGAAATACAGGGGGTGCCACTAAAATCTAGATATTTGCCGTTCCCAGTAATAGCATTTAATAGAGTATTCAAAGCAATCTTGCTTCTAAACATAGTAAATACAGTGGGTCAGGTAAATGTTATGATTCAGTAAATATTGAGGATTTCATGGTGCCTATGGTAACATAAGGAGCACATGAGGAGAAAGGCACTGAAGATCTCAGGTTTTACCCAGTATGTAAATAAGGGCTTATTTTCCATTTTCAGCTCCCCTTATGGCCCTATCAATAGTGTTTAAGAAAAAGTAGATTTTTAATCCCAAGGTTTTGTCAGAAACAGTTGTTTACCAACAAAGCTGTTTACCAATGTGGTCCAGGCAAGAAAGTTCTGGTTGGAATGATTCATGGATTGACAAAATTATAAGCATCCGGCAAGGTCTCATAGTAGGATCTGTTTGACAAGACCAGTCTGATATTTATGTTCCAAACACTTAAGGAAGATTATCCCTTTGCTATCTTATCAAAAGGTCTTGATCTCTTTGCTTTACAGTAAATAACCACAATGTGGACAGGGTAAAATCCTAAGCCAAAAAAAATAATTAAAAAACCTACAACTGAGGCTGACATACAGAGAGAGTTTTTTGGAAAAAGTCAAAGTTATTGGGGTCCTACAGCTCACCCTTGGGCTAGAAGTTTGAAGACTGGCAAGTTTCTAAGCTTTGATGCTGAACGTATGCAAAGAATGTTTGTGGCAGTTTCCATATCTGGCAAATGGGTTTGATGATACTTTTCTTCTCTCTCCTCTTTCAGCTCTGATAATGAAATGGATTATATTATGGTTAAAATTACATCATCGGGACAGGATCAGGCCTCTTGAGAGGCAAGTAATAAGTCTTATGTATTTACTAAGTGACCATGTCAGAGTGTTATCCTTCCTCCTGAATGATCTTCTAATTATTATTTTTTAAAACGTACTTAATGGAAAAGGGGGACAAATGTTTCAGCCTTGGGACCTCATTTCTAGGTTGCACATTGTACCAAAGTGCATTATGAAAAACCTTTTATACCAGCGGTAATTAGAGATAATTGCCAGCAGTCTGGCTGTTCATTTTCAGGAACTGGGCGCAGGAGGTTATCTCTGCTTAAAATGCCCATCACATTTGTGCCTGCTTGCATATTTTTATAGCAAGGACCTCTACAATTTTACTTAAGGATGTGAAAGGATAATTTGCAGCCTGGCTGAGTACAGTGTACCTGCATATACGTGGTGTGGATAACCCACTTTAACTCTGATGCTTGGAGAGTAAGAGTGCTCTTGTTGCATAAAATTAGATTGTGTCTGATCCAATGAATTCAGCTATTGATTCTACTCTATGGGATCTTAGGAAAGTAACTTTACTCTCTGTGTAACTTGAATGAAACTACTAAATTCTTAGGTTATCAATTTGCATTGAATGGAAGAGTCAGACAGCTTGTGAAGACAACATGTGATAGAGGATTTTGAGTCTGATGATGATTAGGAGATGACCTCAAGTCTCATATATCTGTACCATCTACAATAGAACATTAACTATTTTTCCTGCCTGTTGCTCAGGTACTAGATATAGTATGAAATAAAACCTTTAACATGTCCTGAAAGTGTATATATAAGATATACTTTTAAATATATGGATACAAATGTGTTCTGCATCTATTCTTGTATGTATGCATATATATTTGTACACACATAAGTATACTTCATATTTTTACTTTCACTGGCTCTTCAAAGTAGTTACATGTCAAATCAGTCTCTTACAGATGTAAAAGATTGTTCATTAGCTTAGATGGGATTTGTGTCACATGGTTTTTGATACCTAACATGTAGACATCCAGATCTCCACCAGTTATCCCAGGCTCTCCTTAACCAACAGATGCACTTTGGGGGAATAATTCATATGCCCTATCATATACTTTAGATGTCTCCAAAGTTCCTTCAATTATAGAGGGACCCAGGATTCACTAGATGAAAGGTAAACACCTGCACTGCATACGTCCACATTTAGCCAGATGAGTCCTGTCCCTTATTCTAAGATGTGGATGGTGCCAGGTCTGAGGCAATGGAGCCAACAAAGAGATACACAGAATACAAATTAAGGAATGCAAAGTGTTAGCCACTTTGTAGCTGAAATTTGGGACACCGAGCTCAGATGACTTGATGTACATAGCATGGGAAGTTAAAGGCAGAACCAAGAGCCAACTCACATTTTTCTGAATCACCCTACAGTGTCTCATTTACAAACTACGCTTACTGTCAATATAATTAAAATAGCAATTAATACCAAAGTAGCAACCTTAAATAACTTGACCTGGGCAAATCTTTGAGTCATTATTCTGGTTCGATATTTGTCTTGCCCACTTTGGAGAAGGAATTACTTAGGTACCGTCTGTTTCTTGCTAGCTGTATTTTAATATAAATAATAAAAAAATATTTTGATAAAATCTATTACAAATGAGTGCTCAGAAAATATACAGGACAAGGCCTAGCATGAAAGATGGAGCTACAACATGTGACTTCCAAGGTACTGGCAACAGTCAGGTGAGATTTCCCATACCTTTATAGGTATCCTTTTATTTTTGCCCTTAGGACAGATCAAAGGAAGTTCATGTTATTTCTATTTCTGCTCAGTCTTCTGTAAGTTGTACAAATATTTTGCTTAATGCAGTGTTACAGTCCTTTGGGAACTGGACTGAGTCCACTGAACACATTGCTCATGATCATTTTGCCTGTGCTTTTTAATCTCTTTGTAAAACAATTCTTGGTCCTCAGGACAAATTCTTTAACCTATTATAGTGCAGAGCCAGAAGCCAAAAAAAAAAAGTGTAATTAAGCAGGAAATGAATACACTTATTTAGAATGGTTTTGCCTAAGTTTTTGAAGAAATAAGAGCCTAAAAATTAAGCCCAAAGATTCATGTCTTGAGTATTGCAAAAGCTCTTGCTATCATGACTTCCAGAGACTCAGAGTATGACACTCCTGGAAGTTTATAAGACAAGCAGGTCCTGATTCCCACCTTCAATTAAAGACCCTTAAATGAACTGCCTCTCCTAGGAATGCCATTGACATTCATGCCATTTTAATGCTGACAGCGGATATCTTCAATCTTTACAAGGTGTTGCACAGCAAGGGAAGAACTACAACCTGAACATTATAGTCCTTGCAATCAAAGAGAATAAGTAACATTTGTGCAAAGAATCTGAAGAATTGCGTGCATTTAAGTGACTGTTCATGGTAAATACTAATAGAGCATTGTTATCTGTGTCATCCCCCCTGTTCTTTGACATGGTGAACCTATTCTAATCAGCGAATGAACAAATTGCTGCTACACTTATTTATTATGCATCCCAGTTAGCACAGCTATTCATTTGAGCTTGGAAAGGATTATTTTTGTCCATTAACCTCCTGTATCTCTGTGTGTGAAACATCAAATCTTGAAATCCTATCCACCATTGATATATAAAAGGTTTCTTAATGAAAGCCTGTAAGACATTAATTATCTAGTTGGGTTTCTAAGTAGTAACTGCGTGAAGTTCAGCTTCTGGAAGATGTTGAAAACTACACAGAGCAGAATATGTGGCTCTAGTTCAAAAAAATCTATTGAGCATATGCTTAAGTCTAGTTATGCATATGCTGGAAGCTGCACACAGGTTGTGGTAGTCTCCTGAATCACAGGTAGGAAGCAATGCCTTCACCATTTAATTTCTTGATTCAGCCAAGTGAAATGTTTGCTGCATTCTGGTCACTGGAAAGAGCAGTTCAAAAAATGTGCTACCATCTTCTCCCTTTTTAAATGAAGAAATCCCTTGCTTAGCAGATAGCTTTTCTATTATGTTAAGCAATGCAGTTCATAAAATTTATAGTAATTTTTACTTAGATGGCCATACTATTACCTTTCAAACTAGCTTATAAATTCAGGGACGATATACAGTTAATGAAATTTCTGAAAATGGTTTCCTTAATGATTTTGTTTCCAAATGTCTTTGAACACAAGCTTGACAGCTTTTTGGATGGGCTTTAAATGTTCTATAACAATAATAGAAGACTTAAACCTACATTGTAAAGAAACAGATTATATAGTGATAGAAAGAGGGAGAGCTCTTCAGGTAATATTTATTTGTATGGCTCTGCTGGAGTCATTTTACCCCAGCTGAAGATCAAGACCTGAATGTGAACATTGCAAGCATTAAGTAACTCCTTCAGATAAATGAAAAAGCAGAATGTAATATACAGAGAAATGAAAAGTTTCTTGATGTAGTTTTAACAACTGGAGGGAGCGGAGTAATTAAACAAATAATCTTCATATTTATACAGCATGAACAACACTAAGGTTAGCTATATAAATATTCACCAGACCATGCCTGCTGCCAAAGAGATTTAGAAAGGAAAGAATAAGGATCTTCATTAGCAGGAGGCTTTGCAAAATCTGGTTTCTTTTCCATTCTGCATATTCTCTGGTGTCAAATATTTTGATTGAGATCCTGAACATCCTATTCTTACAGTTGCAACACCCCCTGTAGTCCATCTCCTCTTTCTTCCTAACTATTATTAGCAGACTTAATATCATTGAAACCTATACCTCTTGTCTAGTGATGGTTGAAACTGGCCAACATATTTAATAAATAGTGAGGACTGGCAGTCATACAGCAGGATTGCAGAAGATTCCTTTCCTTAGGAAAGTACTTAAAAAATGATGAAGGCTTATTTTGGGTCTAGCTTTTTGTAAGTTAGTGGTGTTGGGCAGGTCAAAATGGAACTGAGTATATTTTATTATAGCAACTAAGAGAGAAGAGGTGTATAATTAGTCTAATATTATATGGCTCTGCTTTTAAACAGATCTTTATAACAAATATACATGTGGAAGTCCAGGGACTTGCTAGAGTGTGTGTGTGTGTATCTATCTGTCTGTCTGTAAGAATATCTCACCTGAGCAAGAACTATTTTCTAAAGGCCAAGTGAGGGGACGGGTGAGAAACAAGAGAGATTTTGTAAGTCTCGGCCAACTCCTTTCAGCCACGTGAGCTTTGCAAAAACAGCTGCTGGTTTTAAAACCTGACGTTTCAGAACCCCACACAGCCTCGGTGCTGGACAATTTCAGAGCAACTGCTCTGCCCAGCCTCTCCAGGGGCAGAAATACCTGCAGAAGGTACTGCTAAGTTGGTATAAAAGCAAAAGTTGAGATTCAAAACCTGTCAGCCTCATCTGCTGCTCCTTCTTCCTCCTCAGCTACTCATCACTTCTGCAAAGTTTTCTTTCAGTGCAACAACCGTGTCAACGTAGGCATACCAGCTTAATAGGGGAAGAAAGGTTTGAAATATTGTCTGATATCCAGATGTTTCCCATCCTTTTAGCAGGTAAACAGTCATCCTGGGATATTCATGGAACAGTGCTTCTTGGTGGTACAATGGCAGGAGGACCCCTTTGGCTGGAAGTGGCCATAAGGCATGGAACAATGTTATACTGTTTTTTTTTTTTTTTTTTTTGGGGGGGGGGGAGTTGGCACTTAATTTGGTAACTTATGTCGCAAGTGTGGAGTTTCACACTGCTGTAATTCCATAAGGTAGCACGGAAGCTTCCAGAAGAATAGAGGAAAAGGATAGAGTTTTTCCATTTGGATTTTATCTTTATCTTCCTAACCGGGCCAGCTGATCTTACGAGGAACGGAGTAAAAAACACAATTTAGAGATGTCTCTGCTGTCTTAAGCTGATGATAGAGGAGCAGGAAGAAAAAAATGTGTAAAACCAAATCACACAAAATACCACTTGATCTCAGATACTTTAACACATTTGTGCAGTGGTGATGACATCAAAATACTGTGGCTGATGTATTTTTAAGAGCAGAAAGGAAGGTTTTATCTCTAGTGTGCATGTTTATGACATGATATTGCTTGGGGATCAAACAGCTTTTACCCTGCTCTCCCTGTAGCTGTTCAAAAAGCTCTCAGTGTTATTGATTTAGTCTTAAGAAACTTTTAACCTGTTCTGATATTGAAATGGGTCAGTAACTTCAAGAAAATTATGTATTAGGGGAATATAATTCTATTCAAAACCAGAAAGCTGGGACTTTGCTCCAGATTAATGTCTGGTCTAACAGCCAACAAAACCAGATATTTCTGTTCCACAGATATTGCTTCCCTGTGGTTTTACCTGCCTGTTACATCATTTCTTATTTGCTAAGAAAAAATCCACATTTTCATCTTTTCTGGCTAGCTAAGGCTAGTTTTTGTTCTTTGCAATAATTTAAGCATTCCTTTAAATCGTGGGTGTGTTTACCCTCTAAAAAAGGAGCACTGAATTTAATCTAGTTGATTTGGCTTCTATAGTTCATGAAGAGTGAAAGATATATCCAGAATATTCCTTTTCATCTTAAATGCATCTTCTTTAGTGAGGTAAATTCCCTCTGGAGATATGATTGTGTGTCTACTGACTACTAAGTTGGAGAGCTATTGAAGGCATCCAAGTGAGAGCTGTGTTTTTCCTTTTCCTTTTCCTTTTCCTTCTCCTTCTCCTTCTCCTTCTCCTTCTCCTTCTCCTTCTCTTCCCTCAATGTCTCCTCCTCTGGTCTCCAAACCTGAAAATGAGAAGTTATCATTAGTTTTGAGGAGCTATCTAATGAATCAAAAATACATGATAAAAATCAGATATCAGATGCTGCCCCAGGCAGATGTGACCCATAACTGGAGCTAAAAGGTGGTTTGGAAAGGTGGATATGTTTGTTTAAATTTATTTCACTGAAGCCCTTTTAACTTTTTTGAAACCTCCTGACTTGTTAAGGTAGTCTCACAATTGCCAAATGCATAGCTGGAGTATGGCACCTATATACATGGTGGGCAAGCACCTTCAAGGAGTTATGAAAAATAGAAGTTGTTTATTCTGGTGCAGGTTAGGTGCACAACTTAACATCTTCAGCCTTTGCTGAGCTCCATCTGCTTTCTGTTGCAAAACTGCCATTGCCAATTCCATTAAATAAAAATAGGTTTGTAACTCTGGGGGTGGTTTTTGGCATTTGCTCTCCTTCCCATCCACAACTCTCACCATCCTAGCTATGCTCCACCCTGAACTACTGTCTTTCTGCCTTGCTTCTTTAAAACCATTTATTTGTCATCTATGGGACATAAATAATGATCTGAAGAAATAGGTCAGTAGAGAATTAGAAGAATTAGGCCCACTGCGAGCTTATGAAGGAACTACAAGGTGAAACTTTGGTGTTTATGTTCTCCATAATAAATGGCTGTAATGGTACCGCCTGGCCCTAAATTCAACTTGTGAGTTACTACCACAGTTACAGAAAATTGAACATCTTTCCCAGTATCCTTCAATTAAAATTTCTTTTTTACTGTTTTAAACTTCTCAGAGATAAACATTTGTGTTCCCTTAGTTAGTTCATTTCTCATGTACAAATACTGCTTCCATGCTGCAAAATAAAAAATCCCAAAAGTACAGAGTTTGGTTCATGCTACAGCCAAAGATAAAGATTTCTATCTGCTTGAGACTCCTTTTGCTACCTGTATGTAAACAACTGTAATGATCTTGAAGGGTTGATAGCTTAATCTCTAGGGAATAGTAAAGGTGAAAGGAAAATGTCATACTCTGACAGTAATTGCATAAGTATGATTAAGCTAAACTACTGAATGGATGCCTACAAACTTTGATTGTGGTACAGCTAAAGAAAAAGAAAATTATTTCCTGCTTCAGAGGAGCACACAGGAAAAAATATATTCTAATTTTTGATATATCAAATAACAGGGGAATGATACCTCAGCATTTTATTTATACAAATGCATTTGGGGTTTTAGAAGCAGAGCTCAAGGAGAGTATTTTCATTGTGCGTTATCCAGAGTCATCAAGGCAATAATTTAATTTGTAAAAATGGAAAGGAAAGAAAAACGTGGATAAAAATGGAGCATTTACGTGCATGTGTGTGTGTGCGTAAATAAAGCAGAATGTAGTACTAAAATACTACGGCCTGTATTAACAGCAAACCATGATTATTTTGGAAGCTGTGGAAAGACAGCAGAGACATGACCTGTTTTCCCCTTTCATCTTTATTCTAGAGGGAGATGCGAATACTTAGTTCAGTTTAGCAGTGTTTTTATCTGCCTTTGATTCAGTAGTGCTATCACGTACTTACCCTCCTGGGTCCAGATCCACAATGAGTATAATTTGACCCAGCACCATTGATTTTAGTGGAATCACACCAATTCGCTATATTTGAGGATTGTGCCTGTACTGATTTCTTCTTCTTACATAGCAGTTCGCCATCTCTTGTTGCCTTGGGTTTTTTTGTTTGTTTGTTTGCTTGGGTTTTTTTAATTAAATATGTTCTTCCACAGCTTATTAAACCCTGTTGTTTGCAGACAGTCAATGCAACAAAGGTTAACGTGTCAGGTTTTGCTTCCTGATATAAGTGTTTAGGCTTGACTGAGGCCACCAGGGAATGACTTTACAGAGCTACAAGTTGCTCATTGGAATCTGTGAAAAAACTAATGACTTTAGAAGAATTCAACTCATACGTGCCAACTAAACTCCCAATGG
Source organism: Egretta garzetta (assembly GCF_000687185.1). NCBI lineage: Eukaryota > Metazoa > Chordata > Aves > Pelecaniformes > Ardeidae > Egretta > Egretta garzetta. The sequence goes on along the minus strand of NW_009260479.1, from coordinate 612,553 downwards.
CTGGTAAAAACCAGAACACGCCCTACAACTGTAAGATAATAACAGTCCAGTTGTACCCCGTCTGATCAGTTTAGTATGTGCTGTAATGTTCGGAATCAAATATTTCGTACTAAAGTGCAAGAAAATATGAAGCTGACAAATGCAGCACAATTTCAACTGTCCAGAGAGGTCTTGGCCTTTTTCCTGGAACGCTCTTATCTGTAAATTGTACTTATCCTTCTCAGGATCCAGTTAACCTGCAAAAGGGCAGCTAAACTGACAAAAAGCCAGGAACGTGCAGAACCATTTGCTAAACTGTGTATAATCTACCCCCATGACTCTTTTAAATTTTTTTTACAAGAAGGATACATTTCCAGAGGTGAAGCTGGTAAAATTTGAAAATAAATCCAAGAAGGATCAATCACAAAGCCTGACTCAAGCAGAAAACATCAAAGGATCTTTTTTGAGGGAGAGAGGAAGGAGGGAAGGAGATAGTCCTGTCCTGGGATGGTGTATTCCCCTTTCCAAGCGCTGAGGACCACTCAGGAGTTTAGCACCTGATAGCCCAAAGGCTCTGGAACAAAGAAATTGTTTCCTTGGGCCAACTTCTGTGTGTAGAAGCAAAGTTCAAAATCAGTCAATTGTATGGCAGCACATTTTTCCCGTCATTCTCAAATCCTCAGATGTCTGTGCGGAAGCATTTCTTCTCTTCATCCAAGATATATCTCAGGACGTATTTTTATATATAAGCTACACCGCAAGATCTGAATTCTAGCATGCTTTTATTGACCAGGGCCTATGTTTCTGTTATGAGACACAATCAAAGATATAATACATTTTTCTTTATAAGACATGTGGATGCAAGTCATCAGTCTCTTTCTGGTTAGTTTAGAGGTGATAAAAGTTGTTCCACTCCCTTGTTGGAGGGGGTTGATTTTGCAGGTCAAGGTGTATTATTGTTTGTGGGTTTGGGGTGGGCACTCCTCAGCTGAGATCCTGGATGGTTGGTCATGACGTTGACCCATCTGCAACCTTTGACTGTGCTGCTCAGTTTCTACCTGAATTAATGCATGAACTGGATTATGTGAGGGTGTAATGCTGCTGTGCTTTTTGGATGACCCCTGTAGGCACAGAGCCTTGCAAAGCAGTGGCTGCTTTGTGGCTGCTACATAATGCCATGGTCTCTTGCCTTTGCAAGGATCTTTTTTATCAGATCTGTTTTTTTCACTGACAGCATAACAACTGGGCCTGCCATGTAGCAGATAAAGAAATACTTCCCTGCTGCACGGCCACTGCCTCCATTGCAACCAGCACAGATACATTGTGAGGAAACATGAGGCATAAGGAAAGGGGGCATCGGATAATCCTTGAATATGAAGTGTTGGATTTACTGGCTCAGCTGTCTTTCCCTTGGGTGGGATTTCCTGAACCTCTCCTCAGATGCCTGCAATGCAGATGTGGATATGAGCTTCTTCCCCCAAGGCTTTCCTGACCATCAATGGGCAAAAATAGGGAGCTGTGCAGCACGGCTCATCTCACCTACATTAGATGTCTAGTTGAGGATGAGAGGAACTGAAGCTTGCTGTCTGTTGACTGAATTGATTAGATCTCCTGAAGGAGCCCCGGGGGACTAGCTCAGGCAGAAGTGCCTACTTTGCAGGTGCATATGAATAAAGGCAAATCTTTTCCTTTCCTTTGTGATAAATCTTTTCCCTTTTTTTTTTTTTTTTCACACAGATGTCTAGAGTCAGCCTTCTGTTTTCTTCTTTTTTCCTTTTTTTAATTATTAGGAAATCTGCACACAAGATCTCTGTTGCTCCAGGAATTTCTCTCTTCCTCTTTTCAAATCCTCACCCAGAATTGCTATTTTTTTTTCCCCTGGACTCATAATTACCTCCACAGCAACTAGCGGGGATTCTCAAATAAAGGATTATTATTTCAGCTGAAAAATAAGCAGCAGAAGCAGCTACATGACTGCAGCAGGAGGTACTGCCTGGTCTGCTTTTCAGAGATTTTGAGCATTCCCTGTCCTGTTTTATTCAAAAGATATGACTCCAATGTCAGCTGGGGAGCATAGCCCTTTATCTTACATATTCTTGCTGCTAAAAATCATTAATTTGTTTGACACTGAAAAAAAGCTCTTGATTCCCAAAATAATAACTTGAAATTTAAATCTGAGCTTCTGGCTCAAATGAGAAAAAAACCTAAAGATAATCCACCATTGATACGGAATTGTTTAAAAATAGTTTATCTTCTGATATTATCAGGAAGGTGTAAGTTTTGAAGCTGGTGCCTAACAGTCATTAGCCAGGAATGGAAAAAATAACCTTCTAACATTTCACCAGAATGACAATGAAGGAAAAAATTATACTTGCCATGCATGAAGGAACCAGAGTGTTCCCCATTGTCATGATATGTCTTACAATGGAGGGTGAAATTCATTTCACCTAAATGTAGGTATATAAAGGCATCCAAACTACCTGTCTCAGCTCTTTCCAAGGTTGGTGAAAAGAGACCGGCATCTCCAGTGTGTTATTTTGCCTAGGCACCTTGTGTCTAATATAAAATTACCCTGTAAAATTAAAAGCTTTAAGTGAACCCCCAAATTCTTATCTTTTTTTTTCTCAAAGCCCCAGTTCCAATGTCAATATGAATAGAGAAAAAAACTTAGCTATAAGTGAAAAGGAAAATAAAAAGTACCCACCTTTACTGATTGACATGGGAAGGCTTTCAAAAGTGTCACAATGTCTCTGTAGAAACCAAGAAGAAAAAGTAAAAGGAATTATGGTATTTATTACTTTAGAAGCATTATTATTTATTTCAGTGGTGCCTTTGGGTGAGGGCATCCCTGTAAAAAGTTGTTATCATTTCAAGATCTTTGGGTGCAACTGCTAAGAGAACATTCCTTCAATGCAAAACTGTGGCTCTCCATCCACGTCACATTTTACAGTGAAACCCTACAAGACTGTAAGGTGGAGCTTTGACACACTGACTGGCAGTTCTCTGGATCAAGCCATGCTGGAGCCATCACTTCCCTTCCAGATCTCCCAAGTCAATCTTTGAGACCCAGGAAGACAGAAGGGACCGCTGTCTGCCTGTCAGGCATTTTATAGCAATATGTTTAGTCATCTGAGTTAGAAAGAAAGTACTGACTGCATTCAGACTCCAAATGCTTAACTGAAGTGTCCCCATTACAGCAGGTCTGAGTGATCAGCTCTGTATAGCACAGGGTATCGGTGGTGCAGCTGGATGGAGACATCCCACATTTGTGATGGCTGATGGACCTTACCCCTGATGTCACTGGAGGAAACCCTGCTTTTGACCCAGGCACTCTTTCATCTGCAATTTGTCAGACTTCTTCCAGGGAGATCAGAAAGTTTGCTGGGGTAATTTCCTATTCAGCAGACAGCATGGTGACTTGGCTAGAAAAAGAAGCGATGTATCAGGTAAAGGGTCATAGTGGTCACCTATTTTGCCAGAAAAAACAATTACCTATTCTTGTACAGTTGTGGTCATGGCATTGGCAAATTAAATAAAAAACTTCTGAGATGCGGCTTTCCTGGAGATTTGCCCAAGATGAAATTGCACGTACAGTGATCGTGTATGATCCGTACTGTTGCAAAAGCAAAAGGCAGTCTAACAAGCTGTAAATCCTCTGGTGAAATGACTGCTTGAAGTCACAGCCAGATAATCATGAGTGACTGTATTTACAGACATTACTATGGGGTTTTTTTTGCCACAGTGTCACAGCTGACTGTGTGTTTACTGTTACTCCATTGGCCTGCAGGCAAAATCAGCCATGTCAGGACTGAAGACGTCCCATTTTTCTTTGAATCGCCAGAATCACATCTCCGTGATTACATTGTCCGTAATCACATCTCAGCTAAAGATAGTGTCGTAAGCTCAGATTTTCTGTGGGTCTGTGACCAGAGACCACATCTCAGCCATCAAGAAAGTTCAGAACCAGAAACAAGTCCAACGAGCGGTGGGATTGTCCAGCGCAAGAAAGCATAGATCAGGTGGGCAGACTATGTCTCCTTTGCTCACAAAGGGTGGGGGTTTGTAGCCTGTGCATGTTTTAAGACAGAAATCAAACAGAAACAAGCATTTCCCAGGAGCAAAGGGGTAAATTAGGCTTGACATAGACCTCATTAGAGTGGCAAGTATGGAGATTTCGGAGCAGCAAGTCTGCCTGCGGCTGGTAACATCTGGTTTTAAAGAAACTGGACTGGATGAAAATTCTGTGCAAACTCTTGGTGCTTTTTCACCATAAGGAAACAAGGAATGGAATATATTTCTGTGCCTTTTGCTGCTGGTCATCTAGAGAAATACCCATAATCCAAAACTGTGCTTATTCCTGCATCAAGAGTTTTATGAATAATTATTCTGTACATTTGCATAGGCAGCAACAGTCTTTCTGAGACTCTGAAACTCTGGGAAATAGAAACTTTCAAGTCCCCTTCTTTGCTGTGTTAAAAAAGAAAGATTCAGTGAAGAACTACTTGGATCCAGATGCAAATCAAGTTAAGAATTTAACATTTTCAACTAAGGAAAATATTAAACATTTATCTGACTCAGCTATAAGAGAGAATCCTGCTATTTCTCCTTTCCCT
>NW_009260479.1:576524-607945 GCF_000687185.1 Egretta garzetta | reverse complement strand
TTCCCTACTTCCCTGCTCCTACTAATAAAGTCTGTGCTGAAGGGTCTCATAGGGAAAAAAAGCAGAAGTGAAATGGAAAGCATGTGACTGCTGTGAAGTGGAGAGGCCATTCAAAGTATGAATTTCATTTTGGATCTCTGTCTACCTCCTGTTAGGATCCATGTAAAATAACACAGACACCAGTTCACAGAGGAGATCCCTGCCTTATAGCTGCCAAGAAAAGAGCTTGAGAAAATATTTTTCAAGAAGGGTAGATACTTAAATCACATGTAAATTTGTCTTCTCATTTTTTATTTCTGTGGGAGTTAAGTGTATGGCCTCATTTCCTAATTTAGGAGTATTGATTCCCTCTAATGTCAAAAGATACAACCTTTACATAGACGTTTAGCCATTTTAGGCATTTCCCTCCCCCTGTTCCCAGTCATGTATCTCCATCACGTTTCTACATTGCTCTTCAAGATCTTATTCCTGGAGGTCACAGTTAGTAACTACCTAGAGACGACCTCAGATGCCACAGTCTGAAATCTGAATATGCTCAAAAGTGGCAAGGGGTGTTTTTTAAATGCATGTATGTTGATTTATTTATGCATAATGCATAATGTCTTGAAAGTACCTTGAAAAATACAGCTTTCTGTCCTTCATGTTGGGTATTAGATCTTGCGTTCTGCACAAAGTATGCTTCACCCTCCATCACGATCAGAGCTGTGCTAAAAGAAGGATGAAAACAAATCACCCATCCCAAGCAATGCTGAGAAGCCCATGTTCCCCAGCACCTGTCCCAGGGACCAGATCCTTATTCCCGTTAGTCAAATGGTTAAAACAGTCTTTGTCTTCAAGATCCCTTTTCCTCTGGACCAACAAAGGATGAACTTTCGCAGTCCCATAGCCCGTGCAGAATTTAACTAAGCTTCTCCTTCGTGTGCCCTAACAATGCCTGGGGGTTTGGTTCATTCGCAGGGGGAATTTAACTAAGCTTCTCCTTCGTGTGCCCTAAAAACGCAGGGCTAATTCATTCCCTGAGGTAAGGTAATTGCCATTTAGTTCTTTGTACCCTCCTCCTTGTCTGTTTTTAAGGATTAACATAGGGTAATTTTCTTTTTTTTTTTTTTTTAACATTGACGACCTCTCTAAATCACTACAGACTTTCAAAGAAGATGGAGAGTGGCAGCATTTTGTCAGCCAGCTCCCTGCTGGATACATCCCATCTGGCTCCACGACTTGTACATATCCAATTTACCAGGTTCAGGAGTTTAGTAGAGTCCCAAATCCCCAACCCAGTGCTTGAATTTCTTTCTTCTGAGAAGAGAGATTTTTCTTTGTTCCTCTCTGAATCCATCAACCTAATTATTATGAACAGCCCCAGCTCAGGCAAACAGTATCTGCAACATTTCTATTGATGCTCTATTGAAAACATTTAGGGCTGCGTGTATTCACTCCACCCCTTCCACCCATCCTCCTTTTCTCCTTCCCAATATTAAAACAAGCCCAATGGAAGAAAAATTGTGTGCAGCAAACCATATGTTTCTTTCAGGTCACCGCAGTGAGGCATATAAAATGGATTGACATTGCACATAGCGTGGCAGAAGCTAATTTTACTTGTCTGTTTAGTCCCTACTGAGCAGCTAAACCCATGCTTGACAGAAAGAGGCTTATGGTGAGAAGTGGCTTTATCTGACAACATGGCAGGTTGTTTAGCCCACCTTCCATGGTCCAAATATTTGGCTGAAACCAGCAAGGGTTGTGGATACAGTTGTCAATGAAGACTAAAGCCTTTCCTGGCATGTTCTCTCTTCTCACATCTGGCATATCGCCCTCAAAAGTTGTTGGACACCCAAGTAAAGACAAAGTGCAGCATGGGCTGAAATCACTTCCTTTCTGCCTTGGGATACCAGGGACAAAGTAACAATTCTTGCCTGAGATGGAGAGAGATATAGGCATAGGAGCACAACACATTTGTTTTACATCAGACCAGTGCTGCCGGCAGTGAAGAATTCACAGATGAACTGGCCTTCTTTAGTCTGGGCCTCTGTGGCAGTGTGCTCCCCCCTTGTCTCTGACTCCCCCTCCTTTGACCTCTTTCAAGTGATAACCACCTGTGGCCGTGGTGATAGATGCATCTGATAGATGTGTCTGGTCCTGAAGGATGCACCCACTGGATGTGGGGGAGACAGATAACAGTACAATAGCCAAGGGCTATCGTGGAATGTGCCCACCTAAGCACAGTGGTCAGTATGCAAATATGACTATGAGCCAATTATCTTACCCCCATCAATAGTGAGCAGCCCAAGAGCCCTTGGAGCTCTCCTGCACGGCAGCGGGCTGCATGCCAGGATCTCCCCTTGAGCAGGGACGCCTCTCAAGGTTACTCCTTGAGGTTGAGAGATTCCTTACCACAACAGATTCTCAGTAAGTGACTAACAGCACGCTAACTTGGAAATCCTAGCTAAGTGACATAAAGGATTAATTGCGCATATATAATCCTTTAGACATAAACTGTTGACCAAGTCTGGGACTAGGATTGGATCCAGCCGCACCTAGACTCCTCTCTGAGGGAGTTTAGAAAGCAAGGGGATCTTTTCTGAACCTCATGACTCAATGGGAGGGTCTCCCTGACAGTTTTGTCTGACCCTGTCCTCTGTGCAGTAAATAACAGAGTGTACCTTGCCATCGAATCTCATAAACTATTGTTGCATTTACCACTGAACTTTGTTAACTCACTGTTTTACACCAATAAACCACATTATTTCTGCCTCCCTCTCACTCCATCTGCAACTGCCTCATTGTGACAATGCTACAGATTGAAAGCACCAAAGCTAAAGAGGAATCTGGTCTGTTATCTTCAACTGTTGTTATATACAGGTGTAAGGAGAGGATGAGTGGAATCTAGCTCACTAAAATCTGATACTGACATTATAGACATTTAACTCTGAGGTGGACACCATCGACTGCTCCCTTTATAGTCAAGGGAGATGTAGAGTAGGATTCTGATTCCTAAACAAAATTGCTTGCTGATGTCCTGCCAACTTCACAGTTGTGCTCCAGAAGGGCACAAATCCACTATACATCCTGCCATGTTCGCCAGGCCTGTGTGGATGTCTGGTACCCTCAACATGAGAGCATCCCTAATGCTGATGGGCACTTCCATGTAGGTAAATTATTCTCTTCTCTGAAGTTTGGCATGGTAAATCTTACCCACATGGACTAATTCATTCCTTTCCCTGGCTGTGTCTTTAATTGGTCCCCACATGGTTAGAATAAGATTCCTGTTTTGTCAGAGGGAAAAAAAAATAATTGCTCCTTGATTAAGTTGTTATTTTATTCCATTCTCAAAGTGTTCCCTAAATGACATGGCAAACAAGCTGAAATTTTAACAATGACAAACGTGATTAATATGTTGGAAGAGCTAGTAATTTTATTTTTCTAGTGGAAAGGCTTTCTCATCCAAATAATGGAATACACTTTAAAATATATTTTTGGTGGAAAAATAGTCAGAGCTATAATTCTAACTAGCTTCCTTTTCCTTCCTGGAAATATTTTTTTTCCAAAAACACTGGGGGAAGGGAGGAATTACTTGTTTGTTTGCCTTTCTATGTCATCACTTTGTATATTGTTAAATCACCCCTATCACATTGAATTATGTCCTTCTCATGGAAATTAGATATTCGGTGTATTTAATGAAACAACCCTGCAAACCACATCTTAAGATACAGAAATGATGTACTTTAGTAAACACCTTAGGATAATCTCACGAGAAGATTAAATTAAACAATTAAAACAACTCCTCTATAGAAAGAGTAGGACCTATGCAGTATTTTGCTTGAGAATCACTATGCGCAGTGTAGTGGATTTCTCTGTATTGATTTTGTTCCTGTGGGTCTCATTATGGGACTGGAGCCTGTCCACCACCCTGGCTGTGCCAGAAGATGCAGATGTGATGTGGAGATGCACGTTATTCCCCTCAACTACATGCCAGGACAAAACTATCTCATGCGCCTTGGCTTCTTCTGGATGGAAGCCCAGGCATGCACATAAGAAAAAAGAGGGTCTTCCGGCACTGCTGGAGTTCAGGTTGATCCAGGATGACCGACTGGTCTGTCCTGACTGCTCCAGCATGACCAGGTTGATGACTTTCCTAACAGTTTAGATAAAGCAATCCCTGATAAGCAGCAAATCAAACACAAACAATGGTGAAATTCACCCTTTGCTTGAGAATCCTCTAGATTTCACCAAACAATGTCCAGACTGTCATTCTTTTTTCCTGCAATAATTTCAAGAATGGTCATGATTTGTTTCAATTTTTTATTCTTCTTACACCATTAATAGCGGTGAAAAGGACCTGAAAATCATGGCTAGGCAGTCTTTGAAGACAGGGTCATGTAAGAAGCTACTTCTTTTCCCATCTCAGCTGGGAGTTGCAGCTCTCAACAAGGCTGAGGTTTCATAGTCAGATTATGCTGGTCTAACTGCAGGTTACTGATGAAAAATTTAGTCTTTGATGTCATCTAGTTGTCCGGCACTATGTATTATCACCATTGCTTATGCAAGTTTGTGATGTGCTGTATCTAAATAGCCTGCATGAATGTCCCTTTGGAAAGTCTATCACCCTCTGTTCAGTGGGAAAGGAATCTAAGGTGGTTTGCTTGAGGCTGGACAGTTAGCCATAAGACACCAGGAAGATGATAGGAGACACCTAAACACTGTCATCTTGGACATCTAAAATAATTGTGTGGTGAAGTTGCTCTTGCTTCAGGACATATAGGAAACATGTACCTTTATGTTCTGGGTAGGTGAGGGCCAAGCAGTAGACCATGTCATGTTATTTAAAGCAACTAATTCTCCCTTTGATGTCTTCTTGGTGTCCTAAGGGGTATTCTAATGTCCTCCAACTGCTGATCTAGAAGGCATTGGTCTCCTGTAGGTGCTGTGTAGTATCGGCCAGTCCCATGTGGATGTGTCCCATGTAACCTTGCATGGCTGAAAACACATTAGAAGCTTCCATTAGGAACAAAGCTCTGAGAATTGAATGACATGGATTAAACTTTTAGCAAAGATTGTTCAGATTGATTGTCTAATTGTGATCCCGGTTGGAAGAGTTTAAGAAAGAGCTCAGTAGAAACTAAAATGATGGAAAACTTAAAAATCAAAATTAAGGAGGACTAGAAATCTACAATCAAAGAGGATGTGACTAAGGTCTCTATGCATTATTCAGACCTTCTGAAAATCTTATTTTCCTCCAGAACAGGACTTCAGTTTGAAAAGAAGAGAGAAATAAGTTGTTCCTCAAGGGAAAGCAATAAAAATGACAACCTGCCAGAAGTAGAGATGACACACAGGGGAATCATGATGATGACAATAAAAAACTTTCTCTTTTTGTGAAAAATTTGGCAATATAAATGTTATTTACAGAGCACAGAGGTGTCTAGAGCACTGACCATAACTAAGTACTGTGCTGTCAAATTATTGGCATTTTGTAGAACAAAGGAGGTATGAAAACTACAGAAGCAGATATTTCCTTTCAACAAACTGTTGCAGCTCATTTGTTTTAGTGTATAACTGTGGACTTTTTTCTTTCTTATTACTGTTCTGTCTCCCTGTCAGATGTTTTGCTTCCAGGGGTAGAGAGGCAGTTACAAATGTATGCAAGAGTCCCTGCCTGCCAAGACTTGGGATCTATCGCTGCTGAAGGATCAGCCATCAGGTCAGTCTCAGCACTCATTGATTTGACAGTAGTGACTATTCAACTGCATAGAAGTAGAAAACTGCAAGACTATTTCTAGGCAAAAGCAAGAGCTTGACCCAACATCAGCAATGTTAATGGGCCCCTAAATTCAAGGTGTGTCCGGGAAGATCAAGTTTCCCTTAAGGCTGTGTACAGTATCATCTGGCATACAGCATGTTCTTCCCTTGTGCATGCATTTCCTAAGGGGCTTAGAAGTTCAAAGATTGCTTAAATCAAGGATATTTTCTGCATGACAACATCTTTTGCTATCCTATTTTGCAGCCATGTGCTCTGAATAAAAATTTTTTGCCTAACATAGACTGAATAAAACCACTCATTTCTGGATGAGGTTTACAACCTTTTTCTGGTTGAAAACTCACATCGTTGTGAAGAAGAAAATCTTAAATATCAGAAAATATTTTGGGGTAAGTTTTCATTTCAGAGGGAAATGGAGTTGACAGCCATAATCTGAATTTTTCAAGAAAGCTAAATTTATGAAAAATTAAAAATGTTCCATAAATGTATGACCAAAATTTTTTTTTCTGGACCAGGGAAAACAGGGGGAGAAAGGGAGAGAAGGATTAGGAGAAAGAATGTGAGCAGGAGCTCTTCTTTTATGGTCATAATTACAAATCAAAACTCTAGAACTATAAGTTCATAAAATCTGTCAATTTGTTCTTCAAAGGGAGTAAAAGGTCTGGTCTTTGGAGAAAAAGAATGATCCTAATCTCCAGTATCCACATGTGGACACCATCATCCAAAAGTGATGAAGATTCACAAAGCTTTACAATGATCTCTGTGTTTCACTGTTTGCACCATGTGATCTCTCTTCTTGCAGGTTTGTTTCATACATAGACTAATTTTAGGCACATAAAATAAAAGGGTTTTTTGTTCAGAATGACACTTCAGTCTGATACTGTAAAAGTCAGTGAAGGACACCCTCTAAGACTCGTTTGAAGTTTTAGAAGGCAGGCATTCTTTATTATGACACCAGATGCACGGGAGATCACTCTCCTAACGTGCATGCCATGCAACTGAAATCATAGAACATATATAGAATAAAGACATGCATATTCATCTTATTTCCTGGAAAAGGTTGTCTTACGACAATCAGTTCCCGAAATTTATTTACATATTCCCCTCCCAATCAGACATGCTCAATGATTTGAGTTGGTGGTCTTTGGGGGTTCCCAGTGGTCACTGTAGATGAGTTTCTCAGTGTCCTTTCCATGAACTCTGAGTCTTTCTTCCATGTATGGTCGTGCATTAGCTCGCTGATGGGTTTGTCGCAACCTGTTGTGATATGTGCTGGTTTCAATTAGCTCTTCTGCACTTCTCTTGGGTGCTGATGTTCTTAGTTCCCCTTATCTCAGTGCTCAGGGTGTGACAACGATCTTGTTCAAGGTCTGCTATCTCTTCAAGATATTTTATTTCACACCTTTTCATTGGGAGTTATATTTTACAGATATCAGGCCAAACCTTGCAAAGAATATGCACGTTTTATATTCTGTATGAAGTCAATGGATAGATGATTTAAAAAAAAAAAAAAAAAAAGAGTTAAAATAAGCTAAAATAGTTCCTTGTTAGTTTATCTCAAACCAGCACCAGTTGTTACTGCTCTGCATGATCTGCAGATAAATCACGTTTTAAGTGACCTAAGGGACCTGAAACAGAAGTGTCATGGAAATAGAGAGGACCAGGCAGAGATAGCCAAAATCTTCATTGCTTGTTTTCATAAGACTTCTAGGAAAGACTGAGCTATCATCAGTGAAAAAAAAAGGTAAAATATCCCTGCAGGCAAAAGACAGATAACTTCTTTGTATACTGAAGTTGCAGTTGTTTGGTAGATAATGGGGCAAAACAAGTGCCTACCTCTAACAAGGTTAATGTGTTTGACAAAATGGCAAAACCAGTCTTGCAAAACATGAGGTTCTTTTCCTAATTAATGATTTAGAACATAATTATAATCCCATGTTTAGATCACAGCCAAGGTCCTTTGCTATAAATAATTCATAAGTCAATGATCAAAATTCAGATGTAGCAGGTTATAGGAGATTTAATAACACCAGGTAGTGACAGAAGGCAGAATCCAGGCTACAGGCACTAGATGTTCAGCTGAGACATTGAGACATATGTAAGAGAATGTGTATGACCCAAATAGGATGATTTCATTAGTCTAAAATACTTTGTGAATCTCTTTATACAGTCTCTGAGGATAAATAAGCAATGTTGAGTTATGTGCAGTATCTAAGCTCCTTTCCTTAAGCTCAGGGAAGACACTGAATATGAGCTTCTTCTCCAGACCAGGACTTGGAAATCTGAGGGAAAATGTCAAATTGACCAGAGCTTCTTTACTGTCTTCCTTCTTTTCATATAGTAGCTATGTGGTCATACTACCCCCACTAGCAAGGAAGGATTTGGTTCTTTGCTCTCTTGGATGGAGAGGACTTGGATCCGCCAGCCCTGGGGTAGGGCAATATAAGGCTTTCATAAGGAGTGCTTAAACTCACAGAATTTAAATCAAAAAATTGTAATTTAACACGATTTTTGTCATGATCTACTATGAGCCCCTGCATGCCAAAGCCCATGCCAAGTTAATGCTACTAACATTCATATATGGTTGATGGTCCAGGTAGCTGTGTCTTTATTAATAACATTACAAGAAAAGCTGAAAAGAATCACAGTTTCTTATCAGGGCTGCATTTCATGTCCAAAGAAGAGCAATGAAGTTGGTGAAGAGCCTAGAGCACAAGTCTTATGAGGAACAGCTGGGGAACTGGGGTTGTTCAGCTTGGAGAAAAGGAGGTGTCGCGGATGGAGTGAGAGGGAGGCAGAAATAATGTGGTTTATTGGTGTAAAACAGTGAGTTAACAAAGTTCAGTGGTAACTGCGACAATAGTTTATGAGATTCGATGGCAAGGTACACTTTGTTATTTACTGCACAGAGGACAGGGTCAGACAAAACTATCAGGGAGACCCTCCCATTGAGTCATGAGGTTCAGAAAAGATCCCCTTGCTTTCTAAACTCCCTCAGAGAGGAGTCTAGGTGCGGCTGGATCCAATCCTAGTCCCAGACTTGGTCAACGGTTTATGTCTAAAGGATTATATATGCGCAATTAATCCTTTATGTCACTTAGCTAAGATTTCCAAGTTAGCATGCTGTTAGTCACTTACTGAGAATCTGTTGTGGTAAGGAATCTCTCAACCTCGAGGAGTAACCTTGAGAGGCGTCCCTGCTCAAGGGGAGATCCTGGCGTGCAGCCCGCTGCCGTGCAGGAGAGCTCCAAGGGCTCTTGGGCTGCTCACTACTGATGGGGGTAAGATAATCGGCTCATAGTCATATTTGCATACTGACTATCTTGAGGGCCACAGGTGGTTATCACTTGAAAGAGGTCAAAGGAGGGGGAGTCAGAGACAAGGGGGGAGCACACCGCCACAGGAGGTTGAGGGAAGACCTTATTGCCTTCTACAACTGCCTGACAGGAGGGTGTAACGAGGTGGGTGTTGGTCTCTTCTCCCAAGTAACAAGCAATAGGATGAGAGGAAATGGCCTCAAGTCATGTCAGGGAAGGTTTAGATTGGATATTATGAAAAATTTCTTCACCACAAGAGTTGTCAAGTACTGAAACACGCTACCCCGGGAAGTGGTTGAGTCCCCATCCCTGGAGGTATTTAAAAGATGTGTAGATGTGGTGCTTTGGGACGTGGTTTAGTGGTGGACTTGGAAGTGTTAGGTTTACAGCTGGACTTAATGATCTTAAGGGTCTTTTCCAAGCTAAATCATTCTATGACTATGAAATTCAACCCATGCTGAGCCTGTGCTCAATGATTTGTGTCTGACTAAAGCACCTCCTCCAGAAAGACATTAATTTTGATTTGAAGACATTAGTGTGGTGTTTTGCCTCTGGCTGGATGCCAGGACCCCACCAAAGCTGCTCTATCACTCCCCTCTTTAACCGGACAGAGAAGAAAAGTAGATCAAAAGGCTCGTGGGTCAAGATAAGGACAGGTAAAGATCATTCACCAGTTACCATCATGGGCAAAACAGACTCACCTTGATGAAATTAATTTATTTATCAATCAAAATCAGAGAAGGAAAGGATAAAAACTGCTGAATCTTAAAACACCTTCCCCCTCATCCCTCCCTTCTTCCTGGGCTCAACTTCACTCCCAGTTTTCTCTACCTACTTCCCCTGAGCAGTGCAGGGGGACGGGAATGAGGGTTGGGGTCAGTTCTTCACACATTGTCTCTGCTTCTTCTTCCTCCTCAGGGGAAGACTCTTCCTCTGCTCCAGCATGGGGTCCCTCCCACAGCAGACAGTCCTCCACGAACTTCTCCAACATGAATCCTTCCCATGGGCTACAGTTCTTCACAAACTGCTCCAGCGTGGGTCCCCTGTGGGGTCACAAGTTCTGCCAGCAAACCTGCCTCGGTGTGGACTCCTCCCCCACGGGTCCACTAAGTCTTGCCAGGAACCTGATCTGGCGCAGGCTTCCCATGGGTTCACAGCCTCCTTCCTTCATGCATCTACCCACTCCAGCGTGGGGTCCTCCATGGGCTACAAGTGGATATCTGCTCCACTGTGGACCTCCATGGGCTGCAGGGGGACAGCCTGCCTCACCATGGTCTTCACAACAGGCTGCAGAGGAAGCTCCACTCGGATGCCTGGAACACCTCCTCACCCTCCTTCTTCACTGACCTTGGTATCTGCAGGGCTGTTTTCTCCCACATCCTCTCACTTCTCTCTCCAGATACTGTGTCACAGCTATTTTTTTTTCCTTCTTAAATATGGTATCACAGAGGCACTTCCACCATCACTGATTGGCTGGGCCTTGGCCAGCGGGGGACACAGGGAAAAGTTTTAGCAGCTTCTCACAGAAGCCACCCCCGTAGCCCCCCTGCTACCAAGACCTTGCTGCACAAACCCAACACAATTACTAAGCAAGAATTTATGGCTTGGCTTAGAGTTGCTTACTATTTTAAGTACTAAACCCATGCTTTATTTCTATTTTCTATTATTTTCTGGTTTGCAGATAAATAGTGTCAAAAAATTTCTGTAAAAGCTTAGTAACTTTTATTTTCAACAGCAGTGCACAAAGGCAGCATTTGTCCTGGATGAAGTCCACGGAAACAGTATAGAGAGCAAAACTGACACATTATTCTCCTTTTAATACCTCCAATAACTGCTTCTACTCTTTTTAGCATAGACAGACAAAGAGGCTGACCGTGAATCTTATCTTCTCTTCCTCTGAAACCTCTCTGAAATAACTACTTGTCAAAACACACCCCCTGTTGCATCTTTCATTCCTCATTTTCAGGTGTGTAACTCTACAAATCACTAGAGACCATTGCACTGCTCTTCTTGGATTTAAGTGCCTCATTTGTTGTCATTAGATTATTTGTTGTGAAATAAACCACATCCAGAAGTAACTTTTCTTTCTTTCCATGAAAGCACAGATTTAATAATGGTCAGTATCCTTGTTAATGCTGGTCATTAGAGCTATCTTGGTCTATCTGTCTCTGGGCCTACATTTCTTCTTCTGTTTAGGCCTTATCAGGATACTGCAGTTGTCAATTAGCCTTATTATCTGCAACGAAAATAGACCCAGAACTGCTGGCTCATGTGATTCCTTTAGTGGTGATTAAAAGAAGATTTGGCCACCTGAAAACGATTCTGTTTACAAGTGAAGAGTCTGCACTTTTTATTACGGTCCTGAGCTCCCTCCCTGATCAATCCCTTTGCGTGAGGCTGAAAAGGTTGCCTCTGCGCTGTATGAAATCGTATTTACATTTATTATCAGTGAGCTGGATAGGAATCTTAGAGTCGGCTTCTAACCTTGCCTCTTAAAGCTCCTGTATTTGTTGGCTTATGAACTAAAATGCTTTCCACATCTTTAATCTCCTTTAATAGATTTTTAAGACTGTCTGTTGCCAGTTAAGATAGACAGTTATAATATTTTAATATTACTCTTTATTATATTTAGAAAACCCTCCTCATTTTGCTTTAATGGGAATGACGTCTTTGATTCCTCCCAGACCTCACCCTTACTTCATTGAACTGCTGTACACAGCAAGTAAATGCTTACTGCTCATGAGTGACGTGAAAAAAAAAAAAAAAAAACCAACCAAAAAACCAAACCAAAACCAAACCTGTTTGGGGCTGGGGGATTCCAGGCAGCACTTCTGTGCCATCATTTCTCTGCTTTTCACTGGCACAGCCACATGATATCCAGCTCAGAGACACAGCAAGGCAGAGATAACAAGCCCAGCTATAAACCTGCCAGAAACTAGACAAGCAAAACACTCTGTAACAAATCCAAGGCACTCAGGGGCAGTCCTGCTTCAATTTGCTGTGTGTCATAATTGTTTGTTATTCCAGAGTAAACACAGGGACAATTCCCTGATCCTAAGGCAGACATTTTTTATGATGGGTGTGGTGAAATACTGGAAGAGGTTGCCCAGAGAGGTGGTAGATGCCCCATCCCTGGAAATATTTGAGGTCAGGTTGGATGGGGCTCTGAGCAACCTGATCCTGTTGAAGATGTTAATGCTTTAGATGAAGATGGTCTCTGCAGGAGGGAATTGGACTTGATGACCTTTAGAGGTCCCTTCCAGCCCAAATCATTCTATGATTCTATGACTCTTTCTCCAACCATCTACTGCTGAGATAAAAGAGACTTGCATGATATGGGGCACATTACAAGGCTCATGGAGGACAACTGGATATTTTTTTTTCTCTTCAAGCAGATGCAGGTACACATGCATGCCCTTGACTTACAGTCTCACCACTACCCACCTCATGATTTGTGGATGAGTAATTACTGCCTAGCAAGACATAGATGGATGTAATGAATGATCCTGTAAAATAAGACCTTACTGGTAAGAGGGGGAAATTCCAAGGCCATGACCGGAAGACCTTGGTTAAGGAACAAACCCTTACTCCTTGAAAAGACACCTGCCAGAGTGAGATGAAGTTTATTTACATGCTAGGAAATTAAGCCTATTTGATTTGATTGACATTTCTTTGAGATCAGAGGTGTTCTAGACATACTGAAAGTGTTAAACAGACCTTGGAAAGAAGAGGTGGTAACAAAATATGATTGGAAGTAGCTGTTTTACTGATGAAGAGATGATGAAGAGAGAAAGTTGGGTCCCTAGGTTACACTACTGAGCAAGCCTTGTATGATGAGATGTTTGTTTCCCAGAGAAAGAAAGTTTGCTATGCTCAAAAGCTTTCTCAAACTCTATACCAGATCCCCCAAATGGCTTGGGTTGTTTGGTTTTCTCCCCCCCTCCCCCCCCCTTTAGGTAGGTGATATTCAGAGTATGCTACTCCTTCCTCACAGTGTGAGTGTGATTTATTTGGGATGGCGGCTTAATTGTCCCTTGACCATAAACATTACGCTACTCCTTCCTCACAGTGTGAGTGTGATTTATTCGGGATGGCGGCTTAATTGTCCCTTGATCATAAACATTACCTTGTACTGAGTCTGTTTGAGCCCGGTGGATTTGTTAGCATAGACCGAGCATGAATGCAGTGACATTGCCTTCAGGGTCACCTCTGGTCCAGGAAGAGGTTATTGGTGTTCACACAGTGTGGAGCCCAAGTGTATGCATTTTGAGGATCAAAGCTGGCTACAGACTGAGCACTACAGGCCTGGTACAGAGATGCCCTTTTCTTCAGCAGCTCTGCAAGTGGCCACTTGGGGCTTGCTAAGATTGTTAACACCAGTTTAGTGCTCTAAACCATGTCTGACTCCTGAAAACCAAGTGGGGTGACTCTACACCAAGTCTCTTGATAAATACTATCTTTCTGTTATGTAGAGGGGAAAAAAACCCCAAACCAACCCCAAAAACCCCCAAAACCAACCCAAAAAACCCCCAGGCAGTCTTCCTCCCTCCTTTCCTGACCTTTCCTCCCCTCTTTTCCCTTGAAAAAAATTGTGGTCAACTATATAAGATTAAAGGAGAACAGCACTGTGCTGAGAAAATAAGAGCAAAGCAACGTTGTACAAGGTACTGTACAAACCTCTACAGGTGAAAGTCCCAAGAGCACCAAAGGTGTTTTTCTTTACAGACAAGCTGCAGCAGATGTCACCGACGTCTCTCTGTGTCAAGCAGACCTAACCACAGTTCTCCAGCTCAGAGTGTGATTGCTGTGCCCACAGACCTGAGATAGCCTCAAAGGGGCTGGCTCAGAGGCTGACACCATTGTTTTCTGGCCTAGTCTTCATCTCTTCCAAATTTCCCACTTATTACTTTACTACCTTTTCCACTCTCTGTGTTGTCCTATCAAACAGCCATGAATATAGTTACCAAGTTCCATTCAAAATGTGACTTTATTTTTGAACAGAGTTAAATCCATCTCTGCTTTGTTGGCACCCAAAGCCTTCCTGGCCTGAATGCGGGGCTGATGCCATTGCACTCTTCCTTTCCTGCCTCTTCAGTTTTCCAGTGTCTTGGAAGGTAATAATTTTGGATTACTCTAGAATGACATCTGACCCTTCTCCCCTGATGGCTTGTAGTATCTAACACAGATGAGATGTTTGCAGGCTTAAATTTGCTATATAGCACTGGAGAAGAAAAAAACAAGGGGTTCACAAGTGAGAAGATATTGAAAATCACTGCTTTAGATTTACAGTGAGGAAACAAGAAAATTGTCAAGCAGCTTACTTCGGGTTTCTGGATTCATTCGTAACGAAAATTCTCCATAGGTAACACTACTTCTAGTGTCCCAGGCAAGGCTACTTAGGTAGTTCCTGCAGGAATTGCTAGGTACCTAAATGCATTTAAAATCCTTGTCTGATTGCCAGCAATCTCAAATCCATAAAATATTCCCCTTTCCTGCTATTTTTATTTCTCTACCATGTCAACATTTACACTCAAATGTGCAGGGAAAGTATTTTATGTTTGGAAGGAATCTAAATACAAAGGAAAGAGGGCATGAGGCTGTCTAAGCATCGCTGTGAATGTCTATTCCTTCTATAACACTGAATTATCCAGGGGCTGATGGGCTGTTAGTGGGTACTGTGCTTCTGTTCAGAGACACAACTTTGCAGTGACGCAGGACACGAACCCTGTACTGACTGCCTGAGGGCATTGAGGGGCTCTGCGATGAACCATGTTGCAAGCACCGGAGATGATTATTATTTCACCCATATTTTGTTTGTTATTCAGGAGTCCCCAGGACGTTTGGTTCCCCCAGGACATTTGGGTCCCCCATAGAGTTAATTCCGATTCCTATTGTAAATTTCTGCCTGTGATTCCCTCATCGATGCTGTGTAGTACTTCAGATGAGAACGATCAGTGGCAATTTTACTCAGAGACAATTCTGTGCAATGTGAAATGATTGTGTTAAGCCTGTCTGCTTGCCTGTCATGATTTGGGAAGCTCTTCAGAAAAAAAAAAAAACCACCTAAAAGAGATGTCCACAAAGATTGCAGCTCCACAGCTTATAAAGTCCTTATTGCTAGTGATGACATTTTGGGTTGTTTTTCCTCTTTTTTTTTCTTTTTTTGTAGATTTCCAATCCATGTTCATTCAGAGCATTTCATTATGGTCCTAAGCGTAAAAGAGGAGAATTGATAGAATTATGTGCTTTATTGCTCATAAAAAAGAACTAGAAATGAATAAAGGGAACATTTAGTGTTCAGAGGCACTGCAGCTGGAGTGTGTTTTCATGCTTATTGCAGGAAACTGCATAATGCTGCAATGTTATTGCCTCCATGGTTCACTGAAATATTTATCAGCAAAATAGAAGCTTCAAAATTAGCTGTGATAGTCACAAATATATAGAGAACCAACTTTCATTTTGGCCTCTCCATGCTGATGACAAAATCTTAATGGAAGATGGGTTACCCCTGGCTGAAGTGCCAGTCTCTAGTCCCTGAGAAAACATCTGTGTCCAGGGGTTGTGCAGTTATAACTTCTGTATGTGTGTGATCATGCATTTTTATGAGATAGAAGAAAAATATTCTATATTTCTTGTTTTGTTGGTGTTTTCCAGGGGAGACCAGTACCATATTTGCCATTTTTTAAATCAGGAAACTGAAAAAAAGAAGGAGAAATAGGACAATGTAGTCACTCAGGTCACCGTCACAACTTCAGCTCAGGTCTTTGATACATTAAGCATAGCAGTCACTTCAGAAATGGAATAACCTTGGCTTGTTTCTTAATGCATTTTTGCATTAAAAAATGCATGGAGGAATTGTTTCGGAAGATTAAATGGTACTATAGCATTTCTGTAATATGTAAATTTATACCGTATATAGATCTAATAGTATTAAGTGTGCACGCACTTGGTGAAAAGCCAAGGATATCATGGGAGACATCTGAGGGATGTATTTTATCTCTGGCTGTTAAATACACTTAAAAGCAGCATGAGCAATGTGTATTATAACAGAAATTATTGACCTTAGTTGTACTGAGTATGTGTACATATGGAAGAGGAGGCTGTAGTGATAGTCTCTCCACATTTATACATGTAAACATTTATACTGTAGACATCTTCACTTAGTGGAACAAACACATCTCATATTTTTACTTGCAGTGGAGACAAACTATTTTAAGAATCCCTTTGCTAAGAGGAAATGGGTTGAATCCTAGTTTTTTTTTATCTATGCCAGTATTTCTAAAATGTTTCATTCATCATTTCTTGTAAGGATGGTGGTAAATTTGCTCCTGAAGATTGTGAAATATTCAGATATGGCATTACAGAGGGCTGCAGAAGCTTCTGAAGTAATGTAAGTGATGAACATCTGACTGAGCCTCTTCCTGTAAAGGACCACAGAAGAATGAGAAGATGACAACACGAAGTGAAAGACAATACCCAGGCAGATGAAACCAGCACCTTTAGAACAGCAGCACAGGTGGACAGAAGCCAGAGGAATGAAAAATAGGAGATGCAAGCAGCTACAGTTGGATAAAGTGCAAAGACCAGAACTGATTGAAGAGAGGATGCTGTAACCTTTATACAAGGTTTTAGACTAAAGCGAGTAAGAAAGGAATTAGGCTGTAAGGCAGACATTTAGTGAATTAATGATATGTTGATGAAAAAAAGAAGCAAAATAATTATTTGCTCTGGACATAGGTACTATTTGATTCTTGCTATTTTTTCTTTTGCGGGGAAAAAAAACCCTCATAAACTACCTATTTTTTAGGGTGAGAATATACTATATCTATCTTATGTTGTGTCAACCTGCTAGGATGACACTGTGCTTTGGTTGAACAGAGAGCAGAAACAAAGCTGGTATTTGAAATAAGCAATATGTGAGGAACTCTTTGTTTCAAAAGTAGACTGTGTATAGAGCTAAGCTAAATTCTGAGATAATTGCTGTGACAAAAATACAGAAGAAGTTGTATTAAACTTCCTGACTTTATGTACTGTTTATTGTAAGATTATGTAAAACAGGTATAAATGATTAATAAAAATGAAAGTTAGACAGCTCAAAGATAAGAGAGAGTGCTAAAGAATAATTTTTTGGGAGCTTTTTGCTGAAGTGACGCTCCACCGTGTCTTGTTTCTGCCGTGCTAGGGTGTGAAGTATGAGGTCTTTTGTTCTGCATGATTTTGATTTTAGTAATTATATATATTATATAACTCACTTTCTGTTTTGCTTTCTGGAACATGTATTCCTCTGTGTAACTCTAATAACATTCTGTGTTACTGTTGAAAGAGAACTGACAAATTCAAGAAACCCATAATCTGTGTAAAGAAATCATAAGAAATTCACTAAATGGTAAATCATAGAATCATAGAATCATAGAATGTTTGGGATTGGAAGGGACCCCTAAAGGTCATCTAGTCCAACCCCCTGCAGGAGCAGGGAATCCCAGCATGGAATAGAATACCAGATACAGATATGAACAGAGGGTGTGGGGGGTGCGTTTGGTTGGTTGGTTGATTATTTACATGAGAAAATAAGGTTTTATTTTTTTAGGAAGTTTTGAGAATATAGGGATCTCCTGATTCCATCAGATTCTTTACCTGTCTAACCCAGTCTTTAGCTTACCCAAGGCAAGGTGTATTAGTTGACAGTGTAAGAACCTAATGCCTAGGCTAATAAGTTTTCCCTGTTATTCCTGTAATTTAGTAATTAGGCACTGATTAAAGCTTTCAAGCAATAGCTTTAACATATCCTACTAAATTTATTTCATCATTATTAATGTTTCCTCTGGATAATATTGACATTTTTCTTATTTTCTAGTTCTTTCCATTCTGAATTGTACTCTTGGTCTCTATAATTGTTTTTTTTTTTTTAAATGGAAATGTGTCCCACCACTGAAAACTTGTTTTACAAAGTATTACCTTTTATCAGGGTTGAGTGCACCACCTTTCCATTCTTCTGATCATCATAAGCTATTAAATTTTATTCAGTTATTGAAGCCAATGATATATGTTTGGATAAAGCATCTCCTTAAACTGACAAAAGGACTTGTCTTGAAGACATCTAGACTGGGATTCATCTCACCCATCTTTAGATATTGGCTACATAGGTACATTTTTCTGACACAAGGCTCCTTTCAAGTTAGTGGGAAGGAATAATACTTTTAGGATGTGATTTTTCTTATTTATTTTACATGCCTCCCTTAGGTTGAGCTGATTCACGAACTGATTTCTGGTGACTGTATGAACTACATTTCCTTTGACTGGAAAGGGAAACAAGAATCAGCTCAGCTACAGGCATCTACACTGCAAGTATATCGAACCTTTGATTAGATGAATCCCTCAGAGATTAAGAACCTTCCCCTTCCCCTGGTACATTATTCCAGTGGTTACTTTTCCTACTTATTTAAGAAATAATTTTTTATTTCTGAAATGCATTTGTCTGGCTTTTGCTTCCAATCACTAGCTTTTATTTTTCTTTTCTCTGCTAGGTTTAACAGACCACAAGGAGCAAGTGTACTCTTGTTATGAATATTTAATCTCATTTAATGTTTTCATATGTTACAAGAGATGAAGACAGAAATTTTGTATGAACCTGCTTTTAATTGTCTGCATAGTATTTTCATGCTCAGAGAAGGGAAGTGGATTGTCAGGGAGGCTACAGTCTCCTGTAGGGGATCAGATCTCATACCGATGCACACTAGACTGCAAAGAGTGTCATGAAACATGGGGACAGCAGAAGATATATCTAATGGAAGCCAAAGGAAAAAGATTTTAGCTTTGTCATATTTGATTTAGGGCAATTAACTTTCAGCCAAAAGTAGAGGAAGACAATTTAAATAGAAAAGGAAAAAATACATATACAGGGAAAAAGCAGGGAAGAAAGAACATATCTGAATGTAATTACCAGTTATGCTCCAGTGACAAAGCATATTCATTATTACAGAGTCTGGCTTGCCAAATGATGACAAACTACTACTAGCAACAGTCACAGATATTCCTTTGAAGCCAGTGCAAGTAGGAGATATTTTGTAATGGTTAAAGTCACATCTTTGTTCACTGCTAATGACTCACCTCGGAATGTACTGTTTCACATAATAAATGCTATGTAGCACCTAGGACCCAAGACAGTGTGTTAAGAAAAACAAATATATATAATAAAAAGAGTAAGAAATTGAAGGCGTGAAGAAGTTCAAAAAGAAATATAAACCAACCAAATTTCATTCTCTAGCTAAAAGATGATTTCCTCATTCCACATAAAGAATTGCATCAGATAAAGCAGCCAGTACGCATCAGCACCACATGAGAAAACTCCATGGGCGGCATTTTCAGGTGTAGTTGTAAACTCATTCCATTAAAGCCTTTTCATTATGGTTTGGCTAACATGGATTTGATGCTCAGGCTAGTCATACACCATCTGCGGCCCACACTAGAGTGTTATTTGCTTCCATCTTCACCTCTTCTGAAGGAAAAGAGATTTGCTTGTCTTCTATAGCTGGAAATTTTTCCAGTTGTTCTCCTTTAGCAGTAGAGAAGAATCTCCCTCCAAAGGTACAGAAGAAAAGTAGAGTAGACAAGGTAGAGTAGAAAAGTAGAGAAGAATCTCCTTCCATGCAAGAAGAGAACACCAAAGATTAGACTTAAGTAATTTTGCGTGCCAGACTCAGACAATGACCACAGTCACACCTCATAAAGGGGAGGGCAGCAAGGAATTGAACTCAAGACATCCTGTCAGAGAAATTAGAAGACAAACATTTGACTGCAGGGCTAGGTGAGCCATCTGTCTATGTCTAGAGATAAAGGAAGGCAGAATGATCCAAAGTGACAAAACCGGCTTATAAATCAAGATAGTTCAGATGGGAAGTGTGACCTTTGAATTTAGCCACAAGCTGGTCATTAATAACTCTAGTAAGAACTGTCTAAGGATGATGTAATGCAGCTTTCAGCTGCTGCAAAAGAAGACTCTGTCTGGAAGATGAAGGAAGGTGTGTGTCAGCTGGAAGCTGGATAGATCAATGACTTCTTCCTCAAATCTGTTTCACTAGCATCTTTATTATCCTTTAATTAAGGAGAAGTTGTCTGGGTCAGAGCTTAGGCCACAAATTCTCAAGCCATCGATCTGCAGGGCAAGAATTCTCTTGTGCACTTAAATTCAACCACCTTTTGGGTTTGAAGCTTGAAATGAAAATTTTCTTGGGTGGCTTTGGTTTTAAGAAAAGATTTAAGAAATTCTGATAGATATCTACACTCTTTGGATAGAACAAGAACCCCGGAAAGGAGCCTTCTTATCAGTCACACTCTGATAAATGTTCATGAAGGTTTGTATGACTGTGGAAGGTTCTTTCCATACTTGTTGGCAAGCAGGAACTGAAGACAACTTTCAGCCTTCAGAGGACACATATTTCTTCTAACATTTTTTGGCATACACTTTATCCCATTATGATAGCCACTATTCTAAGAGAAATACTGACAAGCAATATCCTGTATTTATTTATGGTTGCACGATTTCTTTTGAAACAATCAGAAATGCTTATTAAAAACACTATTCATAAAAGCTTTTATGTATTGAGCTTCTTTATATTTGTAGGTGAAAATTCAGAGAGAATTGTCGATCAATCTTTCTGCAGACGGCTAGCTACTGATTTCTAACAATCAGAAATGCTTATTAAAAACACTATTCATGAAAGCTTTTATGTATTGAGCTTCTTTGTAGGTGAAAATTCAGAGAGAATTGTTGATCAATCTTTCTGCAGACAGCTAGCTACTGTATTACAGTCTGTATTACTGTATTACTTTCTGTATTACAAGAGAAGGCACACATGTATGTGCCTTGCTACATTAATGCTGCTTTTTCCAATTCTTTTTATGGATAACCAAAATCTTTGCTTGACAAAAAAATCTATTGTGGTAACTCTTTTAGTGAGAAATGTTTCTGAATTTCTGTTTTGAGAAATAGCAAATGCATTGTTATATTTTTTTCTTATATCTGTTTTGGAAATTGAAAAAAAACCCTGACCAAATCATTGACTTCTGGTGCTACTTAAAGACAGGCCTCTCATCATGCTATCTTTCCACTCCTCCTGCAACCACCACCTCCCCAAGAAACAAAACAAGCCAAGAAGAAGACAGTATTTCCCTGCAAATTGCATTTTGCTCTTCTAAACGTCCTGCTGACACTTAAGGATTGTGCATAGCTCCAAGCAAACTCACTACATCAGTGGGAAGGGTCATGATAGCAAAGTGAAGGACATGAGTAAGTGTTCTCAGGACTGTGACCCTAACAAGAGCTTTGACATCCATGGTGATCCCTTCCCTGTCTTGGCAGAGCACTTCTCGTGCTGCAACCCTGCCTGCTTTATTTGCTGTGTGATGTGCTTGATCAGGACATGAGTCACAGCTCAGACGCTGTCCCTAAGAGTTTCTCAACACTTTTTTTCAGCTTTCCATTTCTGACCACAGCTAGCAATGCCCAGTGTATCTTCTTCCCCGCCTTCCTAGAAGGCAGAAGATTTAATTCATCTGTGATTATTTGTTCTTGGACACAAATGGTCTGAGAACCAGACTTCCAGGAACAAAGAAAATGAAGAGAAATCAGTAGACTGGCTCTCACCTCAGCTGAGTAGAGGTAATATCAGCTGTTGTCTTTGCAGTGAGCAGGGACACTGCTAACTAGATCAGATTGCTCAGAGCCCCATCCAACCTGGCCTTGAATGTTTCCAGGGATGGGGCCTCCACTACCTCTCTGGGCAACCTGTTCCAGTGTTTTACCACTCTCATTGTAAAAAATTTCTTCCTTACCTCTAGCCTGAACCTACCCTGTTCTAGTTTAAAACCATTTCCCCTTGTCCTAACACAGCTGGCCCTATGAAAAAGACGTTCCCCATCTTTCCTATAGGCCCCCTTTAGGTACTGGAAGGCCGCAATCAGGTCTCCCCGTAGCCTCCTTTTCTCCAGACTGAACAAGCCCAACTCTCTCAGCCTGTCCTCATAGGAGAGGTGCTCCAGCCCTCGGATCATTTTTGTAGCCCTCCTCTGGACCCGTTCCAACAGTTCCATGTCCTTCTTGTGCTGAGGGCTCCAGAGCTGGACGCAGTACTCCAGGTGAGGTCTCACCAGTGAAACTTGAGTCTGACTTTGGATATGACAACAGCAGGTTCATAGGCTCATCGTGACAAAATCCAGAGCCCCAGCCTGGGCTTAATGTGCAGTTTTTAATGTGTCTGTTTGAACAACCAACTCCTTCTAAACTCTTATATTGGAGGTGCTCCTCCTTAAACATCATCAACTTTGCTTCCTGTAAAAAGTAATGCAACTTTTTGTGCCCTGTGCTCTTTGAGGCATTGCATATCTATTCTTCCTGCCCTCTGATAAAGAAAATGGTGCTGCCAGAAGATAATATGTTTC
Organism: Egretta garzetta; assembly: GCF_000687185.1. Lineage (NCBI taxonomy): Eukaryota > Metazoa > Chordata > Aves > Pelecaniformes > Ardeidae > Egretta > Egretta garzetta. The sequence continues at coordinate 585,436 of NW_009260479.1, read as the reverse complement.
CCTTAGTGAGTGCTAGTTATGGAGACACAGTGTAACCATTGTTCATTTCTCTTCCTATTCCAAGTTTTATCCAGGTTTGGGAAGGAGAGAAACTCTCAGATGTTTCATCAAGGACATGGGAAAACTTCCTCCTGGACAGCAGCATAGAGCTGAGTGGCAGAAAGTGGATATTATCTCCTGAGATTGGTCATTTTGACATTTGTCTCCCTTCCTCTTTAGCACCACCTGATGCAGTGTTCCTTCTCACATCAGCAAACTGTGGTTACATGTGCATGACTGGACAACTTTTACTGTCTAAAACAAAGTTGCATCCGCACCTCATTGTTTTTATTTACGCTACTCATGTTTCTCATCATTTCATTCCTCACACAAAAAACAGCAAAAAAAACCCCAGTCTCATTAAGGAAGAGGATGAGGTGGGGTTGAAATTAAGGAGTACTCACTATAATAATTAGCAACCAGTTTATTTAGAGAGCTTACTTTTTTTTTTCATTAGAAGCTCCAAACTCAAATATTTTTTTATTGGTTTTGCCAAAGTTTCTGCAGAACTTTTGGTGGGTCAAATTTCAAGACTGTTTTGCAGTTTAGTATTGATATTGAACCTTAAATCCGTGCACACGGGCATTTGGTTATCCAATAAAGGAACAAAATGGTTGTAAAAATTCAACTAAAAATCAAACCAAGTTTTCTTAAGAAAGTTTATTGACTGAGTATAGATATCTGAGTACCTTTCACTCACAGAATGCTTTAGAGATCATAATTAGAAAAATGGATAGAGTAATGGAGTACATTCAAGGAGGTGAGAGACTGGTATCTGTCTGAGGACAGCTCACCTGCCAGAAATACCACCAGTAAAAGTATTGCTTGCAAGTTATTTGTTCATGCCTAATAACAAGTGAGACCTTTTACAGATGGTCCCTCTGCAAATAACTTTCTCCTCAATAGTAATATCTTACACCTGAAAGTACTACTTCAGTTTTGTATGTGATAACCACATTACACATTTGTCCTATATAACCCAAGGCACTTCAATGAGATTGAACGTATAGACACTGTGAGCTCTTCCTAATAGTCTGTGAGCAGAGAAGGATGTTTCAGAAATACCCTGACAATCATAGGAAGGGTCTATCTCTAGAAACGGAGACCACAGAGCAAGGAGAGTCCTAGAAAATTCGTTCCTCTAACTGTCTAAGATGTGGTAGGATGGATCTTGGCCACATAGCAATAGAAAGGTTATAAATAGAACTGCAAGAATTATGAGCTTTCCATTCAGATCAGAATAGTAATTTATATAATAAGTTATGTAATGTATATTTAGAGATATATCTATCAAATAAGTGTATTTAATATATACTTATAATTTCATATCAGTCAAAATAATTTTTTTGCCCACAGAGTCTGAAAAAAGTACAAAATTTCTTTCCAGATCGATTAAAGCATTTTGCTAAACATGTCCAAACAGAGACCAAAATGTCAAAACCTTTCATTTAGAAAGTACTGAAATGAAACCTTCCCATCTTTTTTTTTTCCTTGCTCATCAAGCACATCCTGATCATGCAATAATTTAATTCCTTAAAAATACATTTTTTTCTAATATTATTTTTTCTGCCCTCATTTGTCCCAGTTATTTGTGTTCCTGATTACAGAGCCTAGGGCCGAAAAGTTGAATGTTGAGGAACACTGAGGTGAGGACGTCAATAACTTTACATATTTCTGAAAGATGTCAAAAGAAACCTTTGCTTTAGATATCTAAATCTCTAAAAGCAGATATATCTAGTCCCTAAATCATTGACTGGTAGCTTTTGGCTATTGATACTCAGGAATGGTGAGATGTTACTACTTTGTGAATGTGTACCTGAACCTTCTGTTAGAAGTAACTGTTCTCCAAACAGAGTTGGCAGAAACAAGTATGTCTCAGCTTCCCAGATGCCAGTGTAGCTTTGGGAGCTGTGTATATCACTGTCTAGTGACCAGACTCAAAAAATCAGCGATTTTGGCTAACAGATTGGGTGACGAGGGACCACAACAGAAAATGTAAGAATGTCTGCACTGAGCTAGACCAAGAATCAGCATGTAGACTTGCAAGTCCCCATAAATAATATAAGAAAAAGTCAAGCATTAAGGTGTAAGTGCCCTAAATTATCTCCCAGCACCTACTGGAAAGTGTGTCAGAGACTTTCTGAGCCAGAAGTGGTCTCATGGTATTTAATAGCCTTTATGGATTTTTCCTCCATGGATTTGCTTTGAACCCATAAAAGCTTCTAGCATCCACCAAGTCATATAAAATTTTAGGTTGAGATTTTGTGTTGCTTTGAACCAGGCCTCCCTGATTTTTTTTGGATATTTTTTCATTCTTGCATTAGGAGGGAGAGTGGACGTTTTTTCCTTATTCACCTTCTCAGTGCCATTTTCTATAAACATCCACCATTTTCCCTCAGTAGTCTCTACTGAGAGCTGAAAAATCTTAATCCAGCCAGTTTTTAAAGGTAATTAAACCTATATATTTAATCCCCTTGCTGAGCTCCTGCTGTATCTTGTTCATTACTACTTTGCCCATTTTCTCTCTATCAGAGAAGCTCACACGCATTCCTTTCTGTTGACTGCCTTTAGTGGGGCTGTAACTTACACTGGAAGGATGATTCACAGAATGTAATTTCTTTAAACAGCTGATCATGAATCACAAGAGTTTTCAGAGGGCATCTTTAGCTTATTTACCTGAGAAGAGGAAAGAACAAATTCTTCCCTCATGCCAAATGGGACTGGGGCTCCAGAAAGAGGAGATAGGTCAGATAAGGAAAATAACTCTGAGTTTATTGGTAACTGTACTCTTGACTTCAGGAAAGGTAGAATACTGGAGCCTTGCATTGGTCACCTGTACCATACACATTGTTAGTAGACCATGTGTATCTAAAACATTCCCTTGAGACTAGCAGGTACAATACAGGAGCTGCAGGAGTCCCATGGTCTCCTGAAGCAGCAGCTGTTGCAAGAAAAGGTCCTCTAGGTCATCTCAAAAATACTTCTCTCTAGGCAATTGATTGCTACCTAAATGTTACCTAAGGTGTAGATTGAGAGAGTTGGTCTTGTTTAGCCCGAAGAAGAGAAGACTGAGAGGGGATCTCATCAACACGTACAAATATCTTAAGGGTGGATGTCACGAGGATGGAGCCAGACTCTTCTCAGTGGTGCCCAGCGACAGGACAAGGGGCAATGGGCACAAACTGAAATACAAGATGTTCCAGTTGAACGTCAGGAAGAACTTCTTTACTTTGAGGGTGACTGAGCCCTGGCCCAGGCTGCCCAGGGGGGTTGTGGAGTCTCCTTCTCTGGAGATATTCAAAGCCTGCCTGGACGATGTCCTGTGCAACCTGCTTTGGGTGAACCTGCTTTAGCAGGAGGGTTGGACTAGATGATCTCCCAAGGTCCCTTCCAATCCATGCCATTCTGTGATTCTGTGTGAATCTGTCACACCAAAAGAGCCAATAGAGTCCAGGGAGCTGTTCAGTCGGTCTCATGCAGGTATCTATGTTAGAGTGAGCCCATCGTATCCCTAGTCTTCACTGACTATAATGTCTAGATCTCTATTGGCTATAGCAGGAGCATACCACCTAGCTCACATGCAGATACCTACATTCACCTGTCAATCTCCAACCCTTGCCATTCTGATTCTGTGATTCTGTGAATCTGCAAACCGCAAACCCTGGGATGATACACCTTGTTATGTCGCAGTCTGTGCAGGCTGATCAAGGCAAGGTGTGGTTACCACCATTTGCATAAGCATGCCTTTCCTTATAGCTGGCCTGAAAGCTGTCTAGCAGAGTATGCCTTCCTGTCCCACCCAAATTCTGGTGGGGGATTTAGGCATTTGCAAAAGCCTGAGCCAGAAGCAGGTAAGCCCTACCTGCATATACTGCAAACCAAGCTTAATATATGGCCTTCCCCCCTCATTTTTCAGGGTAGTCAACTACAGCACCTTCTGCAGCAGAATATGCTCGAGAGAAGAGAGGGGAGTTGATGAGGGAAGGTTCTCTGATAAACCTCATTACAGTGCTGGAGGAGGCAAAGAAAGGCTGGAAACAGGAATCAAGGGGTTTGATTCAATGAAATTCCCTTTGAGGATAGCCAGATCAACAGCCTCCTGTCCAGTCAGCTGGGAGTGAATTTACGGCACCTCAGCTTCTCACTGATGGCTGCTATGACACCTTCCAGCATCCTGGGGTACACATCTCTGTGGTCTAAACTATCTTATATTTACTAAAAGGTAAGAGTAGGCACACAACACCTACTGCTCTTTAAGTTCACAGTGTGAGTTAACACCTTTCAACATGGAGTTGTAGACCTTTGCCTACTCACCAAGCATGTCCCAGTTAATCATAATAGATGGGGTATTTAGCATTCGGCATTCTCCCTGGCTGTGGACACAGTTCTACTTGTAGAAATGTCTTAAAACATTACAGCTCATTTACATAGCTAGAAAGGGAACAAATGACTGTCATTGTCTGCATAAATAGCTGTTTTCTCCCACTCTCTACCTCCACCAGATCTTGTCCTCAGGAACGAGGAGATGTCTCTTTCTGGGTGCTAGAAATCTACTGGTTGGCAGGAAGTGACTGAGAAATATGCAGACCAGAGGGTCCCATCTGGCATGAGATATTTCTCAACCTCACATCTCAGCTGCAGCACAGGAGAGCTTTCCTCTTTTTTTCCTTTCTTTTTGATCCCTGGGACAACTGATCATCACATCAGAGGATCTGCAGGCCAATAGGGTCTGGCAGGTGAGATGTCAGTGTGGGTGGTAGGCTGTGGCACTATCTGTGGGTAGTTCTTGTCCTGGCAGAGGAGAACAAGCCAACTGGGTGAGTCTCAATATTTCAGGCTTGTCAAACCTGACAGTGCAAGAGGGATTCATCTCCTTAAACATTAGAGGTCTACTTCGTGGGTGTTGACAAGCTGGGCTAGTGTTCCCAGTGCGTCTAACGTCAGAGGAGAGAAACAGGCACATTTAGGACACAGTTCCTCCGAGCTGTTTTCCATATCTCCCTGGGCTGAGATGGTTCATGACTTATTTTCCAGTGACTACACTGATAAGATCTGACATTAATATGAAGGGAGATATCGTTGGCCAGCTCAGATCTAGCTGTTTGGTCAACTAAATCACACCTGAGGTGTCAAAATAAAAGAAGAGGACAAGGACCTTCCAACAAAATACATTTAATCCAGTCTCAGCAAACACGCTTGCAGCCAGCTTGCCAGTGTCTTGCCTCTGTGTAAGATGACAGATGGATGGCTGTCTCGGTCATTTAACAGTAGCTCACACTTTTCTCTCAGGAAGCCTTCTCCTGCCCCTGTCAGTCTCTCCTGCTAGCCAAGATAATGGCTATTATGCTTTACACACACTTAAATAATGAAGATCTATTTAATAGACTGCTCATGAGGATAACAATAAAACATCATTTGCCTGAAAATGGCTTAATTGTTTTCTCCTAAGGAAAATTGTCGTCTTTGGAGAACAAAGTTCTTAGACTCTCCTGACTATTTCAATAGGAAACCTGATACGAATTTCAGCTGAGATTATCTATAGCAGTCCAACTGTGTCTGGATATGGGCCACTAGATGATTCTCTTGGCCTGTTGCCCTTCTCCTGGGAAAGATAGGGAGCAGATGTTGGAGCAACACATAACAATTGAACAGCTGGGAGCCTTCTTCCATGCTAACAACCCAAGAAAGTATTTCATAGGGGGGGTTCTTGTTTTTTCAGGTAGGACTGCCATAAATTCTGAGGGGACACAGCTGGGGTTTTATTTGGTTTGTTGTGGCATTTTTTTGAGGGGGAAGAGGTTCTTTAAGTCTGCAGAATGAACATAGGTGCTTTTTCATGGGAAAAACAAACATTTTGCTGTGGAGGTTTCTTTGTCCTGCATCTTACTCTTTAGGATGCAGAAAAATAAAGCTTTCTGAGATACATCTGACTAACAAATAGGTGCCTACACCTGATTTAGTGTCGTGGTTTAACCCTGGACAGCGACTAAGCGCCACACAGCCACTCACTCCCCCACAGGGGGATGGGGGAGAGAATTGGAAGGGTAAAAGTGAGAAAGCTCATGGGCTGAGATAAAGACAGTTTAATAAGGAAAGCAAAAGCCATGCACACAAGCAAAGAAAAACAAGGAATTCATTCCCTCCTTCCCATCAGCAGGCAGGTGCTCAGCCATCTCCAGGAAAGCAGGGCTCCATCACGTGTAATGTTGACTTGAGAAGACAAACGCCATCACTCTGAACGTCCTCCCCCCTTCCTTCTTCTTCCCCCAGTTTCTATATTGAGCATGACGTCCTATGGTCTGGGATAGCCCTTGGGCCAGTTGGGGTCAGCTGTCCTGGCTGTGCCCCCTCCCAGCTTCTTGTGCCCCTGGCAGAGCAGGGGAAGCTGAAAAGTCCTTGACTGGTGTAAGCACTGCTTAGCAACGACTGAACCATCAGGGTGTTATCAATGTTCTTCTCATCCTAAATCCAAAAGACAGCACTATACCAGCTGCTATGAGGAAAACTAACTCTGTCCCAGCCCAAACCAGGACATTTAGTTAGTCCCAGTTCCCTTTATACTTCATAAATATTTAGTCAGGTGTTTTATACTATGTAGACATGTAAAGTAGGTGCAATGGACGACACCCTAACTGTGCCTCTCTCTTGTTAGTGTATAGAGTGCACAAGCTGATTAACTCAGCTGTACAAAGTAAACAGCTACATAAAATCACAGAATCATAGAATCATAGAATGTTTTGGGTTGGAAGGGACCTTTAGAGGTTACTGGGAGCTGTGGGAGTTTACTTAGGGAGGTTACTGAAAGCTGTGAGATGTGGCTAGAGAATATGGCATAACTGGAGGAAAATGGGCAAAGGAAAGCTTTCAAAAGTCTAGTTGGTTCTTTGGACTGCTCCATGGTGCTGGAATAAAACCAGAGCTGAATGTATTCCCAGTGTGTCTCTGCATGCTTTTCTCAAGAGAAGGCATCTACGCAGCTGTGGGGCTGTTACTGTGCCAGGGGACTGGGAGCAGGGACGTCTGGTCTAGTGCTTCTGTTGTGGAGCTATGTCCCCTCAGGCTCCTGCACCTGGACAGAGGACCACAGGGAATATAACATACAAGTAAGTAATTGGGTCAGGGATTTTCACACTGGAGAGGTAATGGATTTAGTTGCTTTTATGACCAAATTGCCTTTTTTCTCCTTTGTTTCATCTGGGAGCAGGGTAAAGGCAAGGAGGATTTGAAATGAATTTACATGCTAAGGGGAAGATGGGAGATGCAGAAAATGAAGGGGTATTGGTAAAAAAGCAAACAGAGGAATAGCATTTCACAATGGGAAGAGCAACAGTATTGGTATCCCAGGTGGTGTGAAATTTCAGCATAATTAGAAGACCCTCATCAGCAGGCAGCTGCTCTTATGGCGCAGGTCTCAGAGAATTTGGGTAAGACATGGGCATTCAGCATCTCAAGTTCTTGACATGGATTTGTGGGGCCTGAGAGCAGCATGGTTGGCAGCAGCAAAACCAGCGTGGTACCAAGTGTCTCCATGGGATGCCCTGGCAGAGGGCTCCTCTAGGCCTGCTATAGATATTCAGGGCTCCTTCAGTGATCATTTTCCAGGTCTGGGGAGCTTTCCCTTGAGTATTACTCTCTGCAGAAGGGAGGAGCAACTGGATGCTTTTGTGCACTTACCTTGCAGGGGACATGCGCCGCCCTGCTCTTTCCCAGATACAAATCAAAGGAACCAACTGGGCATCCCTTCCCTTCTCACCAACCATCTCAGCCCTCTCTACAGCTCCACTCCACTGGTTTTCCAGCAACAGGTACCACTCCTGCACTGGTGTTGCAGAGATCCTGTTGCTGTGTAGCTTTGAGGCAATGCAGGACAGCGCAGATGCTGCTGTTCCTGTGCAGGCACTTCCCTTCCTGGGTGTGTGTGGCTGCTGTGGGGAGGAGATCCTTTCCAGAAGCTTGGAGGGCTCATCCTGGACGTGGGCCACCTCCCCATCTGCAAATACCATCTGCAAAATGCTGCTTCTAGGTGAAATTCCTGCTCTGCTTCCCCTCAGTTCCACTCCCTGCCAACTCCAGCTACTTTATCGCTTTTCTTCGCAATCAACTCTTCTGCAGCTCAGGGAGAAATTGCCTCCCTTCATCCTCGCTTCCACCCCCCCTCTCCCTTCCAGAAGCGATGCCATCCTCCCTCCCATTACCGTTTTGCTGACCCTGTCACACTAATTCAACAAGAAATAAAATCTCTGGGACAGCAGAAACGGTGCTTAGGTGACAGGGAGAAGGAGGATTTGGGGGAGGTAGGAGGAGGAAAGAAAAAGGGGAAAAAAAAAAAAAGTGCTTGATTTAAGAAATTTAATTTGAATAAACCCCTCCTCCCTCTCATCCTCATTGGTTTCCTTCTCTTCCTCCATATTAATGAGACTAGCCAAGGAAAAGCTATTGGTTCCATATCCCCTTTCCTTTCCTCCGGCACTTGGGGGAGGAGGTGTTTGCATTTCTCCGCAGGACCAGCTCGCTTTGCAGAGCATTGTCTGGGTCTGAGAATCACACACACACACACACAGAAATACAGGGGCGAGCACACCAGAGCCTCGACTCGCAGGCAGAGCATCCGATCCAGCAAGCATATAAACAATGCTATCTATTCCATTTCACCCGACCCAGAAAAATCTCCCTTAAAAAAAAAAAAAAAAAAAAAAAAAGAAAAAAAAAAGAGGAAAAAAAAAAAGTTTGCAAATCTCCTGGCTCCCTTCTTGGTTTGGGTTTTTTTTTTTTTGTTTTATAAAACTGACTTATAAGCCTTCTGCAAAGACTTCTATAGTTTAATAATTTAGCCCATGGATGATGCTTTATTAACGGCATGCGTCAGAAGTTAT
>NW_009260479.1:568458-576205 GCF_000687185.1 Egretta garzetta | reverse complement strand
CCGGCTTCTCTTGGAGTAACGCCGATTTACCGGCTCTTCCCTCATCTTCCCCAGGTCCTGGGAATACTTCTTTTAGGGGGGAATTGCATGCAGGCTTTCTGCCTTCAGCCGCTGCTGCAGGCTCTGAGGATGCGTCCGCGAGATAGATTCGATGCTTTTCAAACAAATAAATCTCCTTTGCAAGTGGTGACAGGTTAACGTGCTCGGTATGGCAATCACGTCTGTTTTTAACACAATATGGCTGGTAAATAAAACCTGATTGCTAACAGACCCGGTGCTGCTGTTGGCATTTTCGAGCTCAAGGCTCCCTTCGCAGTTCTGCATCTTCACCTGCCGCAGAAACTCTGATTCACCCTTCAAGCAGTGCACCAGGACTTCTCTATTTTTACTGTGGGCTGGTAGTAGAAATTGCTGCTAATGTGCCTTTGACCTCTACTTGCATGCCTCTGTGCACTTCTCCTTAACAGTATTTGAACAGCTGGTTCTAATAATACCATCTTTATGCAAGGCACATCGGAAGTCAGAGGGATAGCATACAGGACAGACTCCTTACCGCTGTGCTGTGAATTTCACATGTGAACAGTTCAAGTGTGTATTGGAATCTGAAGAGTTTAGAGCCAGGGAGAGAAAGATAATGTGAACGGCGTGCTGTTCAGGACTGGAAAATGCAGGGAAAAAAAGAGAGATTTGTTTAGTGGCATACCGGTGTTTACGGCTAGACGCTCATCCCGCTTACATAGAAGCAGGGCTGGAAGAACTCCCTGGAAGTCAGTGGTTTTCCTCTGCATCTAATCTGCTGGTAAACAGAATCTGGCCTTTAGCTTGAAGAATATATTGGAGTAGCACTGATAATAAAAAAAAAATATTTACAAAAGTGAATAAGGCAGCAAAGTGACCTGATTCTTTCCTAGGGCGTTATGGATTGCCATCCGTCTTGTGTATGTTAATTACAGCCCAAGTGTTGGGCTGATGTGGTTATATGCGACGTAACTGAAGTAGCTTTCTGGGTGTTTTTAATCCCTTGGAGTCAGCAAACAACAAATGGATTTTCATTTGCTGTTATTTGGGTACACAGCCATCTCACTTCTCTACTCAGCCTATGCAACGCGGGTCAGGTATAGCGGGGAAACGTTTCCATGGCTAGCACACGCTAATCAGAGGGAATGTATGACTACTTAGGGTTACTGTCAATGATAGCGTGAAAGCAAACTCCTTGGTATAGCTACAGAGAAAGAACACGTTATACAAGCGTCTGTACTTGGCCGATGCAAAACACGCTGGAGCTGTCTTGAAAGAAGTTGTCCTATAGGATGGGTAAGGCAACATTGCAACAATTTGATGCATAATTAAGGAATGCTATTTAGTGCAATAACGGGAGTTGGATTAAAGTTGATATCTCTGCTTGTGACTCGGTTATGGTTCTGGGTTATGGTCTTCTACCTTTTTTCCCCTCTGTTTCCATGAGCTGAGGGTGATGGTTGCTGCTTTGTTGTTCATTCAGGACAGCTACGATTGATCTGTTATTGTACCGGCAATCTGTCACGGACATCGCGGAGTGGAAGGTTTCTGGTTTTTTGTTTCCTTCAGTCGAAGGCATGTGTGCAGTGACTGGAAGGATAACCATTGGCACTGAACAGACTCCAAGGTCATGGGGAGCTTTATGTGCGATAAATATTTATCACACGTATTTATCTTTAAACAGGGAACTAGCTTTGCGATCGCTCCTTAGCTTTAGCCTTCCATCATTCGTTGGAGTCCCTGCAAGAAAACAGGACGGCTTCTTCCTCCCTGTAGATTTAAGATGTCTGCTGTTTGCATGGTGGTGCCACAGCCGCATGAAGCTCTCTAGATCTGCTGTTGTCAGTGTATATGCAAAGCTCATAAACACAAAGGCAGAAGCTTTGTTGTGGGATGCTACCAGGGAGAGAAAAACAGAGATTTCTGAGATTGTGGGCTGCACTGTTGATCACGTTCAGACCTTTGTTCATCACATCTCTCTTCATTTGGCTGACTGAGCCGGCATCCTGGAGATATTTTTTCTGGGGTTGAGTTCCATATGTGCCTACGCCTTTGATAAGTTGAGACCCATGTCCCCAAGCTGATTCATTTCAGTGTAGCAGATTTTGTTTTCCTTTCCTTCCTTCTGAGCACACTTAGTACAAACAGTCTAATTCCTAAATTAGCTCAGATTATCTTTTAATGAAACCAGAGTATTTGAGTTAAGAAGCACTGAGAAAAAGTAAACTCAGGACAGGATCATGCTGTAACTCATATCTGGTGGGAAGACCTGCATAAATATGAGGTCTTACAGTTAGTCCTGATTTAACAGAGGAGGTTTTTATTTGCCACAGCTCTCAGGAGAAGTAAACTGATAATCAGGATATAAAAGTCAATGGAGATACTGAATTTTATTTCACCCCCCTACTTGGCCCAAAGAGTGCAGCCTCAACATTTAAGTCAGAAAAGTGTATTTTTGCGTTGCCTCATGTTCCTTTATTTCCATTCCCTCGTCTCCTTTCACATCCAGCCATCCTATATCACCTGTGCAGCCAACAGGATTTTGGATTGAGTTTTCCACCCTAGTGCAGAAGTGGAACAACTCTGCCAAAAGGGATGTAAATGCATAAGTTCCTCTTTTTTTCCTATTCACAACTGTAAAGTAATCTTTGATGATAATGTATCATCAGGAATGGCTGTAACATGTCTCTGTTTCAGAGTACTCCCACTACCGGATATTTACAGCATCCCTTGATGAGATACTTTTCCAGTTCCCTCGGTGCTGAACTTGTTCTGTCCTTAAGAAATGCTTTGCATACAGAAAGGTATTTGGTAGTTTTCCACAACACTAACAAGTGCTAGAATTCATGTGTCGGTGGTGGCTGTTGAAACACTGTTTGGATTGTAATTGAGTGGGCACAAATATATGGGAAGAAAGGCAGACTTTTTTGAAGAACACTTCATAGCAGAATGTCCGGTTCTTGTCCCATTGCTTTCCTTGTGTTTCATTCTCTGACCACCTTTTGCTCTCTCAGTTTATTGATCTGTCTTCTTAGGCTTGAACTCTTATCTCCACAAGACAAACTAGGAACTCATTTAGAACAAGCCACATTGTTCAAATCTCGTTTACGTAATTCACTGCAGTTCATTGATTGTATCCCCATGCAAGCTGATGGGCTCATCTCTAGAGCAGCCAGATTAATAATTTCAGGGTAGAACTTCTTAGGAGTCACTAAATCATTCCATCTCCTGAAGAAAAAAGCCAGAAGGTTCATCACACAGAGCATTTCAAGCTAAAATGGCTGTGGTGCTGAGGAATATTCCCTTGGAAAAGTTCCTGCAGAAATATACAGATGCAGTTGCAAGGACTCTTGTTTGCTGCTCTGATTCTATGCTACTTTTGAATCCCCATTATTCTGAGATAATCATCCCATGAAATGAGCTGATTTGCATTTGACATTAGAGTTTATCTGCCCTGGAGACATCCTGACAGTCTCATTTTTTTTTTCCTGCTCATTCAGTTGTCACATTTTACTCTTGGGTGGCTTCTGGTAGGACTATGTTCTGAAACTGCTTGCTCTGATCTATTTATTTGATAGATTTTTTTTTAAAAAAAAGTTTTAAAAGGTGTGAAGACCTCTGCTTAATGCCACTTTTTTCTTTTAAAAAAAAAAAATTCAAATACCAACAAATTAACTCAATAATTCTAGTTTTTGTTAGCACAAGTCAAAATTCACTCTGTCAGAAAAGGGGACAAATATTTGTATGGCTTAATTCTTCTTCTTAATAACAGTTATGGCAATAGCAATAATAATAATTTCTTTTATAAGATGCTGGGAATAGTGAAGTCTAAGAGCTCCTTACTTAACATACAACATTACATTTCTGCCCCATACGTTTACGTGTTCATCTGTCCAATGTTGAGGCATTTCACAAAAAGCCTCAATCACAGTGGCTTTTGCACTCCATTAGAGATGATTGGGTCACGATTTCTTGGGAGCTGCAAATGGAAGGATAATTATAGTTCGTTATCTATTATTTGTTGGGCCTGCTAAATGGAGCTGAGGGTTAGGACAGGAAAAATCCTTTTAATTTGCATGGTGGGTTAATAGTCTAGATTTTTTATTTTTATTCTTTAGTTCCTCAGAATGAGGCAAGTTTTGCTACTTTCTTTTCCTGCAAGGTACAGTATATTGTCCTATCTGATTGGATGGGGATTCTTCAGGAAAAATGCCTTATTGAAGAGAAACATGACAGAATCAGGTTGTTGTTTTGTGGGGAGTAGATGTATCCTTAGGTTCATCTCTGAGGAGTGCAGGAGGTATAAATTTCATCATTCTCAAGTTGAAAACTTAGCCCCAAAGGATCCCCTGGCAAAACTATCATTCATTTCATGTGGAGGAAGACTGTTGCTCAGGAGAAGTGTTTAGCAGCCTGGGTGATGTTCATCTACTCTCCCTTAAGCATCTGAAAACTAGATGGTCACGTCCAGGCTAATCACCCCAATTCACGATATTATGAGTGGGGAGGATGGTTCATCTCATCCTGAAGTGGGTCAGATGAATCACCCCATTGAGGTTCTTGCAGTAGTTTTGTCGGAGATACACATCCAAAATCAGTGAGCTGAATCCTTCTATAGTACCTCAGAGATATCCCTGTGAAGTGTAATTCCTCTCTTGCTCCCATCTTTGCTCAGAGGGAGGACTGGTAATTTTTTCCTAGCTCCTAACATTAGCAAATTGTGATAGGTGTTAAGTTTTCTGAAAAGCCCAAGCCTGCTGTGGTGGCCCCCATATTTTGTCACCTACATCTTCCCTTTATTCAAGCAATGGCAGAGTCAGCCTGTCCCTTGCAGGGAGAATTCATGCCACACATCCCAGGCAACATCCTGTTTATTTGTCTTCTTATTTTTTTGTTTTTAATTAGTCATTGATTATTTTAAATCTCAGAGGTTTCCTCAGTGTATCAGCACTTTCTGTCTTCAGAGCATGTCCAACTACTAACAGGGATTTGCCAACTGGAGCTGGTATGTAATTTTGTGAACAGGCAGGGATACAGCAACACAGGGACACATCTAGGATGACTACATGATTTTCTGCAGGCAGATGAAAGCTTGCTCTGCCTGTTCTCTGAGCCAGCCAGAAACTGCAATGCTCCAAGGCTCATCTAATATATCCGACTTGTGAATAGCTACACTGTAAGTTGCAAGAAGATGGAGATGAACACTGACCAGACCTCATTAGCTTAGGGTTGGCACCTTGTGAAATACATTTTGACCAGCTTGGAGCACTTGAGATGCTTAGAATTAGGTGACCCAAACCCCAACTTTTTGCCATAAACCAATAGCTCAATGCTTTCTTATTATAATGCAACCACCTTCTGTCCTAAGCTAACAAAATCCCCCAGTCACTTGATAAATGGATTTAAATAGCACCTTCTTCCTTAACTATGGCCTTTAAAAATATTTGCTGAAATCCAAATAACAAAAAACCCCCCCCATGAATTCTCAGAACATATTGATATGTAGACTGGAATTAAAGTTGTAGTAGTAGTAAGACACACTCCTCCACTGCAGAAAGAAATATTTATTTGGAAAGGGAGTTTAAAATAGCTAAGATATTCTTAACTGTTAATTCCTTTTCCTGGAATGGTAAGACTTTATTAAGTCATAACATTGCTGTTTCTGCTCTTAATGTCACTTTTTTGAAGTAGGTTTATAGAAGGTTTTTTTATTTCCAGCAAAAATATAAAATGGCACGTTCATGGTCAAAAGTAAAAAGCATTTCCTTTTAAAAAGCAATTTTGTAATAATGATATTTATATATATATCTCTAAATTCTTAAAATGATGTAACTACTACCAACATCCAAATATGACCCTGGGTTTAGTTCATACCTGATGTTGGACACACAACAGAACTTTCTCTCTTAGAGTTGGCCTAGAAACAAATTATATAAAGCCAGCACAAGTGCATTATATAAAGGTCCAAGTTAAAGTTAGTAAAGTTACTCATTTCCTGTGTTTTAGAGAGCTGGATCTTTGGATTCCTTCCAGGAGTTTTGTGCTCTAACTTAAGATGCAGATGAGATGAGAGAGCATCAGAAATACCGCAGATGCTTAAGCTCTTCATGACTAAGGCTGTGAATGTGTCACAGCTGTCACTGGAGCCTTGGGTTCCGTAATCCACACTCATTCATTTGAGTTGCATGAAGTCTGACAGCTTGGATGGTGTTTTTGTGCTAGTGAATGGGTTAGTTAGCCGAGATGATTACGTACAGCGGGCGAACAGCTGGAACAAACTTCATTAGAGAACAGTACTTGGTGACTGCAGAGGAGAAAGCAGCATGAAAAGCTGTTGTTAACCATGCTGAAGTTGCTTTTCTGCAGCATTCAGGTCTCTGGACACTGCTGTCTATTCTCTAGCTTTTTGTTCTCTGACTTGCTTTTTGTACCACAGCTGGATTTAGTAATGTTGGTCACGGAGAAGAGCCTTCAAAGACTACCAAAGTCTGAATGCTATTCAGAAGAGGAGAAGAAATGAATGTCACAGCATTTTTGGTTCCCCCAGCAAGTGTACCCCTGACAGATTTTCACCTCTGGTATTCAACTGCTTCCCTTTCCTCTGTATGGAAGACTTGAAGGTGTCTTTTGCTAGGACAGTTTCTATCATGATGACCAGAAAAGGGATTCAGCTCACAGATTAAGACACCTAAAGATAGGTGTGTGTTTTGAAGTGTCTGCCTGTATGCAAGTACATAAGCTCCTGTTATAGTCAAAGGAGATCTAGGACGTGGTTCTGTCACTTAAACATAGGCATTAAGTGCCATCTGAGATCCCCTGGGGTATCTAATGCCCACTAGGGATCTGTAGGTATGATGCTTAGCTACACCACATCTTTTACCCTCTGTATGAAGGTAGATAAGGTACCCTGGGGTGACATCAACCACCAGCGTTTAGGCTACTGATTCTGGCCCCAGGCAATGTAGGTAACTATAGGTATCTACTATAGAGTGAGCTCTGTAACTCTTTAGCTTGAAAAGTCTTCAGTAAACACCACTGAGACGGTTTAATCTGCAGTCTGGATCTTGTCCTGGGTTTCTGATCTCTCCTGATCGAATCTTGGCCTCAGTGCTCTTACCACACACATGAAGATTTCAGTCGATTTTCATATACTCTCCATGGGGCTTGGAAATACCCGTTGATGTTGCTGTCTTGGGATATCATAGTTAAGATACTGGGCCACAGAAGAATTGCAGGTATATTTACTTTGCTCCAAATCATTCCTGGAATTATTTTTACTGAGACAACCTTGAGATTGCATTTGCCTTTTTCCAGATTCAACTACCTCAGGCAGCTCCTGGTCATCCTGTGACTGAATAAACTCAAAGGTGTTTTTCTCCCTATATAATTTATGGCTGAAGTATTCACAGCCTGTGCTTTATCAGTTAGCATGTTGCCTTGTACAGCTCACTAGTCCATGCTGGCTCTGTCCTGTTACTTTAGGCATTCTCCCTTCATCTGTGCATCATCATGTCGTGGTTTAACCCGGCTGGCAACTCAGCACCATGCAGCTGCTCGCTCACTCCCCCCTCCCTCAGTGGGATGGAGGAGAGAATCGGGAAGGAAAAAAAAAAAGTTAGAGCTGTGGGCTGAGATAAAGACAGTTTAATAAGAGAAAATAATAATAATAGTAATGATGAGAATGGTAACAGAATATACAGAATATACAAAAATGAACGATGCACAACGC
>NW_009260479.1:528513-568400 GCF_000687185.1 Egretta garzetta | reverse complement strand
GCAGGAGAAGCTCAAAAAGTCCTTGAGCAGTCTGAGCACTACTTGGCAAGAACTGAAAACATCAGTGTGTTATCAACATTCTTGTAGTACCAAATCCAAAACACAGCACTGTGCTAGCTACTATGAAGAAAATTAACTCTATCCCAGCCAAAACCAAGACACATCACTGTCCTAGTCTCAAGCAGAGGAAAAGGTCAAGCCACAGCAGATATGCTGGGGCCATACTCATGAGCTTGCTTTACTTTCTTTACTCACTTTATAGCCTGACTGAATAGTCTCACTTTATCCTGACACTTCTGGGTGTCCAAGACACAGATCTTTTGTTGCCCAGCTTCCTCTCCCCTATTACTTCCAGGTGCTTTGAATGTTCATGATTCAGCAGCTTCAGTCTGGAGTTTTTCCTTGTGACTTCTTTTCCCAGCTTCCTTGTTATGTAGGTTCCCTGAAGTTTTCACATCTTTGACGCAAAAAGACTTTTCTGTCCAAGTTCCCTAGTCCTGGTGACTTTACTATCTGATTGTCTCAGTTTCTCCAAACTCTCCTGTTTAGAATGAAGAATGTCAGCTACATACCTACTTTGGTGAAGGTTTGGATTGCTTTTCTGTGCTTTCTTTTTCCTGGCATGTTCTCTGTCTTCAGAAAACATGGAGCTGTGTCCAGGGCAATTAAAGCAAAACATGACCTATTTAAAGCAAAACTCTTCAGAGCACCAGGCTTTAATATTATTTTGATAAGCCCAACTTCTTCAAGCTCTTCTGGGGACCTTTGAGTGCATCAGTTTGGAAAACCTCTGATGTAACTGTTCCTGAAAGAAAAAGGTTTTGTTAACTATTCAAGATCCATTTTAGATGTAGCTTCCTGATCTGTCAAATTAAGCCTCGTCTTCCCAGCAGAAACAATAAAGGATTCTCCAAACTAAGAGCCTCCTCTTTGACTCTATCGTCTTGATTTTTATTTTTTTCTTCTGAAAGCTTATTAAATTGACCTCTTGCTTGCCTTCCCACTGTCCCTACAGAATTAGGACAACAAGGGCATAATATAGCTACTCTACTATTCCCAAAGGGCTTCTGAGACAGACCTCAATTAAGTAGATTATGAATATTTTGCAGCAGTTTCATGTACACCACTACTGCATTATGCAGTATAATGGATGTGACCCATTGTCAAATCTATTCACACCCACAAAAATGTGTGAAATGTCTTAAAAAATACAGGTATGAAAGCAACAATGTGATAGCTCAACCACACAACTTAGATCAGATAATTTGTAAGACACAGCTGTTTTCTTAAACGGTGAAAAGGAAGCTCAGCTGAACATTAACATGTCATTCATTTCTTCACTGACTGGAGAAACTCTTCACCTGATATTCTGCTTAATGGACTGATGGACTATTCCATACTGCATGTCATACATTGAAACGTCAAAATTTAAAAATCCTTTCATTTAGATCAGAGATTGTCTGAATCTCCAGACAATCATGTATAATTTTACATAATTTCCCCTTTTTCTTCTCTTATAAGTACTTGCTCTAAGCATACAACATTTTTGTGTTTGCAGATTTCTGGGTGGGACTAAATGGCTATTTGTTATATGCTGCCTTTATAGGCAGTGGAGTCCAGATTTCAATTCTTTTGATCCCAAAGTAGGTTTCTAAAATGGTTCATGTGAATTGGACATCCTTTTAATATCCATTAACTATGTGGGGATACTGAGCAGTGAATGCTGTGCGAGGGCCAGGTAAGCCAGGCAAGATGATCTAAAATAGTTAAATTAGATCTACCTATTTCATCTAACCTGACCAGAAGAATATGAAGGTGTGTCTGACTGCATGCCCAAGCTAATCCACATCACTCTCTTTAGCAGCATGTTCAAACTTGCATTTTATATATCAGCTTTGTGAGCTTTAACCCAAAATGTTACCACTTGCTGGTTCCAACCTGCAAAATTTTTGTACGCTTTCTGCTGTGTCCTTGCGTTTCCAAAATACATCACCTTAGTGTGCTACTACTTCTGTGTGACCCTGAAAAATCACCATCTTTAGTGCCTCAGTATTTACATTTAGTCTGCAACAGGTCAAAGATCAGACCAGAGATCATAACCTGTACTACAGAAAATAATGTGCATTTGTATAAGGACTGACAAAGATGAAGGCAACAGACTTGAAGATAGCTGAACCTATCTTGCTGTTTCACATCTCTGCAACTGCCCTCAACATATAATAATCTCCATCTTGCCTCAAAATGCATCTCAAGACTTAGTTTCTTTGGCTGGTGCAGCACCTTAAATCAGAATGTTGTCCCGTCAGTCTCCTGCCTTGACTTTCAGCACTTGTAAACATTGTATGAACCTCTGTGGCAATTTTTCTCCTCTAAGATCAAGAAGGCTAAGAAAAATGACTGATGTAAAGGAATATGAAGAAAGAAAAAGCAATCTAACGCACTCTAAATTGAACTGGTTGTAGTGACATCATCTGAGGCTGACCTCAGTCTTCAACAAAGATCTAGTCTCTAAAAAGATATAAACTCCTCCATACTCAGTGAAATGAACCATACTGATTTGCCAGCCCATTTAACAATCAAATGAGCAAAAGAGCAAACAAACCCACATTCCTCCAAGTACTTTCCGCTCCCTTGTGTGTCGTGCTTGTTCAGTGCCCCTTTTGCTATGTGCCTTCTTTGTTCAGTTGGGATTCAGGCTCTTCTTACCAATGCCATGACTTCAGCCAACATTAAGACGAGAACCATGGCTGGCAGCTCTGTATTTTCGTGCCTGGCTTTAGGAAATATTCTATACAATTCCACACCTCATTCTTTATTGTTTATATCAGTAGACTGCTGTCTTTAGAGACCCATAAGTAGCAATACAAAGCAGGCAAAGTTCAGTGTGACTTACACATTGCTCCACCTGTTATTTTGAATTTTCTCCTCTTAGTTTCCTGTGAGCAGTTTTGGAAGAGCTGCTACATGACGTTCTGCAACGAGCTAAGGGAAAGAACCACTGTTATTCATGCCAGTGATGTTGAAATGTTTGTCAAATCTAGTCTTCCTGTTTGTTGCAACTTGGTCTTACTACAATACCACTGAATCATGAGAGATGACCCTTGTTTCTTAATATGTCTCTCAGCAAATATTCCACCAATGTCGTTTGAATTCTTTAAAAATAAATAATTTAAATGAATCAGTCTATATACTGAAACTTGTTTGTTCATTTGGTGATTTCTTCAACATGTTGCTCCAATAGCAATGAAGCTCCATTACAAAAGCACAACACCCTGCACAAAACACCTGGAGAGCTTACAGTTTAAATAGATTTAATAGCTGAGATACATCAAAGGATCATAAGAATATAGGGTTCAATTCATTTTTTCCTGAAGCAGTAATTTAAAATAAATCAGAGGACTTGTGCCCCCAAATGGCCTTTTTTTCACCACCATCCATTAAGGGAGCCTGGGATTACTTCATTATCCATAAACACCCACAAAGTATATGTCTGAAGTTACTGGAAGGAAAGCCACTTTGATTTGCATAAAAATGTATAGAAAATTTGAAGAAAAGCTAACAGCTGAGTACAATTTCTCTGAGGTCTCATATACTGTTGTTATCAAAACACTATCTTTACTCTCCTCATGGATCTACAAAACAAAGTCCTTCCATGTCAAGGATGGGACACTATGGTTAATAGATTTAAAGTGGAAAAAAAAAAATCAAAATATTTCCTTCATAGATTTATAGAATTTAAAAGTGAATACTTATTTCTCCCAAAGGATTTCTTAAAAGTATCACTGTCATTATCCTAAATTGGTAGTTAATAAGGAATAATCTGTGGAAAGCTCACAACCTCAGAGCTCTTATGTGCTCAGAGAAGCACAGACTCACCGTCAACCATTTATCATTAAACCTTTGCTTAGGTTTTGCAATGTGTCTTTTCATTCTCATGATACGCAATGACAGAAATTTCTGTTGTCTTTTCAAGACAAAATAAATCTCCCTTGATGTGGAAGAAACTGCTTTCAGTAAGATCTGTTCAGTAACCAGGCCTCCTCATGCCATCCATCAACTCGAGAGATCAGTTCTTACTTTCAGTAAGATCTGTTCAGTAATGGTGCATTTGCTTGACTCAGCACTGGTGTGAATACCAATGAGACTGGAAATTGTTAGGAAAACAGATCATCATTTACACTGCTGTGATGGGAGGAAAACAGGAAGAATCTGCAGTAACCTGGGAGAATCTGATTTCCAAATGAGTTGATCTCTATGCAGTATTTAATAAATAAGGTATTTAACAAATAAAGGCCAACACCAAATTACAAAGAACACTCAGGGAAAATCATGGCCCAGAGACTGTTCTCATAGGCAGTTTGGATGAGGCCATTCTAATTTGTGGTAGAACAGTTTACCAGGGTGGGTAAAAGTGATGACATGTTACTTGACCTCAAGGCCAAGGAAGGGTCTCAGACCTGATGTATTTAGCAGTGTAGTTGTAACATTAAAGTCCATTTCTTTTCCTTGCCCCTGGTATGAAGCCACCACCGGTGGTTGTTGGCTGCTCAGTTCACTTTCTTGAGCTCCTTATTCACAAACAAGTAGCTGATGAAAGACTTCTGATACAAAGGTGGGTGATGGATTTAACATAAAAGCAAAGGCTCCTGGATGGCTGGACAGACAGATTTTTACCTTGGTAGAGGATTGCTCAGTGCGTTGGAACAGTTGTCTGCGCATCAAAGACTGTATACTCAACTTGCAGATTCCAAGGAAGTCGTTTCCTTAGTGACGATAACAACGAGAACAATTTTAGAATATTTTCCTCATGTCTGTTTTTAGTGTTTTAGATACATTCAGAAGTCAAAGAGTACAACTGGCATTTCCCAGCAGAAAGGGTTTTTTTTGTTGGTTTTTTCTCTTCTCTTTTGTAGCTCACACAGGCACATAGGAATTCATGTTTATAATAGGGATCTGTCTGTCTTAATATTGTTGGCGTTTTAAAATCCGCAGACACTGTGGGAGCTGAAGGAACAGATCTTGCAGGATTCTTAATGTCTTGTAAATGATAGCAAATTGGGAAATTATCTCTGCAATACGAGTGCTGTGGGCCCTGTAGGGTAGACACACCTGAAAGCCTACCCAACTACAATGGGAAGGTACTCATCAGCTCTCAAAACTAGGCTTGCAACAAGAAAGGGTAGGAAAGTGAAATAGAAAAAACAACAAAAAATTGTGTTTAAGAAACAAATCTTGACATAAGCCAGCAACCTCCATATTTGCCACTCTACAGAGTAGATTTTGAAAACAAACTATGGAACCTGATTTGGGGGGAAAAAAGAAATAAGCTGCAGAATGAGACTCCTCTAGCAATGAGACTAGTTTTTCGGTTTAGCATTTGCGGAAGAAACCCTGCAGGATGAACACCCCCTCTGCCTCCTGACAATTAAAGACCCTGAGCACAATCAGAGGAGTTATCTTTGATTTCTAAGAAAACACAACTGAAGGAAACCAACACAAAAATGTGCAGTTTGGAAGTTGGGAGATCTTTTAGAGGTCACAAAGCGTTAGTGAAACAGAACTGTAACAAGGAAAAAAGTGAAAGGACTTATGAGGCATGACAGAAGGAATTCCTAAGAAGTGAAACCCTAAAGATGGTACTAAAAAGCAAAGTCTATTATCGTGCCTGAATTAGGAGTGCAGTCGGTATAGGCTTCCTCTTTAACCAAAGAAGAGAGCTGGGTATCTGCAAAGAGTGACTGAAGTCAAAATATGATTCATACAATGGAGGTGCCTGGCTCTTTTTATTAACAGTAGAAAGAGTTTAAAATATCTCTGCTTATAATTTAAATGCTAATAATTAACTGGGGAGAACTCAAGCCCTGGTGACCAGGAGCAGTACAGTCAGTTCATAACACCACATGATACTTTCTTTGTCCAGAACACCACATAATTATAGATAAAATTCGATGTCATAAGGAACTTTATTTCTCTTTCTTCAGTCAGGGCAGTGGAGTTTAAAACGTTATGTGTGTGTGTGTGCATTTCCAAATGTGTTTTTAATTTCTATTCAATTTTCACACACTAAATTATGGTTAAATTATGAATTGTTATAAAGTAAATCAGAATTCATCATATGGCATGGTCTAATATAGCAAAATTAATTTAAAAATTGTAATTAAAATATACGTCCACTTAGAATCTTCCTGAAATACCTTACCTGGTTATCAAAAAGGATTTCCAAAGTGTGTGTCCCAAATCAGTTATCATGAAACCTTTCTTTTGGGGAAAAAAAAAAAAGCTAAAAATCTAAATGACAAATGGAAATAGTGCTTATGTTTCAAATATAGATTGCCCGTTTGATATTTTAACACTTTGATTCAGACCATTAATTTAAATGGAAATCCCTGAGAACTAGGCAGCAAGGTTAATTAAACTCAAAGTCCTGCTTTGGACTACTTGTGCTGATATCCACACATCACACCAGCGGTTTGGAGCCAAATTTCAATTTTCTCGTGAATTGTTCCTTGCTCTTACACAAGTGCTTTTTTCAGTAACTCACCTTTTTTAAGTGGTACCAGCCTAGACCGGAATCTTTACCTTTTCATCAAAAACCTGATCAGGGTTGACTCAGCTCTGAAACGCATGGATGATAAAATCTGAGGTTACAAACTGTGCACTGCATGTGTATTTTACATTAAATCACTCAGTAGTATCTAAGATAATGAAAGTAATTTTTCTTAGCTTCAGCCTTCCAGGGTCTTTTGTGGGTGAATGTATCAGAACAGAATACCAAATTAGGAATTAAAAAACTTACTAGGTTAAATGAGAGAAGTCCCACATGGGAGGCAAAATGATATCTTGGTTATGTATTGAGGAAGGTGGAAGTAAGGAGGGTGAAAAAAAGAAACACAAGAATTTAACAAACCGACAATGCACCATTTAATGTGCATGATAAGAATACATTGATTAAATGGCAAATGAAACAACAGGAGAATTTGCTGCATATTTTCTTCTCATCCCCAAATCAGAATATATGCATTACTAAGAGCCGTTTTCACCTGCTCTGTCAAGAGTGGCAGAATGAATCTACCACTTGATAGTTAAAATTATGAGCATCAAGAGTGAGGAATAGTAGATACAAGAAAAAGGAAAAAAACCCCCAAACAAACTGTTGTGTCATAGGAAGATGTTGGGTTTATGAGTTCCGTAATCTGAAGTCTGTGCAATTGCTGCGAAGTCCTGTAGCTGTCTGAAGACACCATCACCTCCAGCCAACACCACCATCTTGTCTCCATCTCTTGAATCTGCCAGCTGGGCAGCTGTGAGAGCGTTGCCTAACCTGACTGTATCGCATTGGCCTTGGTCAGCAAAGCCTTATTATTTAAGCTAACCCAATTTATTTGGAGTAAATTGGGTTAAGCAATGCTCGTACGATCAGCTCAGTGGGCAGATCAGGGCAGTGCAGCATGGATTAGTCTCCTAAACTGACCAGTAGTAATGTTCTTTTCAGCATCGCTACAGCTGGAGGGAGAGATGTCCACATCGTAATACAGGTGTCAAGAGCTGGCAGTTGTTTGAAGCGCTACTATGGGACTGAGATACAATGGTGGGCATCTCATTTCTACAAAGGGTCAGCAGAAGGAAAGAATTGACATAGTTTCATCAATAAATCTCAACTACCTTTCAGCTAATGGAAACAAGTTCTATTAACTCGATCAAAAATATTTGAAAAAGAAAACATTATGAAAGAATAATGAAGAAAATGTTGTGTTTATTCCTTATATTGGTGATCAAAGGAGATACAGCTGGCACTCAGAAGTAAATTAATCCTATGTATATCTATCTTTAATACTGAAGCTGTCTAGACATGAAGTACTGAATGCCTTCATTTCTCAAGCAAATGACTCGGAGCAGAAGTTGCTACTTATGTCTTCAGAAATGTGGGCCTTTTGTTTGCTTTTCAGCTTCATTGATATGCAAAAGAGGATTGGTAACCCTAGTGCAAATATGTATTATAACTTCAAAAACAGTGTAGGTAAAATAACCCTAAAAGACTAAGATTCCCTTCAGGATGTCTCTACATGTGTGAGCAAACTGGGGGGATTGGTTTGCTTTGGAAAACACATTAAAAGACAGAGAAAAAAAGAAACCTTTTCCATTTTCGAGACATGCTGGGTTTTTTTCGAAGACAAGGAGGATGCTGGCCTTTTGGATTGGAGCTGGATGACTGACACTCAATAACGTACCACTAACTGTACTTAGGGTTTATTCACCTACATATTTATGACCTGTAAGTCCTAATGTCCTATTTAAGCTTTTTTGGCAGAGTTGTTTTAATGTAATCTTGCATTATTACTATTTTTTTTTTTAAATTATGATTATTTTCCTTACTGGCTTGAAGATAACACAGAATACAACCATTTCTTCACAGAACATGGGCCAGAATTATTTCTGTAAAACCTGTGATTACTGCCCCTTGAGGAAGATTTTGTGATCAATTAGAGCCAAGCAATTTTGGATGAAATTAAACAATCCAGAAGACATCTAAATACATGTCATAAAATTTTGGTTTCATCTAAGTGGGAGACATGCACACACCCAAAATGGGCAAAACATTATTGGAAAAATTATTCTCTGCCTCACACAGAGTTCTCATTTCATGGCTGTTTCTGAATAAGGCAGTCCTTAATAAAAAATCCAGTTCTTTGGGCATGTCTAATAGCAGCCAAGCTGTGCCCCAGAGAGTCCTCTAGTTCACTGCCCAGTGACTGGGTAGCATCCTATCCAGACAGCATCACAAAATTTATTCTGCTTGGACAAAACCAGCCTCATACTGTGCTGACTCCAGATTATCAGACATTTCATCTTCTTTACCGAGAGAGGATCATTCTCTTCCTTTCCCTTATGTGTCCCTACCCTGGTCTCCCCAGTGAGTTACAGATTTCAGAACAACATACAAACTCATCCCATGCTTCATTTACTCCAGCTGGCAACAAACTCTAGGGACAGAAGTGAACTCTGGGATGTGATGAATGAAATACCATAAAATGTGAACTCACCTTTTCTACTGCTGGTGGAGGATTTTAAAAAAAAAAAATTTTTGGTGTTTTTTTGCCTGGTGCCTCAGACGAAATGCTGTTGGTTGCTGTAAAATACACTCCCAGGGGACAACAGAAAAAGACCATGTGCTGCCAGTTCACCAGACTGGGCTGAGCCAGAAAATAAATACAACAGTAATTCAGAGTTATTCTGTGCTACCACTACCTAGTTCCTATGATTGCTTTCACGTTTAAAAGCAAGGATGTCTCAATGGTTACCAGGCTATTAGCCAATGCACAGATGAACCAGTAAACTTTGGCCTCTCTTTTGCTAGCTGACTCTCACATACCACTGGTGGTCTCTCCTTTACTTTGTTGTCCTTAAAGGTCCACCTTTAACTCTCTACCTTACTGGGGATGAGAAAACCCAAGAAGGCTATTTGCATGTAGCTCTCCACCATCTGCAGGCATGAGGGTCATTAATAATGCAGCCTGAAGAAACGAGGGCTTTGGGACATCTTTATCTCTCATCTTAATAAATTGCACCCTCCGGAGGCTTCTGAAGTGGATCTCCCAGTGCTGGAGATCAATAAAGCTTTCTCTTTCTTAGGTTGCTTTTCTTTTTAAAATATTTTTGCCAATGCTAACTAGGATGGGCATGTGTTGTCTTTCTGTGAGAAACCAACCTGTGAAGTTGTGCCTGCCTACAGCAATGTTATTGTAGCTATTTTAAGATATTAGAAGAAA
This sequence comes from Egretta garzetta, assembly GCF_000687185.1. NCBI lineage: Eukaryota > Metazoa > Chordata > Aves > Pelecaniformes > Ardeidae > Egretta > Egretta garzetta. The sequence continues at coordinate 558,633 of NW_009260479.1, read as the reverse complement.
TCCTTTCCACAGAGCATACAAGGAAATAGGGGAATAGGTGAATAATGGAGAACAGCTGTATTATACTATGGTGGAATTGTGAAATCTTTGGCCAAAATTCTTTGACCTAGCGAGTTTCCAAAGGGTCAAAGTTTCATCCCCAAAGTGCTTGAAAGGCACGTGATTATGATCACCATGGTAGAACCACAATCTTTGCTTTGCATGATTGCTCCACTTGTTTCTCAAGCCACCGTTTCTTTGGTGTCATTTCTGCTGAGCTTAAATTACATATTAAACTCAAGGTGGGAGTAGATGAAGACCTGAACAGAATTTAGACTTGATCTAATGTGAGGAAAGTAAAAGGAGGAGGTTGGAGCAACAAAAAAAACCCCTTCTCTTACTGTGCACTTCATATTGTTTGACCTTAATTTGCTTCCCAATGTAAGATGTTATTAATCAGCTGAGTGTAGCTTTGGCAGACTTTTACTGTTTGGGCTGAAATTTTTTATGCTGTGTGTCTGTCTCAAATCTCTCTCTTCCCTTCCTTCCCTCCCTCCCTCCCTCCTTCCTGATGGAAAATATAAATAGGGCACAATTCATCTGACGCTTTGAGATACATAATTTCGGATGATCTAACTTGTGCTCTGAAGTCAACTGTCTGTGCTGGCGATGTCATAGTTACTGTACAAGGAGTCTGTGGAAATTAGCTCAGTTTTAGACATAGACATTATAATGAAATCATTCTCACACAAGGCCCTGAAAGACCACCCATGAGGAAGAGGTATCTTCACTCTGTCTTTAAAACATAAGTCCAACTATTTAAAACTGAGCAGTGGTCATTTTGGAGAAGAGGGAGTTTTCAACCTGATCGAATTTACGTTCCTAGATCCTGATTTACTGGTATGCATGATGATAAAATCATCAAAGCTATCCAATTGAAAGGAATAACCTTTTGGTGGTCTTCTGGACCACATGGAATATTCCACTTGCACAGGACTTCTAAAGGAGAATGTGAAACATACCAAGTTCAGTTGCATCTGATCTCATGACTATCCTGCCAATTTATAAACTTCATGGTCACACATCATCATATCCATAATCAGGGTTTTCAGCTTTCACCTCAACAACCACATACAATACAGCAAAATAACCCACTTTTCTGTAGATCCCATTCACATAGCCTCTGTATATAAGATTTCTGTTGCAGTAAATTGGAGTTACACAGAAGTAAAACCAATCCTATAATGGACACAACTGATCTCTTCCAGTTGTGTTTGGTGGCTTTGTTTTGGTTTGGTTTTTGACACCTCTTGAACTGATAAATGAAGAGAACATATCATATCTCAGCCAACAACTTTTTACGTGTACATTTGTGTTTATGTGGGTATGTATGTTTATATTAAACTGGTTTGATCGTGCATTGTTCAAACCTTCCCAGGTATTCACTTAAGGCCATATTCTGACACCTTATAAGGCACCATAGGTTCAACTTATCTTCTAGCATTGTCATATGGAAATCCATAAGCAGATCATGAAGATGAATATAGAAATAACTGGCTTTAATCACAAGATGAGAAGGTCATTACATGTGAATGAATCACTCCCATTCATTTATATTTACTTGTTTTCTGGAAGGACAGTGGTAGTGCTGGTCTATCCAGAATAATGGTGAAGCAAGGGTGTGTGAATCAAGATGAATATTTACCTTATTCAGATTTTAGTTTGTAAAAAGTAATGCCCATAAGAATCTTCAGTGCTGTAAGCCATGGGTATTTACACCCTTTTTAAGGCACTGGGCACTCTGAAATGTGACCTCAACTATGACATCGGAAATGCTCTGAACCGTGGCTGGGGAAGTCAGTTTTGTAGCATGGAATAATTTTGCAATACTATTCAAGATATTAGGACTTCCAGCTTTTTCAAAAGGCAGACTATCTAGAGACAAGCAAAGGCAAGGGGCTGAATAGGTTGGGATTACCTGCAACATTCTCATCATTATGTCATCTGATGTGTCCTTGCTTCATGAGATAGAGGGCAAAGACCTTTCTAACCTGCTGAAATAAAGAAAAGAAAGAAGAATTGCACAATATTTTCTCTAGACTCAATTTTATTTCTTGCTATGCCAGACTGAAGGAAAGATATTTGGACTGCCCTTTGTGTGAGTAGAAGCTGTTCTTCTGAGGCCTGAATGCCTCCTGTCTGCCCCTGTGTCTATGCTACAATCACCCTCATCGCTCACTACCAGGGAAAGCTCAGCAGCTTTCACTGCCCCTAGATTAGTGGGAGCAGAAAAGGCAAGAATACATTGCAGTTTTCTCCTTGCAGTTTTCTCCTGAGACACAAGTTCACTCTGTGCTTTAAGGTGGCTGGATGGGAGTGAGCTCTGAGTCAGAGGCCATGGGATTTGGAATTTATGTCTATTAGCACTGCAATAATCCACGTGTCAGAGGAAGTGGTTTGCAAAATACCCACATTATATAGAGCCCTCTTAGTATTGTAACCTTTTTTGACTATCCACCTCTTTCTAGAAGGCACTTCCAGGACCTCCCTCTGCTGATGGCCTCAAGCTTTATTCCAATTCCCAGCTCAACATCTTCTTGTCCCAACACGGACTTTAATTTCAATTTCTTTTCTTCTTTCTTTGTTTTTACTTCTACTATGCTCAGGGCTGTCCCTGCTCAACACAGATTCTTCTGAGCTAATCAAAATGGTTTTCTGCTTTCTTAGCTCTCTGTTTACCAAGATGACTAGCATGTTGTCCCAGAGCAAGGCAAACCCATGTGCTGCCGAGGTGAATTGTTCATCTTTTGTTCATTACAGAGGGAGCTGAAGGAAACTAGCTTGGATATAGATGTTTCACTTTTAGACAGCAAAATTTATGTGACATGAATTCCATCCCTGATGCTGCAAGAATACATGCTGTAAAAGGTCCTAATACTGTCCAAATGTAATGAGTTCGTTAACCACAAGATGGGATACAGCTGGGTGAACTTGGGCTGTTCGAGGTGCAATAGAAAAGGAGGACAATAAGAAATGTGGGTGGAAAAAAGAAGGAATTATGCAACTTGCTAGTGTTTATGCAATGACCTGACCTTATCTTTCAGTGTAGGAATGAAACACTTCAAATAAAAAAAAAAGGGAGGTTCATCTCCCTAAGCACAGAATAGCCAGGGCTGTAGTCCCAGGCATGTTCTGGGATATATTTCCCTGAGAATTGAACAGTGTGCACTTGAGGAATACAAAAGTAGGGAAATAATTTTCTCTACCCAGCAAGGAATCAGGAAACATATTATACCTGTTCTTGTGTTCATCAAGATGATCTGAACTTTGGTTCATGAAAGCTTTCTATGTTGTTTAGAAGTTTGGAAGAGGCCAATGGATATTAATCTGGGACATCACCATAGATTGCCAAGTCAAATTGCTCCATGAAGTACAAGCTGCTATACTCAGAATAGCTCTGCCGTTTGCGTTGGAATATAACAACAAATGGTATATATAAGGCAAAAGAAAGATCATTTGGTCATCCCCTCTGAACCCCTTGGCAATTTTCCCACACTTCCAAGCATCCTTCTGTCAATGCCAAAGTTATATCAGACTGTTTTCTGCACACCAACATCACATATTTATTCTTTTGGCATCAGGTAATTTCTCATTGTATTTGCCACATTCTGAAGCAACAGATAACTCCCTTTCATCTCGTATTTTATTACTTTGGTTCTGCTTTCAGATGGGAAAATTAGACTTGTTTTCCAGAGACAGTGTGAAGTTGGTGCACTGTTGCTGGAGTTCAGAGACTGTGTCTTGCCCATGGGTCCATCACCAGCTGGAGGACTACTCCTCTGGAGTCTGCGTGTACTAAATAGTGGAATGCCTTGTTAAAGATGCTCCTGGTATTTCCTCACAGCTGAGAGTATGCAGCACCTTGCAAAGAGACTAGCTTGGGTCTGGGGAGCAATGATAGTTTCATAATGACAGCTTTATTTCAAGATAATCAGTTCATCACATCAAAAGAGCTAATTAAGGATGTTAAGAGTGGCATCACACTCAAGTAAATATATCATTTTGAGTTAAGGAGTTGGTCTGAAGATACTGTACATGTACTGCACTTGGGATGATCTTCAGACACAATGGGAATAAAGGACTCTGGTCCAGAACTGCATTTTTCTGTTCTTACTCTTTCCTCTGGCTGTGATAGATGCATCACTGCTGAGCAGACTTATCCATCCAGATGGGCTCAAAGCAGAGACTGATGGCAATGTTGATGAATAGGTAACAGAGTCCTTATGAGCTCCTATATAATGCTGAAAAACAATTGTTACACCTATAGCCAGGGCAGGAAATGCAGACCACCAGTCAAGGAAAGAAAATTAATCGAGTAGCTCTTGCAAAACTTTGATATGCCAGATAGAAAACACTTTTTACTGGTTGCGGAGTAATGATTTTGAAGGACCTTGCCAAGCAGCACTTAAAGCTCTTCTAGAATGGAACAACACGTAGTTACCTTTATGATCTCATATTAGTTGCATATTAGCTATGAAGTACCACATACATCACAGATGCTTCAAAAGCGTAATTGACCTGCCTGTGAAGATAAGAACTTCTCATATAATGTTTTACTTTGCCTACTAATGCTTCTTAAATGCACAGTAGTTTATAAATATTTTCCTGTGACTGATTATCCATGGTCTTTATTTAAAGAATTCGTGCTTTTTCACCCCATCTCTGGGGAACTCAAAAATGTAAGGACAGAATAAAACTAATAGATAATACAATAGGGAAGATAATGCCAATAAAGTCAAGATTCCTGGATGAATTTTATGGATGTTGTTATATGGGAAATCTTCCACAAACAGCAATCCTGTGCACAGGGAGTTATGAATTGTATTCCATGGTCTCTGCTTTCACAAGTCTACGGCTGCTGTAGTTGCAAAACTAAGCTAGAAAATCTTGACCTGTAGATGAATGATCCACTCATGTCCTTCTGAATTTTCAGAGTGTCTGAAGCAACAATTCCATCAGACAGACTTCCAAAGCCATCATAATGTCAAAATACTCAGATACCCAGAACAATCCTTAGATGTCAGTAACCTTCAATGTTTTATCATACCTGTATTTAGGGACAGGGTTTAGTGGTGGGATGGCAGGGTTAGGTTAAAGGTTGGATTCGATGATCTTAAAGGTCTTTTCCAACCAAAGTGATTCTATGATTCTATGATTCTGTATTGGTGAAGCAGCACAGTATGAAGGAGAAGAATTATTATTTCATTAAAATTGTTATTACTTATAAAAGCCAGGCATTTTAACTGGAGTTTATTTAAAAAATCAAGTGTTGGTTAGTTTTATACACAATGTCCTGGAAGGGTATAAACTTTCAAAGCTCAAGTTCACACATATGAATGTATGGGATATAGAGAATTTGGATTTTAAAAAAGTTTTTGATAATGTTATTTCTGAAGAAAGATTCTACCTTGAAGGAAAGCAGGCATCATCTAAGATCAGAAGAGCTGAGTGTCTCAGACATGGCTGATTTACCTTAATTTAACAGGTTTTCACATATCTGCTGGCCTATGGTAACTTCTTGTGTGTGCTCTTTGCCTACGGTGAATGCAGGGCAATGAAACCTACCTTACCGGCAATGAAAGAGAACCAAAACTAAATTATACTGCCTTGAATTTGACACGAACCGAGAGGGATATGTATACTTACTGTGTATCAGCTGAAACATGAAGACTTTGTAAGCTGTAAAAATTTTACTGTGTATCTGAGCCCTAAACAAAGAGAAGACAAAGCAGCAGGAGTATAGGATTCTTTCTCAAAATTAATAGTGAGTACCACAAGGAGCTATGTTAGCCTAAGCCAATGCAAGTTCTGAAAGTGAACAAAACGTTAGCAAAAATTGCAGATGATCAAGAAATGAATTAGATCTTCAGCAAGGGTAAATTGGGATATCTTTCTTGAATTGCCTGAGTGACATTTATTAAGAATAGTTTTGAGAGGTTTTTCTTAAATGTTAGGAAAATTCTATAGAGCTAGAGGACTAGAAAATACAAGAGCTGTCAGGTTATACAGAAATGATAAGCAGTGTACTTTGTAAGGACAAATTATGATTCTCTTACGTCTTCAGGGAATTTCAGTTTAATTGAAACCACTCAAAGGAAAAGAAAAAAAAAATCCACCAAAATTATAATCAGGAACAGCTGAAGTAAAACATGCACGGAAGTTATTAGGCTGTGTTAATAAAAGGAATAAAGATAGTATTGAAAGTAAGAAAAGGGCATGACATAGACAGAAGTCAGTGCTCTCTTTTATTTACTGTTAGTGCTTTGGTGTCTTAAACTTCGAGATGGAATCTTCTTTGTTCACCCTTGTCAGCCTGAGTAAGCAGAAGAAAAGAAAAAAAAACCCAACAATGACTCTTTCAAAGCAGTAACTCAGTTTGTCCAAAGTTAGGCATCTAACATTAGGGTATAGAAATGGCTGCCTGAGGACACTTACCTCTTCCCCATTGACTGTAAAAAGAGCCTGGGTAGACTGGGCTGAACTATAAAAGTCTAACATTTGGATGTGACCAATGCTTTTAATGTTTTCATTAATAATCAAGATGATGGGACAGAGTGCACGTTCAGAAAGTTTGAAGATTACACAGACTTGGGAGGAGTGGTTGATAGATCAAGTGGTGGGTTGTGCTGTTATCCAGAGGGAACTGGACAGGCTGGAGAAATAGGCAGAGAAGAACTTCATCAAGGTCAAGAAAGAGAAATGCAAAGTCCTGCACCTGGAGAGGAATAACACTATGCACCAGGACAGGCTGGCAACCAGCTGGCTGGAAAGCAGTTTTGCAGAGAATAACCTAAGGCTCCTGGTGGACACAAAGTTGATCCTAAGCCAGCAATGTGTTCTTGTGGCAAAGAAGGCCAAAAGCATCATCAGCTGCATGAGAAAAAACACTGGCAGCATGTCAAGGGAGGTGATATTTCCTCTCTCTCAGCCCTGGTGAGACACATCTGGAGTGCTGGGTTCAGTGCTGGGATGCTGAGTACAAGAGAGACATGAACACACTGCAGTGAGTCCTGCGAAGGCCACAGAGATGATTAAGGAATAACGAGGAGAGACTGAGAGAGCAGGGGCTGTTTAGCTTAGAGAAGAGAAGATTCAGGGGCATCTTATCAATGTGTAGAAACATCTGACGGGAGGGTGTAAAGGAGATGGAGCCAGGGGCTTCCCAGTGGTGATGAGCAACAGGATGCGAGGCAACAAGCACAAATAGAAATGTAGGAAATTCAACTTAATGATAAAACACTTTTTTGTTGTTAGAATGCTCAAGTACTAGAACAGGTTGACCACAGAACTTATGGAGTCTCAATACTTGGAGATGTTCAGAACCTGATTGAAAATGGCTTTTGAATAACCTAAATTACCTGCTCTAGCTGACCCTGCTTTGAGCAGCGGAGTTGGACTAACAGTCCCCAGAGGTCCCTGCCAACCCTCAGTTCTGTGAATCTCCCTTATCAGTTATTCTTTCTTCTTGCAAAACCACATTGTTCTCACTTCTTTCCTACACAGTTCCTCATGGATGTCAATGAAGTTGTTAATCCTAATTAATATAGAAACAATTGAACACCTGGACTCTTATTTGCATATGGGAGTCACAACATCTGCAATTTAGCATTTCCTATTTTGTAATCACAGCTTTATCTTCATTTGTAAAAAGGGAGTTCTAGTAAAATTCATTTGTGTTTTCTGCATGCTACACAAGGAAAAAAAAATCAAAAAACCCTTATTCCTGCAGATAGAAAAAAGACTATTACTGAGTATTGCTGACAGGCTTGCTTATTCTTCAACGCTGAAATGCCTAAGCCAGGCAGCAAGTTGAATATATTTCTTTCAACTATTTCCATGCAAAATTACTGCTGACATTGTATCAGCTCTTTTTTAAAATTTTGTTTCCTGAAGTCAAAAGCAGCAATTTCCCTGAACAGTGAAAACACTGGATATTAGAAGAGACTACCTGATTGCATCTGTCATTAATGGACATTTTCCAGCACATGACCCCCACACCAATTCATGTGTTAGAACGATGGCTGGATGTCCCACAGTCTGCATCTTTTCTTGTGGACAATCCTCTGACAAAATCCAGGCTGCTGGCTGCCAACTCTTTCAGGCAAAGACGTAGCATTACTGCCTGTGGCCCTCAAAACATTCATGTATAGCTTAAAAGGGCTGGCTTGTCCCTCATAGCAGCAAGTCCTTTCCGAAAATCTACCTCTTAGACCTCCTGATGTAATTACGCTTCAAATCCTGTTTTGTCACTGACAACAGACGTGGTGAGTGGAAAAAAGAACACTAAGGACTTTTCTAGCTAAGCATGCAAGGAGAGAAAAGTGAATAAATGACTTCTTCATTTTTAAAAGAAAGATAGAACCAGATTCTCAGCTGTTGTGATCCATGCAGATACTTTCATTTCAATGAATTTACAAGTAAATGAAAACAACCCAAAATATTTAAACATCAAGAAATACTAAGTGGTGTATTAAAGTTAGTAGAAAGGCCATGATGTTGTTCTTTTTGTTGGCTTGAATAGGATTACTCTTTACAGACTACTTTCTATGGGAAACTTCAGAGCTCTTGCTGTCTGGAATTCATTTAAATTTTCTTTTTGTTTTTGTTACCTTAAATATTTCACCATCAACTTACTGACACCTGACACCGTCTCATGCCATCTCAAGCCTTTGTGGTAGGTCAAACTTTGCTATTTTGGGTTTCATATTGCTGATCCATATACTTCAGAAGAGACTGGAGGTGGGGTTATTCTGTCCAAACTCAGATATCCACAGTACAGATGTCAACATATGAGCTAGCTGTTAAGAATTCCTTTACACTCATGGGAGAGAGGTAGAAAGTTTAAAGTAGACAGTTAAAATAGGTCAGACGAGTTGCTTTCCTCATATGTCTACTTCTCCCTGTTGACTATATAAAAAGAGACTTGACAATAAGCTCATATGTGAGTAGGCATCTTCTAGCTTTCTAAATTTAGGTGCCATGTCCTAGGTCACTGAAGGGTTGCTTCCACAACTCTGCTTATCTCTTGCTAGCAAGTGTCTCGGTTAACATGAGGAAGGTTCACCATGCCCTTTAATATAAATTATGAAGCTGGCATCCTACATTTGGGAAGTTTTAAGAGAGAAATAATAAAATGCACTGGATTTCACACCTTGTATTGACAACCTAAAGAAGATAGTCACAGTATCAATTACATAATTACCTGTTCATACATAAGTCAAGGACGCCCGTATAGCAGACTCTGTGCCATAAAAAAACGTGGAGTTCCCTTCTCTGGGGAGAACTTGGAAATGCCAAGGGATTGGTCTGTGAACCAGACTGACTGGTGATGGCTGGAGTATTGCCCTCGGCACCTTCTTTCTTTTGCACCCCATCATTCTTCACCCATGTTTATTCTGCATCGGGAAATATTCTTCATGCCACTAGGAAATACTGTGATAACCATACATTGAGTGGGTGACTTTGCTGCAATGTAGAGTATTCTGTCTGCAAAAGCTCAGTTGATCCTGCATGTTGTTAGAAGCTTTCAGATTTCCACAGTTGTGTGGTCCAGGAGAAGGATGTGGTGGGCAGCCGTGACCAGACACTGAATTCAGATTAATTAAGTAACGAACTTACATTTGACCGTCACTGGTCTAAGCCATTGTGGGTCAGCTTTGAAATGCACTGCTTTCCTTTCAAACACTGGCACACGTCCCAGAGGACCATAACAAGGAGCCTAACAGATTAGGTTGTTTCTTTCTTTTGATCTCAGTAACAGTTCATAACTGCCTTATAAAGTCACTAAAAATCCTCTTTCATTCATCCTACATGGGTACACTCTGTCTGAGGTGCTGTAGAACAATTCCACCCATTACTTGATACCATGCGGTTTGATTCCTTTAAGCAGTGATCCTTTTATGCCTCCCTCCAACTTGGAAAGGACTCACTATCTGGTTTTGTTGGTTTCTGACATCATACTGTGCACTTGGCTCTTATGGGCTTCTCACAGTTTAATTCTCCTCACCAACATTTAGGCTTCTGAAACATAGTCCACACATGAGCTAAGCACTCCAGAGTGCCTTTTTGGATGGGGGAAAGAAATGGGCACTTGCAGCAGAACATGTTTTGCGGGAGCTTTTCCAACCTGCCCTTGAAGTACCTATGATTCGCCACTAAGGAACACAAAAATCTGGTGTGTTACCAAAAGTGTCCACAGTGGACAAATGAATCCACCTTCATCGATGACAAATTACATGCTAAATTATTAACTGACCAATGCAAGTCTTTTTTCCTTTTTTTCTTCTTGTATTTCAGCTATGCTTGAAAAAAAACCCTGAAGCCCACTCCATTTTAGTAACGATAAACTGATTTTCAGATTCTCAGACACTTCAACAGCCCTTCTGTTCCACCAGAGATCATCAAATTTTTTTTTTTTTATTGAGAAACTGTATATGCATAACTAAAAGGTGCAGCCCCCATGCTATTGGCTATTCTGACTTCACTAATTTTAATTACGGTAGCAGATACAGATAAAAGAACATGAACCACCAGTATCTCTAATTTACTAATGAAATTATAAGATTTGGCTACCAGTTTTATCAGAATATGATAATTCAAGCTTCCCTTCCAAATCCTATATACATATATTTATTTTTTTTTCCCAATACTGAATGGAAATGCTTTATAAACATTGCCCGTATTTTTTTAAAGTTCATTTTTCTAGTAAAACATGTCTGATAGTACCTGGTTTTGGGATAACTAGCTTTTTATTGGTAATAGGTGGGCTCTGCACCTATGTATATCACACATGCTAGGAGCTACTAGGGAATACATACAGGCTCTGCTGCAGGTCTGGGGTGTAAGTTCATGGAACTGGAAGTTGTTATTACCTAATAAACATTTGAGTCTCTGTGGACAATATGAAGGCCTCAGCAGCAGTTTTTGATGCAGGTTTCCATGACTACCTTGAAGGCAAAAATGAAGTCGATGCTTTCACTTTCTCTGCAAAATCTGAAAAAAAGGCAACGGAATGTTTTGCGAATGTTCTTGTCATCTATTTAGAAGTTCCTTTGAAACTAAGATAAACCAGAAGACACCTACTCTCCACTTTTCAAGCCTAGTGAACGCCAGGTTAAAGTAAAACTGGGTCTTCAAATATTGGAAAAAGTGTATTCTAAAGGTTACCACTTTCCCACAGGGTTTCTGTCCATCCATTTAGTCAGGCATCTTCTACCCTTCCATTGTATTTAAACTGTATTTCTGATGCGCTACAGTGGCAGAATCCAAGGATAGAATTCAATCTTCACACCACTCTGTTCTTTCTGGACTGGCCTGCACACAGCAGTGCACATGGTCAAGTAATAATTTCAAATCCAATGTCTGCTAATGCATCTGTTTGGTTTTCTGTTGCTTCTGTTAATGGAGTGACTTTCTTTTTCCAACTCTTCACTGCTGAATGTCACCATGGATGTTTGCTGTCCTCCTCAGCTGGGATCTTATCAGTCCTTCATTATTTGATAAACCATCAGAAATACAGTTAAGTAATTAAATTCAGGACCAGAGCAGAGCGAGAGTGACTGATCAAGTGGGGATGGAAGAAAGCAGATCAGTTTAGAGTGAATTTTATGAAAGGTTGTTCTCCATTTAGTCAGGGTCTGGACTGAGATGAAAAAAATTTACAGAGCGCTTAATTTTCCTTTTTTATTTTTTAATTGAAAGACTCTCTCCTTTCTAAATGCTGATGTTTTGGGAGTATGTTTTAGTCAGCATAAAACTTGAGTGTCCCCCAATCGTAGAACTTCTTTTACATTTGTCTTTGCCATTTCTTTATTTCCTTTCTGTCTTTTTTCTTTTCAGTCTTTTCTCCTTTTTTATATTTCCTCACATTCCCTCTGATACTTTAAATGTTTTTCCAATATACTCTTGTTTTATTCTTTCACTGATTGTTGTTGTGTCCTGTGATTTATTATTATCTATGAACCTTTTCTTCTCTCACACATGGAATTACCTGTTTAAACATTTCTCTAGCCATGAAGATGTAAGTTGTGTTTACGCCCATAGAGGTGATAGGTTGTGGCATGTAGGAAACCTACATCAGACAAGAAGATTTTAATACGGGCCTCGGCACTCAAAAGCTTCATTTATACTTGGAAATAAAACAGATGAGAGACAGTTTTCTGGCTCTGAGACAAACTGGTGTGGCACAGCTCATGCCTGTGGGGCTGAAGTCTCATACCTTCCTAAGCAGAGAGGTTGCACCTAAACTGCTATTGATATTGCCAAAGGACCTCTGGCTGAGCTTATCTTGGAGGAATTAGGTCTATAGGGTACAGATACACTGAAAGTGTGTAGTGTGTTAACCTTGGTTGGACACCAGGTGCCCATCAAGCCACTCTATATCACTCCCACTCCTCAACTGGACAGGGAGCGAAAATATGACGAAAGGCTTGTGAGTTGAGATAAGGACAGGGAGATCACTCAGCAATTACTGTCACAGGCAGAACAGGCTTGACTTGGGGAAATTAATTTAATTTACTAACAATCAAATCAGAGCAGGATAATAAATAAAAACAAGTCTTAAAACACCTTCCCTCCACTCCTCCCTTCTTTCTGGGCTCAACTTCACTCCTGAATTCTCTACCTCCCCTCCCTCAGTGGTGCAGGAGGATGGGGAATGGGGTTGCGGTCAGTTCATGACACATTGTCTCTGCCAATCCTTCTCCCTCACTCTCTTCCCCTGCTCCAGTGTGAAGTCCCACCCACGGCAGACAGTCCTCCACAAACTTCTGCAATGTGGGTCCTTTCTAAGGGTTGCAGTTCTTCACAAACTGCCCCAGCATGTGTCTCTCCCATAGGGTGCAGTCTTTCAGGAACAGACTGCTCCAACATGGGTCCCCTGAGGGGTCACAATGTCTGCCAGAAATACTGCTCCAGCCTGGGCTTCTCTTTCCACGGGTCCACAGATCCTGCCAGAGGCCTGTTCCAGCATGGGCTTCCCACAGGGTTACAACCTCCTTTGGGTGCATCCACCTTCTCTGGTGTGGGGTCCACTGTGGATTGAAGGTGGAGGTCTGCTCCACCATGGACCTCCATGGTTGCAGGGGGACAACCTGCTTCACCAGAGAATCTCTGCTGTGGTGCCTGGAGCAGCTCCTCCCGCTCCTTCTTCACTGATGTTGGTGTCTGCAGAGTATTCTCACTCCTCTCCTCCGGCTGTTGTTGCACAACAGTTTTTTCCTCTTCTTAAATATGTTATCACAGAATCACTACCACTGTTGCTGATGGGCTTGGCCTTGGCCAGCAGCAGGTCTGTCCTGGAGCTGGCTGGCATTGACTTTATTTGACATAGGGGAAGCTTCTAGCAGCTTCTCACAGAAACCACCTCTGTAGCCCCTCCACTACCAAAACCTTTCCACACAAAACCAATACAAGGGGATCCATCTCAGCTGAGGAACAATTGGGGAAAGAAAACTCAAGAATATGGAAGTATATCTCCATGATGAAAAGCCTGACTGTAGATAGGGCATCAAATAAGACTACTGTGTCACCAAGGTATCAAAATCTGAGGCAGGTTTGTGCTTTAAAAAGCTATGAGGACTGGATCCAGCCAGAGACTGAGATAGAGAGGTTCTCTTGAAAGAAAAACTGTTTGAGGAATCATCATGATTTGGAGTGAGTGGAAATTTTTAAACACTGGATTATGGCAGGAGATGCTAGGGGGGAGCTAATGTCAGGTATGCAATTCTGTTAATGTCTTCAGCACCTGCCTAGCTCCTTGGCAGGTACCAAGCAATGGAAGTCACAGATATTCATGACACCATCATCCATATAAGTCAATCTTGTCTTATGTCATGGGTGAATGAATCTTTAGCCTGACGGTACAACTCATTCCTTTGCACCTCTATTGTTGAGTTCTCAAAAAGCTATCAGATTATTAACAAGTCTGCTCATGGATTTGGTTATCTGGACAAGTGATCTCTGGGAGTAAATCATCATGTCATACATTCTCCTACAAAGCCCCCAGACAATTGTGCTTTTGAGACACTACTGAAAATCATGAAGGTCAAATCATGACTTCAGAAATGTAGCAGGTCCTTTTTCTGGTTCACAATAACCCATCCTATCTTTTATTTTGGGTACAATTTAGGTCTTTGCAGCTACAGAACCTGTTTCAGTACTTTCTATTACACAAGTTACTGATCATACAGACATGACCTTTGGCTTTAAATTAAGTATCTCACTGATAATACCTGCAATCCAGACAAGTATAGTTTATCTCTAATATGTACAACTCACAGTTCAAATGTTGGATTCTGTGTTTTCTGTCCATTTCTTTTCATTCTCTTCATGTTTTCCATATTTATAATAATTTTCCTCTTTCACTGCAGAGATCTGAGCCCTGACGTGGAGACCTTAACCAAAAGATCTGCAGAGTGTGTACTTCAGCCCCTATAATAGTGATAACAAGCAAAACTTGAATAAAGTTCAAAATTAAGAGACAAGATGGCCATCAGTTGGAAGATCTGCTTCTTCACACTCATATTGCTTCCCATGGTAAGAAAAGATGTTTTTATTTACACTGTACTGATATAAATACTCATTCACAAGGCCAGCACTTGCTAAGAGTGAAGGATCTGTTGCTGACACCGATTCTGGCTTTTTCTGTATGGCCCCATAGGTTATGTTAAGAGTTCTCCAACCTTCTTTGTGGATGCAACAGAACTGTGATCACTGCTCATCCTGTAGAAGGGCAAGTCAATTCCTTGAGGGGCTTTGTTCACTGTTCATATCTGAGATTAAAAATAAAATAAAATAAATAATTAAAAAAAAAATAGTGGGGCTCCTGTTTCAAATCCATTGGCTTAAGATTTTTTTTTTCCAGACAGAGGGGATAAAATTAGAGATTCTCATCAGCCCTGTGAAACCTAAGCCTCACAATATTTCAGCCAGTGCTTTTGGATATCTCAGTTTTCAGACTGCCAAGTTTACAAAACCATACAAGTGGGTCTCTAAAGATACAGACACTCAAGCTCTTTCATCACTTTTCTGAAGATCTGCGACTCTTTATGAAGATTGCAAGGGTTTATTTTCACCATAAGTCTTTATTTACTAAGTAAGATGCTATCCCATGAATCACTCAGTCTTAACACGCCTCGGCGCTGTAACTCTACTCCTGCCCATTGTTCCCCTACGCATTGTGGCTGTATGTAGCCTCACATAACAGCCATATGACCACCCAATAAAGCATGCTGTTTCACTTTGTAACTATGAGGAACAGTATACAGCCCCTATAATAAACCCATCTTGCATTTCAACTCAGTTCTTTGCTAGGCTGTTGATCATAATTGTGCTTTTCTTCACTTCTCAAGAAGTGTTGCACAGAGGGATGCTGCGACAAATGGCACAAGAATTTAAATCCTGTATCTCAGTCTCGTTAATAGCCTTCTATAACTTCCATGCAAATGCTTTACAATTGCTTAATATATATTCTCATGTTACTGTATTTTAATAGCCGGGTATTTTAAAGTATTCTTGACATATATTTTGTTTTTAATTTCATAGAATCATAGAATCATAGAATCATAGAATGTTTAGGGTTGGAAGGGACCACTAGTGGTCATCTAGTCCAACCCCCCTGCAGTGAGCAGGGACACTGCTAACTAGATTCAAATACGAACTATTTAATACGGTAGTGATTTGACCAGTCTATCTTTTAGCAGTTTTTACAGAGCTTCTTGCTCATGTGTATCGATTGTGTGACCTGTCTTTTACAATGCATAGCTTGTCTTTTTTTTGGCACACAAAAAATACACATTCTTTCCTCTTAGGTCTTATTTAGAGACCACTTTCATTAACTGCGTATCTGAAATGTAGCATTATTCAGCTAAATTCTGTAGAATAAGATTGGAACTGGTAGTATACTTCAGTTCATCCAAATAATAGAGTCCCTTACCATACAAATATCTGGTCTTTGAATTTCTTTGTAGTGGGTGACTCCTCTGACTATCACCTAGCTTCCCTGGCCAGGTAGAAAGTATTAATTATTAACAAAGTATATTTAATTTTTACATTGTATCTTTGAAATAGTTACTCTAGAGCTCCTCCAAGCTAATGAGGAGAGGAAAGAATCCCCACATTTAACCTATTTTAGATGCTTATGTTAGGATGAGATTCCTGTCTTCTTGGCTATAAAAGGAGGTTAGCTCAAATTCAGGTGCTGTTTTTTTGGACATACATTAGGTTACATAAACACACCTTGTTGCTTCTGGCTTGAGACCCAGAAATGACAACTGTCATGTCTCATCTCTTTATCTTATAGCTAAGCCTAGGACAGCCTCAGTGTTTCCTCATCTGTAAGTGCTGGTGAGATGTATCCTACACTGGGTGAAACTGGAAAGCAGATTGGTAGAGATGCTGAATTCCTGGGTATGCAAGCATATTTTTCAGACGAGAACAAAATTAATTAAATAGTCATATGAATGGAAAGGCAAAAGGCTTTTTTTTTTAAAATGAGCAGTGGTCTTCAATGTTTCAAGAATTTTGGTGTTCAGCTTGAGACAGCTAAAAGGTGTCTTCTTATTTAGAGGCGAACAATTTTTAATTAAGGGAAATAAATGTGACTGAACATATCTCTTGAGCTTTCAGATGGATGACCTTCCTGGCAAATGTAGAAGGACAGCAAGTTTCCAATTCCTAGCATTTCAGGATGTAACTGTGATCACTGAGCTGGATAATTAGTGATCAGCTCCAGCTTTTGGAAAGAACAGCTCTCTAATGAAATACTGTGAAGCAAACTGGAGCTAATAAGAACAAATATGCTTTTATATTTGCTGTTTCTGCAATGTTTATTATCTTGCTTACGAGCACAAGGTTTTATTATAGTTTCTTGCAGGAACTCTGGTAGTAAAGTTAACAATTTTACACACATAAACTTGTGTATTTGCACACACACTTCTTTGGTCAGTGAAGAGACTCCAGCCTGTGATAGAGATTGTACCACGATTTGTGTATAGTATGCAGTCTTTATTACATCCCTAAGTTTCTTTTCACAGATCGAAGTTCAGGAATGCTATAATGTTAATTATGGTTGTTTCTTTGCTGGGACTCTTTTGTAATGCTTGTGGTAACACATTTTGTCCCCATTGGGACACACAAACTTTCTCTTCAAACCACCTCTAACATGTTGCGTTGATGCCCTCAAATTGGCACTTTTCTGTCATGCAAATTTTCAGATTTTCTGCCAAGGGAGTGGATGTAACTTTTAAAAAGTTTAGAGTAAATTTGAATGTCGTCCTAGCCTCCAAGATATTCCTGAAAAAAAAAAAAAAAAAATCTTCTTTCACATTGCTTTCCTCTAAGCACATCTGGTACTGTTCAAGAAATCTCCAATTATTTTCAAGGAGAGCTCCTGTTTTCAGCAGTTGGGATTGATCCCCATTTTGTGGCACTTATCTCCATCCCTCACAGTCAGCGTGGCTGCATTAGCTTCTGAATCTGTACACCTGCCTGGATGTGCAGTTTTTGGCTCCAGCAATAGGCAGACCCATTTTACCCACAGGAAACCAAAAAAGTGCCCAGACTAATGTCCGCACTCATAAACAGGTTAAGAAAAGGCAAAAAGAGGACAAAGTGTCCGAATGGAAAATTCTAGGTGGCCTCAAGTATAGCCTCACACCAGACAACAAGAAAATAATACGCTAACAACTAATTAGAAGTCGGCATGTTAAGCCAATTCAAATTGCCAAAGATGAGCGTGGTTAGATTTTTCATGTGTTTAAAAAGCTATCCTGCATTTGCCTATCAGAAAGGTATTCCACCTTCTTTTAATCACTTGGGACTGAAAGCAGGATCTAGAAGCATGATATCTGCTGGGCCCTTTAGAGGAATTCTTGACCTTTTTTTTTTTTCCTCTTTTAAAGTTCTTTCCTAGATTTAAATATCTATGTTGCTATTTTAGCTGGTTATAATCAATTTTTTTGTTATCTAGCCTGCTTATTTTCAGTCATTCTCATTTTTTTCTTTTGTCTGAACGTCTCCTCTTTTCATTTGCTTATCAGTTTTCTTCATCCTACCTATTTTTTGCCTCTGAAATCACTTCCACTGCCATTTTGATTGATTTCTCATTCCATTCATCTATGATACCAGTGGGCTTTTTTTTAATTGGAAATATTAACAAAAGTCATCATAAAATTATTGAGGAGATGGGATCCTAAACCATCGTTCTTTTGTCTGGTTCCAAATGTACTTGAGAAACAATGAAATTCATGACTCACAAAGTTGGCTTAGTATATGAACTGAATTTTAAATGTAACTGCAATGCAGGTGTTCTAAATGTCTTTAACAATTCAATCAGATTTATTTCTTCAGGTAATACTTGGGATTTCTTGTGGATGCATGTTTAATATTGTTAAGCTTAAATGTTTCAAATGATAAGATATCATTCATCGTGTTTCATTAGCTGGCAACATATGTTCACTGACTTCCTTTTAAAAAAAAAAGAGATAAAAAAGAAAGGTGCAAGTGATGCCTCTTGTGTACCAACATGGAAGTGTGATCAGTGTTTGAGGGTCAGATGGGCAAATACAGATTTGGAGGCGCAGACTGCGTCTCACAGACCAGAGAACGAAACCTCGATCTGATTATGTTTAAGTAATTCATTAGGAGGCGAAGAGAGAAACTAGATCTGTTTGCTCAGACCCTGTTTACTGCAAGGGGTAATATTTCCCAATGTTTGAAGGGTGTGTATAGTCTACAGAGCAGAGAGCTGTCGGTATCCACTATTACTCATCTGTAGCTGTCACTTCCAGTGCCAGGCTACATTCAAATAGGATGATCTACGTTTCAGTCTCTGTCATTTTTTAAAGATGAGAGACAGTGCATTCAGACACATGATGCTACTAGTTTCTCTCCAGCCATGCTATGTTTGTTAGAGCATCCATTTTCTGCTGCAGCCCAAATGAGAGGTTCCTCATGGTTGTTTTGGTCCCTCCAATTTAAGCAACTTATTTTTTTTCCATGCAGGACTTAATGAGACAGCTTTGAATGAGTTTATATGCCTTATGATTTGTACCATCTCATAACCCTATTAGAGAAGTCAAGTTCTCTGTAGGATTGCAACTGCCTTTAACATAATGCACAGTTACATGGGACTTCCTCTTACTTGTGTAATGCAAATACAAATATGTACAAATATAGCTTGGGAGCTGCTGGGAATGTTCTCCAGAGGAGAAAAAACTCAGCTAACCAAGATGTTACTGCTGCTATAGCTCTTCCTTTTTAATATAAGGAAATGGTGCTAGGGGCAATCAGCAGAGTAAAACAACCACTTAAAAGCCTATGCCTTGTTTAAAAAATAAAAGAAAAAAAAGTCTCAGGATGAGTAATACTGGGTAAGGTAGTTTCAAAGGGAAGGTTCAGAATTTCTGGTAAGGTGTATCACAAAAAGCATCTGAGAACATCAGTGTTGCAAAACAATGACGGTGCCCTTGATACCAACCAACCTCAAGCACCTTTCAGAGGCACAAAAATTAGGATCCTAGGTTCCAGAAGGTCCTTTGTTTGTCAGCTGGGTGGGATGGGTACTTACAGAGAATGACAGAGTGATAGATATCTCAGGGTCGTATCTCCATCTGAGATAGCTGTAATTCCCCAGGTTTTTCTGAGAAAGCCTAGCATGTTGACACTCCTATCTAAGATGTCTGAAGCTGGTGGGAGACCTAGATGTTGTGTTGGTGCTCCGTCTAGTACACTGGCACTTGTCATCACACACTGGGCCCATCAGTTGTCAGTTATGGTTATTGCAGAAACTGAAGAAAGACACACTTGGTTAAAATGTTTTTGAGCTTGTTAAGCTTATTTGCACAAAACGTGAATGACACCCAAAAAAAGAAAGTCTACAAATAGGCATATTCTACCAACACATGGCTCACAATGCTATGCAAAAGCACAGCTACCTATATGTAACTGCCTTTTTTAGGCAGGCAAGATATCTAGGTCTTAGAAATGCATGGCAGCAGGTTACAAAGCAGAAAATCGTTGCTCTACATTAATGTGTTCACTTTTTTGCCCTTTGATAGAGGCAATAATTTCTGTGACAGGCAAATAAGGTGATGACAACACTGGTTTAAAGACATTAATATGATTCTTTTCCCTGCTGGTTTTGTATTCATGAGTTTGGAGGAGTGTTGGATAAGCAGTCAAGTAACAAACTAGGAAATAAAAAAAGATCTCTCAGAAAAGTAGCCTGTCAAAAAAAAAAATCAGAATCAGTGATTTTTCATGTTGCTCAGCTATTCATATCCAGCACCTGGAGAGATATTGTTCAAGTATCTAGCATGTGTGCTGCTGGCTTGTTCTTCCTTGGCTTTGCTGAGTCAGCAGGCTAAGAAGATTTACTGTAGAGTCAGCTTGAAGAGGTAGCTGCGATGCAGAACCAAAGCTACATTAAAATGAAGGGAGAAACAGAAGCAAAAGAACAGGAAGAGAGGGAAAGAATATGAAAAAACCCCACATTTGCATCACTGCACTGTTAGGGATTTGGTCTTTTATGTGCCCTCCTGCCCCTCTCACCATGGCTTGTAATAAATGGTTTCTTCTCAATCTGTGAAATAAAACTCCGCTGCTTCTCGGAGTGAATGTATGTCCTACGGCAAGATTTGGGGCCTTCCTGAGGATCAAGTAGCTATGCTGTAAGCCTGCCCAGGGGACCATACGGGATCAGTGCTTGCCCCAGGGTTACACACCACAAGGCCCTCCACATGAACTGTCCAGAGGTTGCCTACGCAATAGCCATAGGCTTAGGAAGTAGATGCAAGGCAGAATGTACAGTGCTTAAAGCTACTTCCAGGGCTTTTTTTTTTCAAAGCAATAGAGACATAGCTATTTAACCAAAATCTATGAGGCCTATTATAAAACACTGCCAATCACAAAGCCTAAGTGTTGCTGTCGTTGTAGTCCTCAAGGGCACAGAACCCAACTCAACAAACCCCTCTTTGTTTTCCCTGGGCAAGGGGCGAATAGCTCACTCCAGGCTAGCTTGTGCTCATGTTCCTGAAAAGAAAATCAGGCTTCTCAGATTTTTTTTTTTTCCCCACGTGGGAATCACTTGGAAGTGAGGATTTTGGAGATATAAGTCCCCTCCTATACTAAAATACGGTGATTTTTGTGATATATTTATTCCATGCCATATAATGCTAGTTGTGCCCAAAATGGAAAGCATCACCTTCCTAATGAATGGGACCTGCCCCTGTACTTTCCTATGCATGTTAGGGCTGAGTTGCGTACCTAAATGATGTCAGGAAATGTACTTAGGCCAACATTTAGCTGCCTAAATGTTGGATGTCTAGATCAGATATTTACCTGTATTAATATATACTAATGATGCTTCTGTAGTCAGTGGCAAGGGACAGACACTTGTAGATATTGGTATAACCCATCCTAACCCCCCTAATGCTCTCCTTACTGCAAGATCATTAAAAATTAGCTTAGATTAGACTTTGGTTTCTTTAGATTTTAGAAACCTCATCTTTATTGACCAGTATGTTACATTTTATAAATGTCATATGGATGATGAATAGGTGACAGTAAGTCACCGTTGCCCAATCGATTGTCTTGCATTATCAAGATCTTGGGCCTCGTCTTCATAGGATGGTTTGTAAGGTTATCACAAATACTGTTTACTACCTTTCCTGGAATACGTTTTTAAAATCGAGTATTGAATGTTCTTGTATGGGTGAGGGCAGATGCCAATGGGTCATTATGTCTGTAGTAAGGAAAAATAAAAAATGCGTAACATTAAATATTTCAGGATCTTTAAAAACATGAAATAAGATCCATTTTAGAGAGAACAGCACAAATATTTTCCCCACATAATAACATTTTAACATTTAAAAAATATTGTGTAATAATTTGATAGAATTATTCTTTCTGGCAAAGTTTAAAGAATTTAATCTCAATTTTAACTGCTTTTCCCCCTTTGTTTGTACAAAATAAAATTTCTAAATAAATATTGTCTTCCAACAAGACACAGTATGGAAAGGGAGCACTTTATAACTCTCCTTCCCCTTTTTAAAAAGGAACAAATGACAGCATTATTTTTTTGCTATCAATACAGTTTAGACTGTAAACTTAATCAAGTTTTTTTTCCTGAGGGAAAATAGTCTCAATGAATGTCTTTCAGCCAGATTTCATCTGTGTTAGTTGGTGGGTTTAATGGTTTCCCAAGCTTTGTACAGGCTCAGTGGCTGGGCTCACTGTTCCAATATACTCTGTATACGTACTCTTATGCTGAAAAATTCTGTTGAGGATTGCAAAGTGATAAAGTTTTTTACTGTTCCCGGCCTTCCCAATAACATATTTCTGTAATGTCCTTTTCTGTCAAACATTGCTCAGTAGGCTTCTTTTGGAGTGTAAAATTCCTATTAATTCTCTAAGAGCTTTAGATGGAAAAAGAAAACACTCTAGCTTCTATGTACTCTTTTCAAATGCTTTTGGTACCACAACTTCACTCTGACTCAGCATCTGCGGCCAAAGTGTGTTATTCAGGGGTTATTTAGGCTAAATACAGGCTGTGGATTTGGTTGTTTTCAGTCTCCTGAAACAGTTTGTCAGTAATTTGAGCTACTGGTATTTGTAGATTTGGGAAGGGAAAATACAGAGATTTCTTTTTTGTTTTTTTTAATTATTCTGATAGCCACATCTGAGCATGTTACATATTTTGGCATAAAACTGTTTTGGACCTTTGTTTTGTCTTTCTTCTTTGCTAAGGGCTTGCAAGATAAATGATAATGCAAAATGCATATTGGATAAGATTAGAGATATGCTAAAGCTCAAGGGTATAAATTTGTGTTTACTTCCTCACAAATATTAAAATGTTCTTTTTTCTTGCTGCCCTCTGGCTGAGCTGTTTTTAGTTATTATATCTCTGTTAGCCAGCTTTATGATAATTTGCTCAATTACTTAAAAAACATAACAAAATATATGACATGTTTACAATGCCATAGAAACTAAATTCTCATGCAATTTCAGGCAAAGCTAGTCCATTTTAGTACCTCTTTCAGCAATGTAGATGTGCAAAAATCTAAACCTTTTTGGCCATCGCGTGTTGTCTACTATGTCTGAACTAATGCAAAACCACTGAGTGAATAAACTGCATGCTAATTGAAAATAAATATTGAATCTCACTGCGTATTTTCAGTCTGAAAGCTTTGACATCAAAAGTGATGAAGTTACGATTCATCCTGTAGCTGACTGTAGCTGTAGGCATTCCCTTGCACACCCCATTTGCAGAACAGCTGTGGGAGAGCCAGGAATTTTGTACAGGCAGGCAGTATCAGTGGGAATGGGCTGTAAGATGCTGAAGGGCCTTGGATACCCTAAGGAAAGCAGACTAATATGATCCCATCTATACATATGTATTTATTTTTCCTTTCCTCCAGGTCATCTATCTCCCCCCAAAATCTGAATGCTATGGGTGGTTTCAACTAAATTTGACAAATTAATTTTCTAACAGTTACATACAAATGTTTAGGCTAAGACAGAGACTTTGTTAATTCCCTGCAGAAAAATGAACTTCAACATAAGCTCAAGCCTCGTTAGACACCAGAGTATCAAAACAGGAGCTCATCTACGAGACACTAATCCAGGCAATCAATAGCCAAAGCTTTGTGCTACTGCTCACAATACTAATCAGATTTTTTTATTTTTTTTATTTTTTAAAATCTAGCAGCTAATTCAGGTGTCTGGCAATTCAGGATCATTGGCAATTAAGGCAGTAATCTAAGGCATGAGAGCTTGAAGATCAAATGCTCTTACTGCCCCAGATTAGTGTTCGATTTCAGCAATGCTGGAGCTTCTTGTTCCTCATTTGTCTCCAAGTCAAACGAGGTCAGCTGCACAGTCCTGTCTCTGAGATGTGTGTAAAAGATATATCCACTTCATGCTAAGGTATGCTCAAGTATTAGAGTGATGGTGCCAATGACAGATGCATGAGTTATGAGAAGTTTTTTTTTAATCTCAGTGCTGTACTGTGGAGAAGGACGTGCTGGTGAGCTGCCTGGAGATTTGCATGTAAATCCAGGGTTGAGGAGCTCTGTGAGACACCTGGCTTTCAGACATGCTGAGATCCACATCTTCAGCTAACCTAAAACCAATTTTGCGTTCTGTATTTGGTCTATTTTGTAACCCAAACTGTAAAGTAAATGACCAGTTGTATCTGAGTGAAATACAACAGCGTTATTTCATCACTTCAGTGTACTGAACCGAAGATCAAGTGTCCCTCTTTTTTTGCCTTTTCTCTCCCATTTCTTTATACATGACTTGGTACCTAATTTATTCTCACCCATAAAATCCATGTGCATGCACTGATAGTACATGGCACAGCAGCTGAGGGGCACCCCTGGGTGCTCCGGATAAACACAGGTGGGGATGGCACAAGCACAGCCCAGTGCCTCCTGTTTTTCTAGCACTGGTGTGAAGTCCCACGTAGATCTTCATCCGATGAATGCCTTCAGCTTTATATTGACACACTTATTCCTTCTCCACGTCACAGGATTTTATTTGTTCTATTTCTTCAACTGTTTACTAGCTCCATTTTAATATTTTAGGGATATTTCCGTGAATTAAAGAAGTAGATGGGAACCAGAAATGATAAGGTTGATTCTGCTTTTGTTTTCACACTGTAACCTATTGGTTTCAACATTAATTCTGCACATACTTAATTACAGGACACAAAGACAGAAATTCAACTTCTTTTCCCTTTTGTGTGCATGGATTTTTTCTATATCTCTGTTAATGAAATCCAAAAAACCACCTTGTGGGTGACAATTAATATTCAAGGGGCAGGTCATCTTGTACTGAGGTCAGGTCCCACTACATGGCACAGCTTACAACTGGAGGCTTTTGGATGTTGAGCAATGTGAAGTGGCAATCTTCCAGCTGTGTTCATGGCTTTGGGAAAAAAAACAAACACCAAACAGCTGCAGAAGCTGGCAGAAGCCATCGTGAAATAACACTGTCAAAACCATGGAAGAAAGAAATCCTGAGTTTAATGTAATGTAACAAAAAATAAAGGGAAGTTGACAGGGTTGTGTAGGAATAACATTAGTCTATAGAAAAGTCTGGTCGCAGTACTGATTGCTTGCATTTTGGGGCAATGGTTTTTATTCAGTTTATTTTTTTCATATGTGAAAATATGAAATATTTATATCTGTTGTCAAAGGTGTAACACAGAAATTCTGAACACAGTGATCTTGATCAAATGAATGACAGTTAACATATATTGGAGTCACCCAGACTAACCCATGAGGGAAAATATAAAATAAGTTTCACCAATTTTGCTGTCAAATCTTTGTTTACCTTCAGTTTGACAGCAATTTGCTCTCATGGCAAAGGAATCTCTTCTCTTTCTCTCTCTTCGCTATGCATTAGACATACAGTATTTACATGTGTTTTCTTCTGATAACAGGAAAATCAAAGCAGTCCAAAATAGCTGCCCCCATTTCTGACTCTACCTTTCCCCATGGAAAATGAACCCTTCTTCGTGCAGTTAACTTCAATCTGAACCAAATTAAAAGATTACTGCAATTCAATGTTACCATTTCAAGGGCTTCAGAGCTATATGTCTTTTTTTTTGTTGGTCATGCTACAATCCAGAAATAAGTGGAGTTATGAAAATTTAGACCATTTACCTTAGAGACCATGCTTTGCATGTCTTTATTCCATTGCATGCATATGGCTGTAGGATGGGCAATAAGGCAAAAATAATATACATGGTGGAACTGTGTTTTCTCTCTGCAACTGGAAATACATTAGCAGAAGAGAAATGAACTTCTTGGAAGGAAAGGGTATAAGTAGGGAGCTGAAAATGAAACTGTTAAAGTTAATATATGAGAAATTCTGGCCACTTCAGGTCCTGGACAGGCATTTATGTGGGGAAACGAATCTGAACCTGAGCAACAACCTTTTCTGAGGTTTTTGGCTTACTGAGCACAACAATTAAGGGAAAGACAAAGGCATAAACTCCTGGCTATCACGCAAAGCAAGTCATGTTTTCTGAGGCTGTGTTGCATGTATTACATGGCTCTCACCAGCCACCACTGTTAAATATAGAGGCAAAATTTGGCTGGTACTGCTGGGATACATACTACATCAAGACACATCAAGACGTGTGGGAATCTAGGACAGCTGAAGGTTTCAGAACCAAGTATCAGTGAGGCTGTGGTGTAGTTGTCAGTGGTGAAGTAAGGTCCAGCATCTTCAAGCCCAAATACATAAAGTTGGGCTCTCTTAGTCAACATTTTAGGCTAGACATTAGGAAAAACTTCTTCACTGAAAGGGTTGTCAGGCTCTGGAATGGGCTGCCCAGAGAGGTGGTAGAGTCCTCATCCCTGGAGGTATTTAAAAGAAGGATAGATGAGGTGCTGAGGGACATGGTTTAGTGGTGGGATGGCAGGGTTAGGTTAAAGGTTGGACTCGATGATCTCAAAGGTCTTTTCCAACCAAAGTGATTCTATGATTCTATGATTCTATAACATACAAGGACCCTATTAAATATGGCATGCATAAGTACCCCAGCAGAACCTTTACCTCTTTTTCCAGGATGCCAATTTATTGATGCTTGCACCCATTTAGCAACTTAAACTTGGGAAGAGAGGCTTGAGCATATTGCCCAGCATTTATTATCTTTAGTATAGAGTAGTAACCGTGTATGTTTGGGCTTTAAAGCCCACCCCCCCTCCTTTTTTATTTTTCTTTTTTTGTGACACTGAAAAATTGTCTCTTGTTTAAATATGCAAAAGATTCTGAGTCCTAAATATCTGCGCATTGCAGTCAGCGGCAAACAGCACAGCTGAAGCATCTGTTACCCTTGGAGAGAGCCCCTGTGCCACTGAGTTCTGCATCAAGTATGCCCTTGTACCTGCCAACTGAGGTGACTGGCTTAACACTTTAGATGCCTGCTGCATTTTGTTGGAGCTGAGAACAACAAGACATGTACCATAAGGATAATAAGATGCATCCTGATCTGTCCTTATTCAGTAAGATACCCCTTATCTGAGCAAATTTCTGTATAGCAGTAGAGCAAAAAATGCTGGAGCAAAATCTGGGTCATGACTCTGAAAGTGAGACCTGTGGCTTATCTGTCAGGGTCTGAAATGCATCCAAGTCCTGCTGGTTTATTTGGAATAAAGTCACCCTTTAAGGGGGAGATCTGTTCTATGAAGACAACCATCTCTATCACTGCATGATGTCCCTCCTTAAATCAAATCATACCCTGCAGTGATATAAGAGTAAAATAGGAATTTGAGATAGGGTATGCAATCTGGCACTGTGGTTTGTTGGTTTGTTTTGTTTTCTAGTAATTTTGCAATGTTATTTTGTAACACATAATATTCCTGAACTTTCTGAAACCTGCTTGAGGTTCAGCTTATGAAATATAGTGTAGTCACCGGTAAGATTTTCTAAGAATGCCTCATGGGCAGTGCATATGTGATAAATTCATTGCTGCATGCTTTTTATGCTGTTAACAGCAGTTAGCAGGGCAGGGGCTTGGTCCCACCTATCTCCTACCCACATGATTGTCTCATGGGCAGTCTGTGCAGCTTATCCCTCCTTACGCCACGTGAAGCAAAACATTCGGAGAAGGAGTCACGCAGGGATAAGAATCCCACTTTTTGCAGGAGGTGGTAGCATTCTTACATCAAGGTTCCTAAGAACATGGAGTTAGAGTTTATAATGGCAGGGTATTCTTGGTACAGCCACCAGTAAATAATAACATTAGCACATGCAATGTGAGGACAGGAAAAAAAAAAAGGAAACTTCGGGAAAGAGAAAGAGGGAGCTGTATGTCTAACATACCTGCAGCTAGAACTGGTCTCAAACACATTGCTCCGTGCCAGCCTAAACCTTTTATACAGTGTGTTACCCTTCTAAACACACATCTCTATTTTTGGGGATCCTATCCCACAGCAATGTGAGAAAAAGAAATTGAAAAGCAGGAGTCTTCAGGGTTGATTTCTAACAGGGAAGATTTACTGGGGTGTAAGAAGGCTATAGCTGGCCCACTGCAGCATTGCTGAGTATTCTGCCCAGTGCGTGCTGTGGACTGGAGATTTCATCACGTATTGCTGGTTCTTATCTCTGCTCTCCTTCCATATAGCTGCTGCTCTCAGCTCCTCAGAAAATAGATTTAGGTTGGTGTGCCCAATTTTTTATAGTGTGTAAAAAGAAAATGCCACTACCTGTCACACTTCATCTAAGATGTTCTAGAGTTCAACTCTTGGGATTAAAGAAAGGAACTGCGTGTGATTGTGTTTCCGTATCTCTCAAGCTCCTGTGAAAATGACTTTTATTGCTGTCTGCTTATTGTATTTTTATAGTGGATAATACATGGGTCCCTGCTGATAGTCTGGGCATGTGTTTCTCTTTTATGGCATATATGAAAGCAATATGTTTTTATTGTTCCTTTGAAATATCAGCAATGGGCAACTGAGGTCCAAAATGGTACTTAATCACCTGTTCACCGCATGATTTTGAGTGTGTCATGTTTGAACTGCACTCAGATCACAAGACGTGATCCTAGTTCAAAGCTGCATGTTCTCAGGTTCTGAAAATATAGGCTATAGGGTTAAAGGCAAAGGTCAGATCTCCCATCGTAAGTCATTATCTGTCAATATACATTAGATGAGAAGCCGACTCCTTTATTTTAATGAGTGAAATACTATACAACAGGTAATGTGGCTTCTTACATTCAGTGATGTCTAGGGCATCTTTAAACAGGTATCGTTTTTAAGCTTACAAATACCCAAGACAGAAATGTTGTGTGTGGCTAAATTACTGTGAATCACAAACGTACCAAATACCGTCTGCTGCATCAGTGGAGGGAATTATGTTGGTGGAACTGATCACCCCTTTGGCAATGATTTGTCTACCCAGAACTTAGCTATTCACTGTCATGATATAGCTGCATATCACCAGAGATTATGTTTTCTGAGAATTACATTTAAATGTTGCTGTTAAAGAGCTCTTGCCAGATATTTACATACTGGTGATCAGCCATGATTGAATCATGTGCCCAATGACAGTGTAATAGAATCATAGAATCGTTTAGGTTGGAAAAGACCTTTAAGATCATCAAGTCCAACAGTTAACCTAACACTGCCATTCCACCGCTAAACCCTGTCCCTAAGCAGGGGACTTCTTCTGGCCTATAAAATCGAGGGGTGCTTAAGGCAGAAAAGCAATGCACGGATAACAGTTTCCAAGAAGTAGGGTGAGGATGGGATTCATTAGTGCAATATCTACAGCTGCACAAGTCACCTTGGGCTCTCGCTTTTGTAACTAGCAAGAAATAATGCAATTCTAAATACAGAGGTAAGGTACCCATCATTAGGCAGACAATCATAATGGGAACCTGTTTTATTAGATCACCTAATAAAAGTAGCGTTAGTATCATTCTCTGTAGTATAAACCCAGACTGAAGGATTACAGTGTTTAATAACTTTATATAGGCAAATTTTGGAATTTTCTATCATGTGGAAAACTCAGTCGTTCAATATCTTTTGCCACCTTGCAGGAATATGTTCATATGTCTGGTCTTTCCCATGCCCCAAGCAAATTGTATCACCTTTTAAAATTTTGATTCCAAAGCAGTGAAATATTTCACACAGACATCTTTAAGCAGAGTAGAAACTTTCCTCACCCCTGAACTGGATTACTTGAACGACAGCTCCGTTCCTCAACTGATCAGTGCAATATTTTATGTTGGGTTTTGTATTTGTATCAATGTTAAATGGCTGTGAATGTAATGTTAAATGGCTGTGAATGTGGCCAACATATGGGAAAACACAGCTACACCATACTCTTCACAGTCATAAGTTGGGACATCAGAGGCACAAGGCAGCTCATGCACCATGGCTCTGCCAGCCGTCTCCTTAGAGTCACTGCTGTCCTTTCCTCCCAGGCAGTGTCCATAACCCAAGGACAAGCAAAGCTAGTTATAAACGTCTTAAGGATACTTATTCTCTTTCTCTGGTAATTTCTTGTTGATGGTGTTGTTTTTTTCTGTGTATGGCCTCACTGATCATTGTTAGGACGTTTCCCTCA
>NW_009260479.1:518103-528498 GCF_000687185.1 Egretta garzetta | reverse complement strand
AATCCCCTCAGCTGAGTTCCACGCTGGCTCATCTGCCTGTGTTGGTGCTCTGACACACCATTCAGTCTGCTCCCTTCTTTCCTTCATGAATATGTACTTTATTCCCCAACTTCAGTTTTTACAGTGAAATAGCAGCAAAACCCTTCAGAGGCTGGAAGGAAAAAGAAGGGTTTGTTGAGAAAGCTACTCTAGACACAGTCTTTTGTGCAAAGATTTGATTCCTTGTGGGATTCGAGTGGGGTTTTTCAGTTGTGTGGGTTTTGGTTTTTTTTTTTCCCTTCCACTTTGGCACAATATCTAAACCCAATGTCTCTTAGCGCTGAAAGGAGAAGGAGGGAAATGGAGAATGAGCTTGAATACTTCCCATTACCGCTGTTGTAATGAGCCCTTTCCTCTGTCCTTCAGTATTCTCCCCAGTCCCAAAGTCCCTTTGGGGAATATTAGAGTGAGAGCTGTAGCACAACACACTTGCTGGAGCCGCCTGTGGGGAGGAGTGAAAGGGAGGAATGTGTGTGATGGTTGAGGGCAAATAGCTTTAATTTAATTAGTAGATTAATTAAAGCTTTCTCCCTTGGGTAGGGTATATGTGTGTGTGTGTATAAAGTGTTTCTGCAGCCTCCTGTAGCTGTTCATCACGCATTTCTGTTCCAAGTGTGACTCAGATGGGGTTTTTATTGAACTTGCTGGGAGCCCGCACAAAACAAATTTCCTGTCTAAGATCTTTTCTCTTCTGGGTTTTGTTTAAATGTAATGAAGTATAAATGGGCAAATAATAATGAGTAATAACAAGAACTTGCCTTGCAAATGAATGTGGCATCCGGCAGCACGACAAATGCAGAACTCCTAAAAGCTTTTCTGTTTCCAGACGTCCATGCAGTGAGAGAAGTCTTACGCTAGCACAGATTCCCTCAGCCTTCACTCGGTGAAACTCATCGAGAGTTTTTTTTCAGTGAGATAAACCATCCAGCTACTTGGTAGACTTGACTTTGTACACTTTACGTAGGTCCTGAGGAAAGCAGATTAAGACCAACAGAACAAGGGACTATGAGCATAAGCTGAAACAAGGTTCGTGCTAGATATAAAGAGAGGCCTTTTTACCCTGAGAATAGTTGAATGTTGGAGTAAGTTGCACAGAGAGGTTGTGCAGTTTCCATTCTTAGAGGTATCCAAAACACAGATGGGAAAAAGCCCTGCAAAAGCTGGCCTGCTCCAACTGCTGACCCTGCTTTGAGTGGGAGGTTGAATTGGAGACGCCTGTGATTATCTTGTGTTTCCATGATTCTCTCTGAAAGACATGTCATAGATAGTTGCCATGGTCTTGCAGCCACCAGAGGCAAGGGATGGCCGGGTGAAGGCAAAGGTGTGTGAGGGACTGAAACTCTAAACCCAAAACCTGTTGATCAGGAAAAGACAGTTAAGACAGCTTTAGGCTATCTTTTACATGCTATTGGTTTTGGTTTGTTCTGACATCTGGTACAGCCTTCCAAGTCTAATTTAAACAGGGAACATTCCTGTATCACCACTGCTGCCTGAAGAGTGAAAAAGGTTTGTCCCTTTCCTGAAAAATCCTCTGGAGGTAATAAGAGAGCAGAACAAGCCTTTCTGTCTGTTGTTATTGCTCTCAGAAAAGGCAACTCGAAATACAGGGCAACTCTAAAGACAGTGGTCAGGGACCTTCTTAAGTATCAGCTAAAAGCATAACCCCCTATTCAGAGTTTAGGTGGGAACTTTTAGGCTTCAGAGTAGATTAGTCTTTTTGCCAAGACAGGGGGCTGATTTAACAGAAAAAATCTGGGAGATGGACAAGCAAAATCATTGTCACCTACAAGTTTACCCTATTGGATCAGCAGTTTCCCAGATCAGATGAACAATGTGTCCCAGTAATGGTCAAAAATCAGAATTCCTCTTTTTTCATTGCAGGTGTTCAGCTGAATCTGAACACTGTATCCAACATTTCTGTAAATATAACTCCTGATTTCTCAGCCAGACACAAAGTGTTAACAAAGGCGGATCCTACCCTCCACCTTCCCGTCCAGTCATTTCTACTCATTAATCAGCCCAAACTGTTGTGCTGAATCTGCACAGAATACAGTTGCCTGCTGCTTGAGCAATCTGACCACAGAGCCCAGGGAAAAAAAATACTAATTATTTATTCTCCTTTGCCAATCACGAATTCCACCAAATTACATATGTATTACTTGCCTGCAACCCCTGTTCAATGAATTTCTGCTTGCTGAGGCAGTAACTTATGGTGGTTTGGCTACAGCTTGGATCTACACTGGGTTGCTCTGCTGCCAATGGCTCTGCCACATTCAAGGACTGCTGTGCCACAGCCTCGGTCAAGAATTGGAGAGTGTCCTTGGAAATAATTAGTGGTGATCTCTGCAAGCCCTGCATCACTGATGTCCTGCACCACTGATGTCCTGCAGTGAGGCCACACAACCCTCTTCGCTCCAAACTGAGAGAATCTTCCCATGAAGTTTCAGTCAGATTTCTAAGGGGCTAGACCCTGATTTGGACATTTAAATCCCATTGCTCTGGAATACTTTTGAAACTAAGTAGGAATGGCAATGTTGGCAGAAGACTGACAGCTTTTCAGGCCTAGGCTGACCTCTGAGGAATGATGGAGGAAGATATCTAGCATGTGTTATTGGGAGTTGTACTTCTGGAGTTTTATCTTTGGAGGAGAAAGTCTCAGGTACAATGGGAGAAAGACACTTTACCTAATATGATCAGCAATTAGAAAGGGTTATTGAACCTTTAGTTTCACCTCAAGCACATTATGCCTAGCAAGATGTTTAAACACTTTCCCAATGAGTGGTTGTTGTGGTTTAACCCGGCAGGCAGCTGAACACCACACAGCTACTCGCTCGCTCCCTCCCTCCCTCAGTGGGATGAGGGAGAGAATCAGAAAGAAGTGAAACCCGTGAATTGAGATAAAGACATTTTAATAAAATAGCAGAGGAAAAGAATAACAATATTAATAGTAATGATAAGAGAATATACAGAGTGTACAAAACAAGTGATGCACAATGCAATTGATCACCACATGGTGACAGATGCCCAGCCCATCCCAAGCAGCAATCGCTCTCCCCTCTGGCCAACTGCCCCCAGGCATGCTGTCGTATGGTCTGGAATATCCCTTTGATCAGTTGGGGTCAGCTGTCCTGGCTGTGCCCCCTCCCAGCTTCCTGTGCCCCTGGCAGAGCAGGGGAGGCTGAAAAAGCCCTTGACTGGTGTAAGCACTGCTCAGCAACAACTAAACCATCAGTGAGTTATCAACATTCTTCTAGTACTGAATCCAAAACGCAGCACTATGCCAGCTATTAGGAAAAAAATTAACTCTATCCCAGCCAAAATCAGGACACTGGTTTTATTCTTCCAGTATAAGTCTTTGAGAAACATTGCTTGGTATTGCCTGCTATTAGAGATAGGATAAAGGTGTACTTTGGTTTAACTCAAGATGTCAGTTCTTGTGGAAGTCATCAGCAATACCAAGAATGCCTCCCCATGCTCAAAGAGAAATTTTTCAACTGATCTCCAAGATAAAAAGCCAGTTCAGGCGAAGTTGAAACCAGGTTTACCCCATGTTGCATAACACATCTTTTGTCCAGAATTACCACTTCAGAAGTTATCCACTGAGTGAAGGGAACTGTTGATTATGCTGCTGCTATTTTCTAATCTGCAGTGAGACATGCATCTCTCCAGGAGCCATCAGCGTTAGAAGGTAACCATATCTTAAATTCATGTAAGTCAGTTTGAAAGGGATCAGTGCCCCTTTTTTGGCAGCGCGCTCTGTTTGTGGGGGTTTCTTTCTGCACAATTTGCTTAAAGCATGGTGTCAAAACTATGCTGTAGATTGTACAATTGTGCCTTGGTTTGAATAAGTTTCTAATCACTTTACCCTTTCGTTTAGTCTGAAGTGTTTTGAAATCACAGTAGTTTGGGTGCCATTTACACAGGCAGACAAAAACGCAATCAAGTAACAACGTAAGGCCTTCCTGGAGACAACAACTTGTTTGACTGCCAAGACAGTGTTGTGGGTACCAGTAATGATGTAAATCAGTTCTGAAAAAATCCAGATAATCAGAGCTCCTTCCCAAACACCTCTCTTTTTAACACGTTTTGGAAGCCTTGGCCCTGGTTTGACCAGTTGAATCATTGCTTGATAAGAACAGGAATTAAATCTAGTAATGTTGTTTCCATGACAAAATAAGGTTCTTTCTGCAATGCTCACATAATAATGTAGCACTTTTAAGCTAAATTTTTAAAACTGAAAGTCATAATAGAATTAGTAAAAAGAGTAATTCAGTATGGAGTGAGTGATCTAATATACCCAGTGGACTGAACTCCTCTCTTGCGTTACTTTAGAGACAACACTTAGACAAAAGGTGAATCAGACTCTATTTCATCTCTATGCTGATGTAAAACACTGCCCAGGGATTTAATGAAGGGATTTTTTGGTTTTGTTTCGTTGCTTTTTCTTATCTGTATTTCTTTACTCCCCTCCTTATTGTCATGGTGCCTGATGTAACATATACTGAATGGAGTAGAAATGTTCTCATTCACTTTGCAAAGAAAGAATCAGGACTTTACAGGCATAATACAGAAATGTAGAAGAGGAAAGAACAGGTGATGGTACTGAATTGCTATATTTGTAGAAATGAAAATGCCAAACAAATTGCACAGTTCATTATCGCATCTTTATTACGACTTTAAAACATATTTTCTAATCCTGAAGTTTCTCAAGAATACTGGTGGCTTTTCTCACTTCTGGAGATCCACTGAC
This sequence comes from Egretta garzetta, assembly GCF_000687185.1. Classification (NCBI taxonomy): domain Eukaryota; kingdom Metazoa; phylum Chordata; class Aves; order Pelecaniformes; family Ardeidae; genus Egretta; species Egretta garzetta. The sequence continues at coordinate 523,709 of NW_009260479.1, read as the reverse complement.
TTAAGTTGTGTAGTGAAAAAATATTTTAAAGCAATTGTGAATAAGAAGAGAAGACTGAGAGGGGACCTCATCAACACATACAAATATCTTAAGGGTAGATGTCATGAGGATGGAGCCAGACTCTTTGCAGTCGTGCCCAGTGACAGGACAAGGGGAAATGGGCACAAACTGAAACATAAGAGGTTTCAGTTGAATATGAGGAAAAACTTCTTTACTTTGAGGGTGACAGAGCCCTGGAACAGGCTGCCCAGGGAGGCTGTGGAGTCTCCTTCTCTGGAGATATTCAAAGCCCACCTGGACGATGTCCTGTGCACCCTGCTCTGGGTGATCTCCAGAGGTCCCTTCCAACCCCTGCAATTCTGGGATTCTGTGATTCTGTGAGAACAGAATGGCTATATGTACTCAAATACAGTTTGGGTTTCTTGGCTAGACCATTCTTCACTGTTGCTGCATTGTTGTCTGACAGGATGATTAGTTTGGATGACACTGAGATGTCTTTCAATGCCCAGCTTTGATGTGTTAAAAAATTGCTAAATCCTTCCAGCCACCCAACCACCTCTCCTATGCACAAGTCTTTATCAGTGGCCATGAACATGGCACAAGGACTATGTTCCATTCATGGAGAAAGTTCTGTTTTTCTTCTGAGAAGACCTGTATCCACTTGGTATAACTGAGGAAAGGATTCAAGTGCTGAAACATAAATATCTATTGCCATTAGAGATACCTTACAGTGCCCAAAACATCCTGACAAAGGGCAAACATAAAGGTCCGCACTGCAGTAGCAACTGGAGGACAAGTAGGATAGCCTAAGGCACATCAAATGGTCTAGACATCTGTGCTTAGACTTCTGACTTGCTCACTTTGGTATAGCTGCATATTAGTGTCATATACACTGTACACAAGTCAGGACAGCTACGTAAACATGGTGTTCAGCTGAAGTTCATATCCCTTGTTCCTTAGTACAAGTCTTTAGGAAGCATCTTCTTAATGCGGTCCAGTCCTGCCCTCTCAGCTGCCTACTCACTTGCTTTGTGCTTTGTTGCCTTTCCAGTACAGAAATCTTGGGGAAAGGAAGAAGTTGCTCTTAAAGTAACCTTCACCTGCCTTGCTCCCAGTGCTTGATACACTTGAACCAAAACAAGAAGAGAGCTTATTTAATTTTCCACATGGAATAACCAGGCAACAGATATTTATTTCCATGAGCAGGGAAGTGTAGGTACCCTTCTGCTCTGCACAGTTCCTCCCATGTGTTTCCTTCCCTGGAGTCTCTATATGTTTGAGCAATGCCTTCCTTAAACACATGACTCTAAAATTTGCTAATCTGACTTACACATATAGCTGGGGCAGGTCTGGAAGCAGCACAGATGCATCCAACTGCTTCTCTGCTCAGGTTTCTGTCCTAGCAATGGCTTTCTTAATGAACAGTTCACAATTAAGCAGCACCTTGAGAGCACGTGTGAGAGAACATATGTAGGTTGTAACATAATAACATGATTGTTATTAATATTACCATAATGCCAAGGGAACAACAAAGAGTTAAGTATGACAAGTTACACACAGCACATGCTGGTTTATCTCTGTGGTGGCCACCTTAATAAAAATAAATGAAGAAAAATGAAAGCTCTCAATTTGTTGAGCATCTATAGAGTCACACGCAGCGGCTTTTGCCTTTTTGTGTTCTCTCAGGACTAAACAGGCATTGATTGTATTTACTGTACTTGTACCTGTACAAATGTATGCCTTTTCAAAATTGGTGTAGTCAAACTCTTTTACTCCATTAAGAGAAATATTTTTTTTTTAAAGAATTAATTTCATGCACTATCCACTTAGTTTCTTGATTTCTGTAGTGTGTGTCAAAATATTCTTTAACTGAACATATTGCTGATATCTTCTGGGAAACTGAAACCAGACTGTCTCTACTGAGCTCAGGAAATTGCAAATGTCCTTGAGGCAAAAGAAATGAAATCAGGAGGCCATGAAGTTCAAGCTTACACATCCATTTGAATTGCGCTCTGCCGTTCAGTTGTTGAAGACTGACTCGACAGATTAAAGGCTCTACCAGTCCATAGGTAATGGAGAAACATGAAATAAGTGGATCCTTTCAGGAAAACATGATAACATTAATGCATCTCCGCATTCAACAGAGAAACACTTTGTTATAAATAATCCAACCTGGTTTTATTTTCTCAGATACAGCATTGCTAATTAGCGGAGATGACAGGCAGCTCTATTCTCTCCTCTGGCACTGAGGTTACTGTTTCCCCCTTTCTTTGCTTTCTGTCTCAGTTTCCGTGTTCACCAATAACTTTTTTTTTAATCTGTCAGTGAAGAGTGCAAGCAAATGGCATAAAGATAGTTATGGGAAGTCACATCAAAGTATCCTGCCAATAGTGAAGCTTAAGGAAGGCTTCAGGGATGGGGGAAGGACGTCGCTTTATTGCTCTCTCTGTGCCCAGCAGTCTACATTTTAAATACCTTCCAAGCCAGACTTACTCAGACAGAATTGACTAAATTTAGTCAGTTTAGTCAGCTACATCGGGCTAGATTTGCCTGTCTGCAAGGAAAACAATAAAATCTGAGCTTTTAACCTAAGGCTTTCTTTATAATCAATCAAGTCTTGGCTTTGATTTAGCTCTACTAAAGACACCAAAAATAGAAAGGATAAATCACGCTCTTTTGTCCTTTGACTATAGATTGAATCTAAAACTTCTTAGAGGTATAGGGTTACCCCATAGGACATCAAAAGTTTGGAATGGTGGGTTTCTTAGTGTTTAGTATTATTTGATGGACTTTGCATGCATACTTGCATGTGTGCATACATATATATGTTTTGAACCCCTATAACACTTAAAATCCACAAAAGCAAGCTGAAAAGAATTCTGCAGGTTAACAATAAATGTGTGAAGAAACATTTCCTTTTGTTTATTCATATTCTGCTTGTGCAGACAATATATATTGCATTATCATTATTATTATTATTATTATATTAATTTTAGACAGCTTTTCTAATCAGCTTATACTGACCTGTATAGAAGCTGCCATGTTCATGCACTGAGACAACCCTTGGATGCTCCTTTCAGACCTGGGCAACTGTGGAGAGTAAAATAGTACCAGCAGCAGAAGCCAGATTTACTTGCTATTTCTCTTTTATATTTTTAAAAGATATTTTAAGAACCTGAATGTCAGCCAACGTAATTTTCCCAATCTTTGGCGAGGTTTAGGGGATGATGTAGCAAAAGCCTTTATGTTCTTGGGAGATCCCAGAGAGCTGTGACAATATATATTTTCCAGGCTCTTGGGAGCCCTTAGAACAAAACAGTGTTTGTTTTGAAGATAAACAAACCTAATATGGTTATGCCTGGTATAACCCACAGGGAAAATAGCTGAAATTTATTACTGAAATCTTGGAGATGAAGTTCTGTAGTTTTATCTGTTCCTACAAATGGGGAGTAAAGCTTTTCAGTGGAAGTGCATTAGGTAATCCTCTCTGTCTTTGAAACAGGGGTGGTGGGTTATAACTGTTATAACATGAAGAGCATGCAAAAAGCTCCCTACCTCCTATCATACAAAAAAGCACAACACAAGCGCCACCAAACTAGGATTATGCATGCCTTGGGATTTACTGTGCGTATGGAGTGTGTGGTGGCAGTTCAATGCTTTAGTGACCCAAACTGTTCGCTCCATCCCCTCTATTGGGATGTGAGGGAAGTACAGTTGACTTGTGCAGGTAGGGCTCCAAAAATAAACTGAAGCAGACTGAATTCAAGTATTGCTTTCCCTGTTTGTTTGTTCTTAGCAGGTAAGGGAAAACAGATCACTTGGCAGGTACACTCTACTGCCTCTGTATTTCTCCATCATCAAGAGTGAAGGAAATGGGATGGGAAATACAAAACAGCAAAGTTGCTTGCAGAGAACCAGGGTGACCTATTCCATCATCAACTGGTGCACTGATTTTCATGGTGCTTTCCACAGAGTGTGATTTGAACCTTAGCAGTGCTCCTATAAAATGATCTAATGAAACCTGAGACTGTATTTCCCCTGAACTGATATCCCTTGACCACTTTCTACAACAGGAATGAAATCTTGTATTGATTTCTGGGACTGGGTCCCATTCTTATTTTGTTGCTGCTTTGGGATTGCTTATATTCTGTTGGCTGCAATGTTCCTGTCATAGGCTCTTTTTCTTTAATTTTTATCCACCACATTTTCCCTGTAGTGGACTGCCTTAGAGCCTTAATAACAGCAAAAAAAAGAAAAAAAAAAAAGAAAAAGGAAAAAGAAAGGATTTGGATCAAGTCATCCCAGTTTAATTGGCATTGCTTCTCTTTTGGCAAGAAAGTAGCCTTGCATTCACTGGGAATAAAGGAAGAAGGAAACGTTAAGGAATGGACAGGTTGAAAGACTAAAAGAAAGAGCTTTTAATTTAGTTTTGAGTCCTGAGTGGGGTTAATGGATTGTGCAAGATTCATAAGAAACTGATGAAAGATCAAACTGAGCCTCAGTTGATGTCTGATTCTTCTTTAAATTATTTCTTTATAGAGAGGTACCTTTGCTTCAGCCTTATAAGAGGAAGGAATACAATAAAATGAAGCAAACACATTAGAAGCTATACTTTGACAGGGAGAGAAACACGAAAACACCAAACAATTTATGAGGACTATAAATACATAGTTTGGCCTTAAGCTTTCTGAAAAACAAACAAAAAAATAACAAGAAAAAAAAAGAAAAAAAAAACAAGAAAAAAAAAAAAAAGTTTGTTCCTCTCAGTTTCCTCTCATCTTCTAAGGATGCTTTTATTTCTTTTTCTTTTTGGAATGGGACCTCAAAACTTACTGATGTTTCCTCACAAACTCACTAGTTATATTAAGTTTGTAATTGTTCTTTCTCCACATTTCAGGTTACAGCAACCCATTCCAACTGCGTCATTAAAAAGGAGCAAGAGACTTGTCTGGAGAAGATACAAAGGGCAGCTGCCCTGAACCCTTTCAATGACTCTTCCCCAGGTGAGTTTCGGCTTGGGATAGGCCATGTACATTGAACTGATGGTTTCTAAACCTTTCCTGTCTTGCCTCCAGGGGTTCCCAGCAATGTCAATGCAAACATCTGAGTCACTGAAGTTGAATGAGCTTAGAGAAACATGATAATGACAAAAAATCGATCAATGGGGATCGTAAAATCATAGAATCCTAGAATGCTTTGGGTTGGAAGGGACCCCTAGAGGTCATCTAGCCCAAACCCCCTGCAGTGAGCAGGGACACCTTTAACCAGATCAGGTTGCTCACAGCCCCGTCCAACCTGGCCTTGAATGTTTCCAGGGATGTGACCTCCACCACCTCTCTGGGCAATCTGTTCCGGTGTTTCACCACCCTCATTGTAAAGAATTTCTTCCTTATATCTAGTCTAAACCTACCCTGTTTTAGTTTAAAACCATTACCCCTTGTCCTGTCACAGCTGGCCTTACTAAAAATATTGTCCCCACCTTTCCTCTGGGCCCCCTTTAAGTCCTGAACAGCCACGCTCAGCTCTGCCTGCAGCCTTCTCTTCTCCAGGCTGAACACCCCCAACTCTCCCAGCCTGGCCTCAGAGCAGAGGGGCTCCAGCCCTTG